>NW_027186492.1:11208235-11420105 GCF_028583685.1 Petaurus breviceps papuanus | reverse complement strand
AATACTGTCCACTGGTGAGGGACAGTACTGTTGTTGCAGGGGTCTGGGAGCCTTTCTGTTGGTTCAGAAGCCCTGAAGAAGGATTTTCTTGTTGTATGTTTACAGAAATCCTGGGAGAGGGCTTTGCTAATGTGTTCAGGGGTTCTAGGACTGTTCTACAGACAGAGGATGAATTCATGAAGGGACTGGCAATGTATCTTATGGCCTTGCTAAGCCTTGTCTCCCCAGGAACTAAGATTGCTGAGAACTTGCCTCGTTTCAAGATGAAGAAAAGACCTCCATTTGGGTATTAAGTGCTGTGTTTAAACTTGATGTAACTCTGGGGTAGATTCAATTGTGATCCAGGGGTGGGGAACTTTTGACCTTTTTGTGCTCTGTGATTGACAAATGAAGGTACTTTACCTATGTTTGGAAAATAATCTCCATTTGAGAAGAGGGGTTTTGTGGTGGACTTAATGAAGGTATAGCCTAGGGGTGGAGAAGTATTTAGAACAGAGACTTTGTAATTGATTGAATGATTGGAAGGTCCTGGGGTGGGGTTGTACTTGGAGATTATTTAATCACACTTAGTAAATGCTGTATTTTGAATGATGTCATGTTTTAATCTTCTCTGTTCTTGGTTTGTCACTGAATAAAATAGAGAGCACCTATGCTGGTATTTTGAACCTGGGAAGTTGCCTTTGCTTGGTATTACATTACAATGCCCAAAGTCATTATAAAAACACTAATGGCTATTGAAGGGTATGGTCTGGGTAACATCAGCTGCTTCCTGGTTCTCTTTGAGTAATTGGTCACAGTCTGTACACAGCACAGGTGTCAAACTCATGTTGCAAGCACAACTGCCTCAACCAAATTAATACATAATTGGAAAATTATTAACAAAACAAAAATATAACAGAAGATAATATTAATTTGTGGTTTTCTGAACCAATATCCTGTCTGAATGGGGTCTTATTCTATTTGATTGTGACATCACTGTGATATCTCACGGTACTGCTCCAAACCCTGCTATTGCATCATCAGGAAGGTTTCTTTTGCTCTCTGGAATATCAGACAAGAAGGATCATTACCTTCCTTTTTGGCTTGTGTTACTTCTTTTAATTCATTGTTAGGCATCTCTCCTCACCTCCAGTTATCTGCAAAGGGTGGCATGGAAGATTGGTTCATTGTCATATGGCTTACATCTACACTACTCATGCTGTCTGGTGAAAGTTCCAAGCTCTCAGCTATATTTCTAACCAGTTGTATTTCAGTACCTCGAGCATCTCAGATTGCTGTCATACCTGTTATCACCATAGTTCTATATTAATCTTACTAAACCTATAAAATATTATGAAACCATAACTGACCATCTCTGGCAAGCAGCATCCAAAGTGACACTGGTCAAGATTCAAGTCAATGGATCATCATCAATCCACATTTAGGATTCTGCTCTATATACATAATCTTTGCACTTCTCAATGTTGGACCATTTCAAAAACAAGCATAGGACCAGTGTAGTGAGATTCACTGTCATTCAAACCTCTGCTGGTCTCTGCTGCCCACCACTCTCTTGGCAAAGATGGCTCCCATACCTTCTAGGGTGACTTTTACATGGAGAATAAAATGTTCATTTATGTCTGCAAAAGTCAATGCAAGCACATGGCTGAGGCAAGGCTTTTTCACCTTTGTCTATTTATTTTCAAAAGGCTTTATAGATTTTAGAACACTTTTGCCCTTCTTGCCTTTTTGGTTCTGAGTTTTAGTAATCCCATGGTAGTAAGCAAGCACATTGAATGAGTTCATTAATGTTAGCACCACAGAGTCTGAAAAAAAATTTTATAGTAACCATCAAATCTCAGAAAAGTATGGGCATGACCACTTGAGAAGAGCTTTTACTTTCTCTGGGTTAGTGTTCAAAAGTTTTTGGGAAACAATGTGACCCCCATATTTAACAGTTCTCTGCAAAATTGATGTGTTTTTTTTCCTATTGATAACTTCAGACCAGCTTCCTCCAACCTCCTAACATTTTCTTCACATTCTTCCAGTCTTACCAAATACAATGATATCATTAAGGTACATTAACACTTATAGATAGTTCATGTCCCCAACCACTTTCTCCATCAGTTTTTAGAAAGTGGCTAGTGTCCCTGAGATGACTTGGGATATTCACTCAAACTGTTAAAATCCATCTGAACTGATGGAAGTAGTCTTTTTCTTGCTTTTCTCTGATATATACACACGTTTATTATACGAGTTCAAGACTGAAAAGAACTGACTGCCTACCACAATCCAGGGCATCTTCTCCCTATGGTATAGTGTACTGGTATATTTTAGTCCTTTTGTTCAAAGTTTGGTAATATTCACACATTTATATCTTTCATTTTTTAGGTACCATCACTATGGGTAATGCATTAGGGCTGCTAGATTCTATGATGACATTAACCAACATTTCTTTAAAATGATTTCTGTGATCTTCCACCATAGAGAAAGTCTTTCTCTGAATGGTCAGAAATCAGTGAACCTGATTCTAGGAATTGTACCTTTAGCATGTCCAGCATTCTACTCATGCAATAAGGGCATGCCTGTCCTCTTACTGAGTTCCAGCCTCAACCTATTTTTCTACACTTGTTGTACTAGAGAGTCTTGAAAGTCAAATAGCTCAGGATCCAACTCAGAAGATGAAAGGTTGGGGCTTCTGTGATGCTCACTGGAATCTCTTGTAAGCCTTGGCATACTCTACATGTAGTAAAAATGTACAGGTATTATGTACCAGCTTGTTGCTTGCAGGGTCCTGTTAGAATTTTGAAAAGAATAGAATTAGTTCCAGAGAGTGTTGATACTCCAGTGAGTGTTAGAGGGTCTAGACATGCCAGAGTCATAATTTTTAGTTAACACCAACAATTTCTTTGGGAAATTACAAGCCCATCTCAATGTATCCCAGATATAGTTTTATCACTTAAACTACCAAGTTCAAGCTGTCTCATAGACTTTAACCAAAAATTTGTCATAAAAACTGGAAAACAGTGCTGATTTGAGATCCACTGTCCAGGATAGCATTGCATCCTGTAGTCTTGATTTTTATCATCATTTCTCCATGAGGTCTTATGAGTCCAAGAGGAATAGACCCATAAGGAATTGATGATGAGATCAATGTGACTGATTGTCTTTGAGGTCCAGGATGACTTCTTTCCATGGCCCTGCTCTGGTTTCCCAAAGTTGGATCAGAAGACCAATGCTGCTTTCTCTTTCCTAGTACTTCCAACATAAGTTTGGTCATCTAATCCACAATTATAACAAAAAGTAGATCTGTTACTCTGATGATTACCTGATAGAGGTATTTTTATATTAGTCTTTCATGCTTTCCCTTCTCTTGGTGCACAGTGGATAAGCCACCAGGCCTTGGAGTCTGAAAGACTCATCTTCCTGAGTTCAAATCTGGCCTCAGGCACTTATTGACTATGTGACCTGGGGCAAGTCATTTAACGCTATCTCCCTCAGTTTCCTCATATGTAAAATGATCTGGAGAAGGAATTGGAAAACCACTCTAGTATCTCTGCCAAGAAAACCCCAAAAGGGGGCATGAAGAGTTGAACACAACAGAAAACGACTGAACAACAACAAAATTCTCCTGGTCCTCTGTCTCTCCATGGAGAAAAAGACTGTGCACTGCTCAGTTATCTTGCTTAATTGCCTGGGATTCTGTCCCTACAGTTCAGCATTGATGGTGCCATTGCTCTGCTTTGCTTTTGTGACCCCCACTTAAGAACTGTGATGACAATTGTGTGGTATTGACTCTTAAAGCATAGGAGTACCTATCTCTCCTCATTGGTAATGGTTTCTCCGACTGCATAGTTCTGATGACCTCAGATACACGAGGGTCATATGACATAACTCAGTCTCTGCAGTGTGATTTTCCTTGAGTTCTCAGTATCCACAACTCTCACCTTTATCAATTACTATAGACTTGACTCCACCTTGAGGAAGAACTCAATAGGCTTTTCTCCTTTGAGCTGTATAGTATTAGAGAAAAAGTTAGCATAGGGCTCTTCTGATTCACCTCCTTTTGTCATTAAAGCTAAATTTCTTATACCTTAATGCCATGTAAAGTCTAGTCTTATCTCCATGAGGTTATCCCTTACCATGGGGCTATCCCCCTTGAACTGTCAGTCTCATCACTGTTTCTGGCTCAGGGGTCTTCCAGTGTCCCTGGTGCATTCTTTTCTGTCCAACCCACATTCAAAGAGACATGGTTCATGTCTAGTTAATCTGCCAGTTTGGGGTCTATGGTACCTGACTACTACAGGGAGTATAACCTCAGCCTTACTCATAGATGATGTGGAATTTCAGGACTTAATTTTGTCATTATTTCCTTACGGATGACTCCTTTGATTACTCCTTTAAGTAATTCCTAATTTTCCAAGGGCTGACAAGCCTGAAATTCCCAGGAATAATCTTTATTGTTAATTCCTTAGGTGTACCTCTGTGGTCAAAATTTTCAGGTAGGACTAGAAGAACATCCATATGCATATACACACATGCACATATGTAAATCAGTATGGTGCCTCTTAAATATGTTCAATATGGATGGCCTGATGGGTAAGAAAACGGAAGGGATATGTTAAAAAATGGTGATATAAAAATAAATCTTACCAATAAATTTTTAAAAATTTAAAGAGTACCTAAACTAATTATGCCTAATATAAACCTATTCCTGTGGACTGTATGATGGCATTCACCTCTTAGGAAGTTTAAATCATCACAAGGCACTTATTTCTCATCTGTGTTGAAATTCTTGAGTCATATCTTCATTTTCTCTTCTGATTTGTGGGAGATATCATAATAAAACTACTAAAAAGTAACATTTTTATGACATCTTAAAGTTGACTCCTTGGAGCCTCACAACAAACTCATGAGGTAGGAACTATAGGTTATTATTATCACAATTTACAGACACTGAACCCAAAGCACAGAGTGGCTTGCTTATGCTCGTGCAACTAGTAAGTGTGGGGAGTGGGATTTGAACGTGGCTCTTCCTGAATTCAAGGTGGGAGCTCTACCCATTGCACTAACCTGATTCAGTGGTCATGCTGCCCTGAAGTTAGGTGACCTAAATTGGTATTTCTAGGAACCATACATGGAGAGGAAATAAAATAAGAGTTGCCCTGTATGCTAACATTTGCTTCCATCTTTGTGGGCTCTACTTCTTTGGACAGTGGCTCCCAGAATAATACACTGATTTTCCTTTTCTGTGTAAGTTGAGAACATGTTTCTGGACCACTTCCTGGTCTCTCAAACAAGAAGATCTAAATATGAAATGGAAAATTCTGGACCTGATCTTTCCACCTAATCTAACTCCTGGCTTTGAATAGAGCTTCCTTCTCTAGATTCAGTTGAGTGACTCCAAAATGTCTTTAACTTGAAAGAATAATATTAAAAAATGAGTAGAGAAGCAGCTCATTATAGCAGCCTTTTAGAAAACGAAGAGTTTATTTGAGGAGGGGTGTGGGACAAATATGAAAGCGGTATAATGTAAACTACTCTGCTGCAATATAAATGAGAAATGGTATAAAAGTAATTTTTACAGACTTTGATGAAAAAACTGTTCATGCAATAGAGTTGGTTATAGACATTGATTTGACTGCCTAGAACGTCTCTGTAAATAATGTTTACAGTAGTTCAGGGTTGAAAAAGCAAGTCATTGTTGTACTAGAGAGAAAACATTCCTGTCAAAGATAATGCTACCTGCTAGTTAGGACACAAGCAATAATCCCTGTAGGACAAAGATTATAACTTGAAAACAAGCCTTAACATTTGGTTAGGTGAGGGAAAAGGAAGCCTTTTCATACAGCATTTAGGGCCTGTGCCTAATAATATAATGCCACAGGGACATAAAAGGATTGTTGCTAATTAATATTTTGGGGTGGAGGAATGGTATGCTGGGAAATACATAGATTAAAGTCAAGAATTTCATTGTAATCAATATGCTTTTGGAGAAGTACAGGACAGCTAGGGGGTACAGGGAATGGAGTGCTAGCGCTGGGGTCAGGAAGACTCATTTTCATGAGTTCAAATCCTTCCTCAGACACTTACTGGTTGTGTGACCCAGGACATGTCATTTTATCCTGTTTACCTCTGTTTCCTCATCTGTAAAATGAACTGGAGAAGGAAATGGCCAATCATTGCATTATCTCTGCCCAAAAAGCACCCAAATGGGGTCACAAAGAATCAGACACAACTAGAAAACAACTGAACGAAAACTCCTTCCGCTCCTCAAACCCTCACTATGTTCTGCAGGTAGTGTTTTATTTTGTTTTGGTAGATTGTGCCTGTATTTGGCTTCCACCAAATTTTACACTTTGGTTGACTTATAATAGTTTATTTTTTGGGGGGCGGAGCCAAGATGGCGGAGTAGAAGCAAGACCTTCCCGCGGTTCCGGCTTCCACCCTCCCCAATCCATGTAAAAAGGGGACTCTAAACAAACTTTGGAGCTGCAGAACCCACATAATGACACAGAGAAGCTAACCTCCCCCTGAGTCGGCCAGCGCAGCTCTCTGGGAGCCGAGCCCAGCACCACGCGGAGGCTTTAGCCCTAGGGCGGGCCTGACCAGCCGCCAGCCAGAGGGACTCCAGATCAGCAGCAGCTGTGGCCGTTTCCAGATTTATCAATACATAAATGCGAAGGACAAGGTGAGAGGCCAGTGCAGTCTGGACGTTGGGACCAGTAAGTGGGAGTGCGTGGCTTTTACCCCCGGGGCTAGAAACCGCTGAGACTCCGGCACAGCCTGCCAGCACCATGAGGTGGCTTCAGCTCCTGGCCTGCAGAGTGTAGGGGGACCAAGCACCAGTCTGAGGGGTAATCACTCTTGCTTTAACCTGCTTGGATCTGGATTGCAGTCTAGGGTGGAGGTCCTGGGGTGTGTGTCCAGCTTGCCAGAGCATGTGGAGACCTCAGAGAGGGCACCCATCTAATACCTCTCGCAGCTGAGAAAACCCCAGCGTTTGGGACAAAAACTCCCCTGTCTGGTGGCAGAGTCCTACTGTGGCAAAAAGCCCAAAAGTCAAATAATTGAGTGGCAAAATGAGCAGGCAGAGGAAACAAAGCAGACAGAAGATTCCAATATTACACTCCTATTTTGGGGATAAGAAGGAGCAAGGCATGGAACAGGAGGAAAACAGTGAAGTCAGTACTCCTGCACCAAAAGCTTCAAAGGAAAATACAAGCTGGTTACAGGCCATAGAGGACCTTAAGAAGCAGATAAGAGAAGTGGAGGAAAAATTGGGAAGAGAAATGAGAACAATGCAAGAAAATTATGAAATGAGAGCCAACAGCCTGACTGAAGAAAACAATACCTTAAAAAACAGACTGACTCAAATGGCAAAGGAGGCTCAAAAAGGCAATGAGGAGAAGAATGCCTTAAAAAGTCGAATTTGCCAGATGGAAAAAGAATCTCAAAAGCTCACTGAGGAGAATCATTGCTTCAGAATTAGATTGGAGCAAATGGAAGCTAATGACTTTATGAGAAATCAAGATGCTGTCAAACAGATCCAAACAAATGAAAGAATAGAAGGCAATGTGAAATATCTCATGGGAAAAACCAATGACCTGGAAAATAGATCCAGGAGAGATAATTTAAAAATTATTGGACTACCTGAAAGCCATGACCAAAGTAAGAACCTAGAAAGCATCCTCCAGGAAGTTCTCAAAGAAAACTGCTCTGATGTTTTAGAACGAGAGGGCAAAATAGAGGTTGAAAGAATCCACCGATCACCTCCTGAAAAAGATCCCAAAAAGAAAACTCCTAGGAATATTATAGCCAGGTTCCGGAATTCCCAGATTAAGGAGAGAATATTACAAGCAGCCAGGAAGAAACAATTTGAATATTGTGGAAACACAATTAGGATAACCCAGGATCTGGCAGCTTCTACACTGAGGGATCGAAGGGCCTGGAATGTGATATTCCGGAGGGCACAGGAGCTCAGATTAAAACCAAGAGTCACCTACCCAGCCAAACTGAGTATCATGTTTCAGGGGAAAATATGGTCATTCAGTGGAATAGAGGACTTTCAAGCATTCTTGCTGAAAAAACCAGAGTTGAATAGAAAATTTGACATTTGGATACAAGAAGCAAGAGAAGCATGAGAAGGTAAACAGGGAAAAGAAATCATAAGGAACTTATCAAAGTTGAACTATTTTTTTTTTTTTTTGAAGCACTCGGGGTTGGGTGACTTGCTCGGGGTTGCTTGGCCAGTTGTTGTTTCTGGGTGTGGTGCTGAGTGTCTGGGCCTGGATTTGATCTGGGTCATCCCGGCACTGGAGCCGGTGCTCTTGCTCGCTGAGCCACCTGGCCAAAGTTGAACTATTAACATTCCTACATGGAAAAACAATAATTGTAACTTATGAAACTTTTCTCAGTAGTTGAAGGGATTAGAAATATATATATATATATATATATATACATATATATATATATATACACACACATATTTATATATATATATATATGTCTTTATATGAGGGTATGCGGGCACATGAATACATATGTGAATGTGTGTATATACTTTTACAGATATACATAGATAGGGGGCACGGGACCAATTTAACAGGAAGGGATGATACTTAAAAGGTGAAATTAAGAGGTGAGAGGAATATAATGAGAGGAGATGGGGAGAGATAGAGTGGGGTAACTATCTCATACAGAAGAGGCAAGGAGAAATGGTTACAATGGAGGGGAAGAATAGGAAGGCAAAAGAGAATAGGTCAACCTTATTCCTATTGAATCTGGCCTGAGGAGGGAGGGAAATACACACTAAATAGGGGATCTCACCCTCCAGGAGAATAGGGGGGAAGGGGATGTGAGGGGGGATGATGGAAGGGAGGGCAGGCTGGGGGGGAGGGAAGTTGGAAGCACCCACTTTTGAAAAGGGACAGGATCAAAGTAGAGAATAGAACAAGTGGGAGGTGGGATAAGAGGGAGGGAAATATAGTCAGTCTTTTACAATACATCTACTACGTTATTGTTTTGCATTAGCTGCACATGTACAACCTATACTGAACTGCTTGTCTCCCCAGTGGGGATAGGTGGCAGGGGGGGGAAGGAAATGAATCTGGAATTGAAAGTTTTAAAATCAAGTATTCAAATATATATATGTGTGTGTGTGTGTGTGTGTGTATAAAACAAGATTTAAAAAAAAGAGTTATACTATGCACCTTCTAAGAAGGTATCTCAAGAGATTAAAATGTTATTTTTATTGTATATGTGTATGTAGACAGATACATATGTACATGTAATAAATGCTAGTTGACTGATTAAAAAAACAGACTTGGAAAAAAAGGAATGACTACAAAAAAATTAAAATAAAATTCATAACAAAGTTAAAAAAAATAGTTTATTTTTTGTCAGTCATTGCTTTTTAGCTGCTACCCTTAAGCAAGCCATACTTAAAATGTCAGTACCCAACTTGGTATGTTTGTGTAGAAGATTAGTCATGGTTTAGGTACTTATGCAAATAGTATATATTTATATTGCACTTTAAAGTTTGCAGAGTACTTTACAAATATCTCATTTTATCTTCATTACAATCCTTAGAGGTGCAGTAAATGTTATCACCACCACCATTTTACAGATGAGGATACTGAGGAACAGAGAGGTCAGATAACTAACCCTGGGTCACATAGTTATTGAGTATCTCAGGCAAGATTTGAGTTCAGGAGTCCAAGCAGTGCTCTCTAGTCACGATGAAATGACAGATTTTTATCATTTGACAGTGTTGTGACTTTTTGCAGCTCTTTGAAGCCATCTATTCTTCTTAAGGCTGGACTGGACAGAAGTTTAACAGATAGTCTGCTGTTTTAGCGAGACATAGAATTAGCAGATGTTCTAGAGTCTAGACTACAATCGTGCATTTCTACAAAAATAGGCAAGAATATGGGAAATGCATTTATTGAGCTCCTGAGGGCCCTGATTGCTACTTTAACAGAGAGATTCTATTTCCCTTTCTACCAATGACTGAAAAACATTGGGTGTTGATGAATTTAGTGGCCCTCAGTTTTCTACCACTTTGATGGGGATTGTGTTTGTACCTCATAAAACACTCTGACCTCTATATGCATAGTATTGTATCATATATTCAAATCATTGAACCGTAGGGTTTTAGAACTGAATGAGGCCTTAGAGATCATTTAGTCCAAGACCTCCTCATTTTGCCAAGGAAAGTCAGTGTAGTATACTGGAGAGAACACTTTACCCAAGGTAGGATTCCAGGGTTTGACTCTTGCCTCTTAAACTAGAGTAAGTCATGTGTAAACTTGGTTCCTTTATCTGTAAAATGGGTATAATTATGATTATTCTGCTTTTTCACAGGTTATTGTGAACAAGTTGTTTTGTAATTCATTGTGTTAAAAACCAAATTTATTATCTCTCTCCCAAGTCATTCCTCCTCCCAAACTCCCTTATTACTATTGAGAGTACCAACATTCTCCTAGTAACTTGTCTGCCAGGCTTGCAGCCTAGATGTCGTCCTTGATCCCTCATGCTCTTTGACTCCCCCCGTAGCCAATCTGTTGCCAAATCCTATCTTAGATTTTATCTTCATAATATCTTTCACATAGACCCCCATCTCTCCTCTGACTCTGCCACTATGTTGATGTGGACCATCATTATCTTATACTTGGACTATGTTAACAGCTTTTTGGTTGTCCCCTGTCTCAGAAATCTTCCCTACTCAAGCCCATCTTCCATTCAGCTGTTGAAGTGATTTTTCTAGAGAGC
The DNA here is from genome assembly GCF_028583685.1 of Petaurus breviceps papuanus. Lineage (NCBI taxonomy): Eukaryota > Metazoa > Chordata > Mammalia > Diprotodontia > Petauridae > Petaurus > Petaurus breviceps. The sequence continues at coordinate 11,409,353 of NW_027186492.1, read as the reverse complement.
AGGGCTGACCATGTCAGCTTCCTACTCAATAAACTCCAGGGGCTCCCTATCACCACTAGGATCAAATAGAAAATCTTCTGTTTGTCAAAGACCTTCACAATCTGGCTCTTTCCTACGTTTCCAGTCTTTTTATACCTTACTCATTCCCCTGTGCTCCGTGATCCTGCAACCTTGGCCTCCTTGGTCCTCATAGAAGATACTCCATCTCCGTACTCTAGGCATTTTCGTTGGCTCTCCCCCATGCCTAGAATTCTCTTTCTCCTCATTTCTTCCTCAAAGAAGTTCTTTACCTATTGCCTTAATACTAGTGCCTTCCCTTTGTTAATCATCTTCAATTTATCATATATTTATCTACACACATCCATTATACATAAATCCTCTCTTTGACTCAGTTTCCTCATCTGTAAAATGGGAATAGTAATAGCAACTACCTCCCAGGATGAATGTGAAGATAAAATGAGATAAGATTTGTAAAGTTCTTTGAGAACTTTAGAGTGCTGGGTAAATTGTAGTTTTTATTATCATTATTATATCAGATTTTTACTAGATGTGAGTTTTGACAAATCATTTAGCCTTTGCCTCAGTTTCCTCATATGTAAAGTATGGATAGTAACAGCAGGTATTTACCAGGATAGATAAGTGATAGTCTGAGTATGAAATGCAGTATTATTTGTGAAGTGCATTATAGACTTTAAAGTGGTATATCAATGCTAGCTATCATCATCATCATTGTATTGTGAATTTTTAAGCCATTCGTTAAGTTCTTCTTGATGTTTTGTCTTTTCTGGTGGACATCAAGATGGTGTTCAGATTTTGTGTCCTTGGGAAATTGGGATTTCTAGATACCCTTAAAAATATCACTGAAATGATGGGTTTCCAACTTGCAGCTATTCCATGAAAGGAGGCCTTAGTTTAACCTAGACTAGGCCTGACTGTGTTTACACAGCATTAACCCTTAGTGGAGTGATCTTTTATTGTTAGCCAACTGTTCTCACACACGGTTTTAGATTTGGCAGAGATCTACCTCTGTATGAAAACAAGCAAATGGACATGTAAAATAATCCAACAAGGACAGTCTGATGAAGATATTTAAGCATGTGGAGTCAGATCTCAGACCAGACTGTCAAAGTGACTTAGGACAAAAGCCAACAAGCCTTTAATGACTGGTAAATAGGACGGACAGGAAAGGAATGGTAAATAGAAGAAAGGGAAAGGAATCATATATGGCCAATTACCATGGTAAACTTATTTTCTTATTTGCTTGTTTTTTTTTTGAAGGGGGAAGGCAAGGCAATTGGGATTAAGTGATTTGCCCAAGGTTACACAGCAAGTAAATGTGTAAAGTGTCTGAGGCTGGATTTGAACTCAGGTCCTCCTGACTCCAGGGCCAGCGCTCTATTCACTGCACCACCTAGCTGTCCCAAATAAACTTATTTTAATAACACTTAAAAAAAAACAACAACTCTCCCCACCACCCATTCACAAACAAGGGTAAGAATGAAATTTGTTAACTTCTTAAGAACAGAGATTATCTTTCCTTTCCTTCCCTGTTCCTCTTCTTCTCCTCTCCCATTTCTATCACGTCTTTCATGGACTGTTTTACATATCAGTCACTTAATATAGTGTAGTGAACAGAGTGCTAGACTTGGAATGAGGAAGATCTGAATTCTTGACACTGGGAAAATGACTTTAACTTTCTGAGCTTCAGTTTCCTTATCTATGGAATGGAAGTTGATAACAATACCCACCTTAAGGAACTTAGTGTGAATATCAAATGAGATAATATGTGAAGTGTTGTGCAAAAACTAAAGTGCTGTATATATATGCTAGCTATTATTAATGCATGTTTTTTTCAGTTGTATCATTTGTTTATTACTGGATGATCCGAATACTAGCAGATTAATTCCCCCCTACCCGTCATTTGTAAACCCCACATATCTCTGGTGGGGTTTGAGGCCTTTTTGATGTTTAATAGTAGCAGATGTCTCACTTTGAAGACACTCCTATAGTCAGTAATGAAACAAGATGCGGTCTCTTTCACACAGTCCATTCCTATGCCCCACTTTGCTTTTCATGAACTTCTTTTTATAACCATAACATTAATGCATTTGATATGGGGGATAGCAAGGTATAGTAAAGAGATTCTCTCAGATTCTGGAAGAATTTGGTTCTGGTCCTATCTCTCACCCATACCAGCTATCTGTTGTAGACAGGTTACTTAATGTCTCCATGTCCCAACTTTCTAAGATAGTAAATTGCAGAGCAGGTACTGATCTGCATAAGTAAAGGGAGTCTCCACACTGAGAATTCCCTACACTGTAGAATTTGCTATATTCCAGGTACTTTGTCCACTCCAGTAATAGTTTTTCATTGTTGTTTTTGGAATTTTTTTAGGCTTTGTTGGGCCTTTCCAATGGTATCAAGATATGGCTCTTTTTAAGCATAGGCAAGAACTATGAGGAACCACACCAAGACAGTTAACCAACACAAAGTAGCAGAAAGCTCCAGACTAAGATTAAGATTAATATTATTCTTTTTTTGACTACCTTGTTCCTGATATAGACTTGAGGTTTCAGTGCAGGTGCCTATCCGATCAGAATAGAACTTTTCCTTTACTTTCTGTTAAATTTGTAACTGTGAGTCTGAATTCTTGAAATTCATTTTATAGAATCCATATAAAAAACATGGGGCATGGAATGATGAGTCAAATCCCCCCCCCCCCGCCCCAACCAAGATACTATATGATTGAAATTCAAATGAATTTGGGGTAGTAACAAAAGCTGATCCCTTGACCTTGGCCCTTTTTTACATTCCTGCCTATGTTATGTGCATCTGTAAGGACCAAAATTGCGAATTTTATTCTGGTACTTTGGCCAGCATAGACATAACTGTTCTTTGTACTTATAACAAAAGTCACAAGTTCTCTCCCTCCATCATAGCTTTCTATAGTCTATTTCATAATGTAAACTAATTTCTCATTACTTTCCATTTCATAACTTTTCTTCTCTAATCAGGCTTGTCTTCTTACTGTCTTAGGAATGTAAAATGTTCATTCCTATGCCACAGTAATTGTTTGTTCCCCTTGTCTGAAATGCCTTTAACTCATCCATTTACCCATCCATAAACTAGAATCCAGTAAAATCAGGCTTGTGTTTGACCTCTTCCACAAAATATTCCCTACCTGCTTATTGATCTTCTTCTCCTTTGAATTCCTCTAACATTATTAACAGTTTTGTAGCACATAATTTAGCACTTAACTAGCTAGAAGGGATCTTAGCTCTGCTTTTTACATGTTAATACTTATTGGTTCTTTAATGAGTTATCAACTTCTTGAATACATGGGAGATATCTTGCATGTCTTCATCACCACCCATCATGTCTAACACAACACTCCACTTCCTTTCATCTCAATGGCTTCTAAAACCTCTGCAATCTGGTGCCTCTACTCATCATTCAACTAAAACTTATCCAAAATTACCAAAGATCTCTTCATTGTCAAATTTAAAAGCTTTTTTCTCAGTCCTCATCTTTCTTGACCTTGGTATGATTTTGGACAATGTGAAGCACACTTTCCTCCTGGTTACTTTCTCCTCTTCAGGTTGCCCTCACCTCATTCTCATCCTGTTTGCTCCCTCTCATTCTTCATTGATCTTCATCCAGTTCATGCTCATTAAAGCATGGGTGTCCCCCAAAGCTCTGTCTTGGGCTCTTTTCTTTTTTTTCTCGCTACTATCTTCCTTGGTAATTTTGTCAACTCTCATGAATCCAGTTATCATCTCAAGATCTATTTCCCAGATTTTTATACCCAGCCCTAATATCTCTTCTGAGCTCTAGTATCCCAGCATGGATTGTATTTTGGACATCTCAAGTTGTATGTCTCATGAGCATCTCAAAAATTAACATGTCCAAAACAGAACTTTTAAAAAATTCTCCCCACTTATCACCTTCCCAATTATGGTCAAGATCATTATTCTCCCAGTCACTCAGATTCAGAACCTTAGTGTCACCTTCGATGTCTCACTTTTGTTCACCCTACATATCTTGTTTGTCACTAACTATTATTGTCTTATTACATAACATTTCTCATATATTCACCTTTCTCTCTACTCACATGACTGCCACACTGGTAGGGGCCCTTCTCTCCTCACAATTTGTCTGCTGCAATGGCCTGATGGATGGTATCCCTGCCTCATGTTTTCCCCCACTCCAGTCTATCCTCCACTCAGCTGCCGATGTGATTTTCCCAAAGTGCAGTTCTGGTTGTGTCACCCCTCCACTCACTGAACTGCAGGAATTCCTTGTTATATTCAGGATCAAATATAAAATTTACTACTTGGCATTTAACACCCTTCACAATCTGTCTCTTTCATACTCTAGTCTTTTTACACTTATTTGTTGTTCCGTCATTTCCATAGTTTCCAGTTCTTTATAACTCCATTTGGGTTTGTTTCTCTTTTTTTTTGGCAAAGATCCTAGAGTAGTTTGCCATTTCCTTCTTCAGCTCATTTTACAAATGAGGGAACTGAGGCAAACAGGATTAAATTATTTGTTCAAGGTTACACAGCTAGTGAGTGTCTCAGTCCAGATTTAAACTTAGGAAGATGAATGTCTTCCTTACTCCTGGCCCTGACACTCTACCCACTGAGCCGCCTAGCTGCCCATTTTTAGACATTATTTCTTTGCAAATACTCTATGATCCAGCTACATTGACTTATTTTCTGTTCCATATAGCACTTGTGCCTTTTCCATGACTATCCCCTATGCCTAAAATATACTTCCTCCTCACCTCCTGAAAGACTTAGCTTCCGTTTCACCTTAGAGAAGACATTTTGCTTCTCTCCTTCTAACTCCTGTTACTTTCCTTATGAAATTACTTTCCATTTGCATGGTATATTTCTTCTGTGTACATCATTATTTGTACTCTGTCAGCCCCTAAAGTACAAGCTCTCTGGGGGTGGAAACTATGGTTTTGCCTTTCAGTGCCTGACACATAGTAAGTACTTAAGATATGTTTTTGACTGACTGATTGACTGAACATAGTAGATAACATATATATATATGTATATATATGTTGTATGTATGGTATGTCTCTGTGGTATTTTGTCTCTACTTGATTGATTAAGAGCACACCATTTTCTTTTGTGTTCTGTATAATAATCGTACACATAGTGTTATAAATGCTTGATGTACCTTATGTAATTTGATCCTCACAACAGCCCTGTGAGGTAGGTGCTATTATTATCCCCATTTTACAGATGAGGACACTGAGGTTGAAAGAAGTTGAATGATTTCTCTATATCACAAGCTGGTAAGTGACTTAGGCAAGACTTTAATCTAGTTTTTCCTTAGTCCAAGTCTAGGACCCCACCTACTATGCCATGGTTCCTCCCAGTAAAGGCAATAGCATCAGTCTTAACATCCATCTAGTTTTCTTTCATTCTTAAAATGAGTTCCGTCTGCTAGAGCTCTTCCCTTGAATGCTCCCAACATGAAAGTTCCGTACAACCATCAGGAGAGTACTTGTAGTGCTATGTAGTACGTGTAGTCTCCTGTAGACACAGGACAGGCAGAAAGGAGTAAGGGCCAGGCAGTAGCCTTCATTTTCAATATTTAGCCCCTAAGTGGACACAACATTACTGAGGTCTAATTTGTGTGGTTCTAAGGCAGAGATCATTCCTAGCTCAATGACGTATGTACTTTGCCAGTGTCAAATTATCTTAAATTTGTTTGGGACAGCCTGGCCAAATACTTTATTAATTGTTTTCAGATTGGAAAATAAAGTTTCTGCCTTTCCAGAAAAGTCTGGGGGTCAATTTATTTTGGGGAGAGAATAGGGGCTTGGAAAGGCAGTTTGCCAGTGCTATACAAGCATGAAGAACAAGGAATTATTGAAACCTTAGTGTATGAGTCATGGCTAGAGAAAAAATTCCTTGCTTCAGGGTATAAAAGGTGTATATAAGACATATACGAAGTAAGTGAGTAAGACTTTGTGTTTGGATGTTCATTGTCCATTTTAATTTGTCTCAGTCACTACAGAAAAAAAAAACTGTGCTAAGCAAACACATCAATGAAAGGGGGATTCATCTGTAATGATTAAACTGAAAGTAATTTTAGAAAGCACTTCACTTAACAGAGAGCTCTATTATTAATTTAGCTGCAGCTAGGAGGCTATCTTGGAGCTGGGGCTGGTATTGTAGATGGATTAGATGAATGAGTTAAAACGTAATCTGATTGAAAGAACTTTAGCAGGAATGGATGACTGATAGATTCAAGGTATCTTCAATTATAGTGTGGGAAAAGAATGTTAAACATTTTTCTATACCAAAAGTGGCACATCCTGCAGACGGTGGTTCTGCTCCAAAGGACAAGCTTTCCCTAAACACAAATGGCCAAGAATGTTGAAAATGTCTGGCTGATAATCATGTCTTTTGTCCTTATAGTGAGTCCTAAATGTTAGACCGCGTCTTGATCAGGTACTCCCACGGAGATAAGGCATACTGAAGACATGGGTATTATCTCAATGATGGTGCTTTGGCACCATTCAGATTATTATACTTCGTTAATTCTAAAAGCTTCAAATATACCTTAAAATGCCTCTATTTTACCTCAAAAGTAGTGTTCTTATGCAATAGTTACTAGACTACCTCTTGTCTGTGGGTAGTACACAGATTTGTTATACTTAAATTAAAAATTTCTATTTCAAATAAAATTTTTAAAGTTCACTAGATATTTAAAGAAAAACATTTATGTACCATGAAATATAGTAGTTTCATAGTTTCACAGATATTGATAAGCATGGTACTGTACATCCATCAACCAACATTTATTTTTAAAAATTAGTCAATTCATGAATTGTGATTATTTTGAGACTACTAGTTTAAGCCTAAAAGATTTCTTTATGTAAATGATGGATGCAGTCTTTATTAAGAGCTATTAGCATACCAAAATGGGGTTTGTTGATCAATTATTTTCTTTCTAAGGTAAATTACTGAGTTAAAACAGCAATAAAATAATAATACCCTTTTGATGCATTGCAAATACCCGTGTTTCATGTTGCAGAATCAAAATAGTAACGTTAACACAGCATTAGTTCCAGAGATGTATCATAACAAAGCTAGCTTATCTAAGATTTGAGTGACAAGAAGACTAGATTCACATCTTACATAAGATAATTATTAGTTGAACCACCCTTGAAAGGCCCTTAGTTTCTGCTAAGCCTTAGCTTCTCCATCTATAAAATGAGGGTAATGGTATGTATAGTATTTACCCGATAGAGTACTGACTCAAATGAAATTATATATGTATATGTGTGTATCACTTTGAAATCCTTAAAGTGCTATATAAATGTTGACTGATAATGATATTCATTATTATTATTATTGTTATAATTCACTATCCACTGATGACATGTATGCTTAACTCTGGATAATATGTTTCCATATTTTCTTGTCTTTCTTTAAAGAAAGAGACCATTTCACCCCTAATTAGCACCTCAAAAATTGGGGTGAGAAGGTGTAAGGGATAATAATTGCTCACAGGTTGGCTGAGCCACTGTAATAAAAATGACATTATTATCTAAATTAATTTACTTATTCAGTGCCATAACACCCAAACTACCAAAGAATCACTTATAGAGTTGGGGGAAAATAATGAAAAAGAAAGAAGGCATAAAGGGATGAAACTCAAATTTTGTTAGAAAACCAAAAGTAACACTTAGCGGAGAAGATTTGAAACAACTGATTAAAAGAAGATATTTGGATTGTCATTATTTATATTATCCCAGAGGAGTATACTTAGGCAAAATTTTGCTTTAAATGAACCACCTTTTCCCTTTTTGGTAAGCTTTTCTCTCTACTTAATAATTCTAGAGAATGTAAGCTCCTTGAGGGTAGGGCCTATTTCATTATTGTCTATCTCTATCACCTGTCAGAGTGCATGGGCATATTCCAAGTGCTGAATAAATGTTTCTTGATTGATTGATTGTATTCTCTATTCTATTGAAACAACTGAAAAACAAAAGTTCCTGTCCTACAGAGTTATCAAGTTCTATGCCATGGGCCTGGCATGTCTATGCATATCTGTATGTAGAATTCTCATTGACTTTCCCATCAACGTGAAAAATTGAGAGTTACCGTAACATGTATAATATAGACTGACAAATATATATACATATATATATATAACATTGATATGCTATTAGCAATGCATTTCTTAATTTTCTCTTCACCAATCCTAAATTTTATAAATGTAAATGACATGACAAACTTTAGGTTTAAGAACAGAGCCAGGAAGATGAATAAAGGAGCTACAGAATAAATTGAAAGCTTCTAAGTCATTTTCGGTAAAAGTGCACAATGACTTTTGGCTCACCCTGAATGTGGTTGAAGAAACTGGCTATATTTTCTATGGTGATGCCAAATATCCAGGTGAAAAGGGAAGAAAACATCTAGATATTTGGTGATGTGTAAGCAAACAAGCCAAATGATGGACTAAATTCTGAAGGTTTTGCTCAGTTGGTTTATTTTTTATGGAGACACAGCCAAAGGCATATGCTTCACAAAGATAATAGGGCTTTACCACACACACACACACACACACACACACACACACACGCACACAAACACAACAACAACAACAACAAAAATGAAGCTTTGGCAATATTCTTTAGTTGTCCCTTCTGATATATGGGGAAATGACAAGTCTTCTCTCCACTTGTAAAATAAATAAATAAGAAGGGAAATAAGATCTTTAGCTATCTTGTTTATCCTAATCAGGATTAGCTTTATCCTAATCAACAATCTTATATTCAACCTTAATGATATTTCATTAGCTTCTCAGAACCACCTTTCCTGTCTAGGTCTAATTATATCTAATGTAATGTATCTCAACTCACTATATTAAATCATTTTAAAAAAACATTTAAAAAGCATTTTAAAATCATTTCAAGGCTTTGGCTTTGGGCCCTAAAAATGATTAAACTCTACTTCCCTCTGGGATCTAGGACCTGCCAGTTTGTCTACTTATTTCTTCTTCTAAGCAAAGCATATTATAAAGGAAGATGGAAAGGATCAATTTCATTTTGTACCAATTCATAAATGTCTATATAAATAAAATACAAACATAAACATCTGTTATAATCAATCCTTAGAGTTAGTTATTAATCAAAACAATTCACTTTGTAGATAGAAACTTCCTTAAATTCGTATTTGTGTTCTAACTTTACCTCTTACACTTAACTATGGATTATTTAAGGGTATTAAAGCATGTTTATGTCGTGAACGTCAATATACCACTATCCCCTAAAAAGAGATGAAAATTCATGTGATAATTTGATGAATAATCCCTAAGATACAAAGAACTTGCATCTGAAGATGGAATCTCTACTCTAGAAGATCTAGGAAAAAAACAACATGGGGTTATCTTGCAAGGGTGTGTATAGAAACTAAACCCCAGAGTATGCATAGTAGTGAATAATAATTTGTCAGATAGCATAGTCCTAAACAACGTTACGCTTTGAGCTGGTCATAGGAACAAAGGAAAGAAGCAAGGAACTAAGAATTTATTAAACACCTACTATGTGCCAGGATCTATGCTAAACATTTTGCAAATATTATCTTATTGGATTCTCACATCCCTGGGAGTAGGTACTATTATTGCCCCTCACATTACAAGTGAGGAAACAGACAAGAGCTAAATGACTTGTCCAGGGTCACACAGCTGATTAAGTGTCTGGGGCCAGATTTTAACTTGGGTCTTTCTGAATCATCCCAGTATTCTCTCCACTGTGCCAGCTAGTTGTATCAGAGGTGATAGGCATTGTCCCATTTTCAGTAAGGTATGGAAGAAATAGATTACTGTCACTGTTCTCCAGAAGTTGCTATTATGGTTACTTGAGTAAAGTGCTTATTCTTTTCTTCAATGAAAATAGATCTTTTTTAACTAAGGAAAAATATATTCCATCACTGCCACTTCCCTTCTGTATTAGCGATATGCAGCCCAGAGAATGTCCCTTTAAATATTGACTTGTAAACTGCATAGCCAGGTTTACATCAAGGGGAGACCAGAATAAGAAATAAATGAAGGAAGGGTGTGGGAGATGTGTGGTAACAAGGAGGTATATCCAAAAGAAAGAGAAGGAAGGAGAAAGAGACAGACAGATAGAGACAGAGAGAGGGAGGGAGGGAAAGAACACAATAGAAAACATACCCATTTGGCCTTAAGTTAGGTTAAGCCTTCTTGATAAAGGCTTATCTGGTCATTGGCAGGAGCCAGTATACAAGCTTCTTACTCTCTTCTGGGACATAGACTAGAGATCTTAACATCAAAAGTCCTCTTCAGCTTTATAGTACCAAAATGGTGGCCTCTGAATGACAACAGTTTGGATGTTGTCTCCAGGGATTGCTTCAGCTGTGAGAGGTCTAACAAGTTCTATTGCTTGAAGTATAAATGTAGCACTAACACTTAACTCCCTTCCATTGAAACCCGATTCTCATGCTTCATCTTGATAAAGACATGGACCCATGAATTCTCAATGGCAATGTTAGTAAAGCATTAGCTCCATCCAATTCAGCCAAGGGGAAATGTTCTGAATACAGGTCCTATGGAACATGGTCATGTATCATCTGTTGACTATCAAATGAGATGATATATGTAAAAGAACTTTGCAAATCCAAAGTCATTATATAAATGTTAGCTATAACAATAGTTACTATTACAAAAAAGTTCATCACCAGAAGTGGCCATTGCATGATGATGGGGAAGAGATAAATGGGGAAGGTACTGCATAATAAATTGTAAAGTGTGAAGGCATTATGATCAGCATGCAAAGACTACCCACCCTAAGGAAGTCACAGATCATGGAAGTAATGAAGTTAGCAAGAGTCATATCTAAAGAAGGGGAGAGAGTTCAGAGGAAGGAAAAGATGTGATTTTCAGGTGTGTCCCCCAGACTTCAGAGAATATGGTGCAAGGGACCCCAATGAAAAGAAATGAGGAATGTATCTAGAAAATAAATGCTAATACCCAGACACTGGAAGTGATTTTTTAAAAAACATTCCCCAAGAGTTGGAGATTTGGGGATGGCAAAATTGGCAGATAAATGAAGATATCTTTAAGGGAAAAGGCTGTTAACATTAGTTTTCCAGAAATACAATATCATTTACTTGGAGGAATAGAAATGATTAATATAGTCTTTTTGTTCAGGGAAGCTATTCCACAAGATAAAAGGCTAGTAATCTAATAACTAGCATATCAGTATTATTTTATTTGCTTTTTCCTGTTTGCAAAATAACTTCAGTGCTATCTTGTTATTGTTGTTATACTCGGCTAGTTATACATCTACGATAAGAAAACATAATTAATGTGAAAAATTATACTGCAATGGTTGTGTTTATTTTGTGTCATTTTAGCATTGCCCCTTCAGGAGTGCTGTTCTGATTTTCCACTTGCATTCAATAATAGGCTTGCAGCCAGTGGCATTGTATTTACACAGTTTTTGTCAAAACAATTTTATCTCTAATAGATTTTTATCTACATCGGCTGAAAATTTCTGTTTCTGTTTAAAACTTTAATGTAATTTCTTGCCTCTCTATTTCAGGCAATAGAAAAACTTTTGAACTGATATTTTCTTGGCAGCTGTCTATTTTTTTCTTTGAAAAGTTGATTTATTTTTTTAAATAAGGGAAATATCTTTAAAATTAGAAATCTTGTTTATAAATAGACCCTGAGGATAGTAACAAATTAGAACATGGTCCATTCCATTCATTCACCAAAGAAGGGAGCATTTTAAAGACATTCCAAATGATATGACCTTCAGATGATCAGAACTGGTTACAAATATAAATGAATTCCCCATAAACAGTAAATGAACCCCCAAGAAACCTAATTTGAAAATGTATAGGGATATATTTTCATTTTGATGCATAAGGATTTACATGTGTGGCTCCCATTAGCATTGCTCAGGTAAATCCCATTAAAAAATGCATATGCCTTGGCTTGTATAAATTTATACATGAAGCACAGTTAAAGTATATCAGTATTAATATCATACAATGGGAATACAGTATGACGGGGGAAATTGCTGATACAATTAAAGTTCCAAGTTGTATTAGAATTTTTTCATTTGTATAAGAAATTCACCATGACAATATGATATAATAAATAGAAAATTGTCAGTGTAACTGAAACAAATATGTACATCTCAACAGATTATTCAAGATATGGATGTAATGGAGAAGATTAATGCTCCAAATCTCTTGACTCTTTTCTTGCATTGTGTTGTCCTAACAGTTAGACTAACTGGTGGTTCAAGTTTTTAACTCCCAAGGTTGCAAATGGGGAAAACTAGAATGCCCATTTTCCAAGATGGGTAATTTTTAGGGCAGAGAGATGCAATATTTAGAACACGTTAGAATGAATGAGTGTTGGTACCACAGAATTCAAGTCAGAAGACGCAGTAAGTTTAATGGGAAAGATAATTAGCTTGAGTTTGGATGCACTGATTTTGAAGTTTTGGTGGTATTTATTTAGAGGTGCCCTCTAGGTCAGTGCTTCTTAAACCTTTTCCACTCATGATCCCTTTTCATGTTTCCGCAGCCTTAGTTGGCATTGTGTGGCCTGAGGGCATGCACAGTGCAAAGTACACATGCTTTGTGTTCAGAACCAAGGCTGCAGTGAAGTTATGTGATGCAATAGGGGCAAGCACTGCCAGAAATACCTCAGATTCATTACACATTTGATTTTGAATTAATTTTTGGTCATTGTGTTTTTTTGATCTTTTACTATTGCCAAATTTTTTGCAACCCCATATGAGTTTGTGACCCACCATTTAAAAAGTACTGCTCTAGGCAATTGGAGATATGGGTATGGAGCTCAGAAAGGAGCTCAGGAATACAGATGGAATTTTGGGAGTCATCTGCTTAATAAGAGGTAGGATTTATATAGCACTTTCAGTTTTGTCTAGCACTTTACATATATTATTTCATGCCATTCTCATAACCCTTTGGGGGTAGGTGCTATTTTTATCCCCATTTTGCAGATGAGGAAACTGAGGCCGAGAGAAGTTAAGTGTCTTGCCTTATAAGTGTTTGAAATGGGAACCAGGTCTTCCCATCTCCAAGTGCAATACTGTTTACTTGGTCACCTACCTGTTGAAGCCATAGAGTGACTGTGGTTGGCAAAGGAGAGGGTGTAGAAACAGAAGAGAAGGCAGAGATGAACCATTAGGCAATGCCCACATTTAAGAGTTAGGAAAAATATGAGAAAATAGAGGAAGGAGACAGAGGAAGGAGACAGAAGAGTGATTAGAGTACTAAGAGGAAAGTATGTTATCACAAAATTCAAGGAAGAAGGGAGTATCCCATATGAAGGGGTAAGGAGAGAAAATTTTAAAAAAGGGAAAAAAAAACTATAACAATGACAAAGAAAATGAGCAAATTAGACTCCAATATTTAAACTCCAATATAGGAGGTCACTGGGGACCTTTGCAAAAGTTATGTCAGTGGGAGTGCATGGGGGTGGGGTGGGGATAGGATAAAAGGCAAATTACAAGGAGACAAGGCAAGAGTAGGGTAATGGGATAACTTTTCCGAGAATCTTAGCAGTGAAAAGGAAGAGAGATTTTTGGATTAACTGGGTAGTCTAATAAAGGTTTAAGAGAATGTTTTTTTTTTTTCAAAGAGACCTGCAAACACTTGTAGGCAGATAATAAGAAGTCAGCAGGGCAGGAGTTTGAAGATGCAAGAAAAAATAGATAACTGTCTCTGGATCAAGGTAAGGCAATTGGAGTTAAGTGACTTGCCCAAGGTCACAAGGCTAGTTTTTGTGTTAAGTGTCTAATGCCGGATTTGACCTCAGGTCCTCCTGACTCCAGGGCCGGTGCTCTATTCACTGTACCACTTAGCCTCCCCATATACATCTTTTTAATTGTTGAAATCAGTTCAGTTTCATGTTTAAGGCAACAGCCAGCATCTTGGGTGAAAGAGTACAGAGAGTAGATAGTAGTAGTTACCCAATGTTGAGGATTCATAGTTAAGAATGCAAGATGTTCAGGTTGGGATGGGTCAGAAGGAATTCTAGTTTGATCATTAGTGAAACATTCAAGCATCAGTCTATGAAGACTGAAGGTAGAGGCAAGTGGAGCGGGAGTCCAGGAGATTGAATGGTAGAATGGTAATGGTGAATGGGTTTGGACTCAAGTCAGGGAGCAACTAGGTGATCCGGTGGATAGAGGTCCAGGCTTGGAGTCAGAAAGACATCTTCCTGACTTCAGATCTGGTCTTGGGCACTTACTAGCTGTGTGACCCCTGAGAAGTCACTTAACTCTCTTTTCCTTAGTTTTATCAATTGTAAAATGAGCTAGAGAAGGAATTTGCAAACCACTCCAAGAAAACTCTAGATGAGGTCACAAAAAAATTGGACATGATTGAAAGGACTAAACACCAAACAAATCAAGTCCACAAGCATTTATTGAGTCTTCTGTATAACAGGAATTGTGCTAAGTACTAGGAATACAAAAAAAAGCAAAAACAGTCCCAACCCTCAAGAAGGACTCCTGATGGGAGACAGCACGTGAACAACTCTTCACAAGCAAGATACACGCAGGATGAATGAGAGACAACCTCAGAGAAAGGCATGCGTATTAAGGAGGACTGGGAGAAACTTCTTGTTTAAGGCACAATTTTGACTTAATCCTGAAGAAGGCCAGGAGGCAGAGATAGGTGTGGAGGACACTTCAGGCTTGGGGGCTAGACTGAGAACGTGCCAGGGGTCAGCATATTGAATGTTTTGTGTGAGAAACAAGGAGGTCAGTGCCACTGGATGATGGAGTGTAATGTGGAAGGGCCTAAAGGGTAAGTTTTCATATGAGTGAGAAAGTAGGAGTGATAGAGAAGGAAGGGTAAACCTTTAAAATGCTCCATAGCATAGCTTTCACCCACTTTTCCCATTGCATCCAACTTCCCTGCTTGCACTCTTTGTTTTAATCAAGCTGGCCTGCTAGCTCTTTCTTGTATGTGACAGTCTATCTCCTACCAGCATGCTTTTGCATAGGTGATCTCTCTCCCATCTGTAATGCATGTCCTCATCATTTTACTATGAAAAACCCCTGGCTTCTTTCAAAATGCAGATCAGGGGCACCACCTACATGAGAACTCTCCCAATCCCTGTGAGTGTTTAGAGCTCCCTCACATTCTTTGTATATATACTTTGTATTTACATATGATTGTACAAGTTGTCCATCCCCTGCCTTCTCCCCAATAGAATGTGTACTTCATGAAGTCAGGGACTGTGTGTTTTTTCCCCAGTTCTTAGTTCTTGCACAGCATAAGAATTTAATGAGATATTTGGGTGAATTGCTTTGAATTTTGATCATGGTTGGAGAGTGAAGTTTCTGAGCTCCAGATTTTGGAACTGTTACAATTCTGAGAGATAGTTGGGGTTGAAGTATGATCAGGCCAGTATGTTTCTTATTTACATATCTTAAAGGAGGTTATGGTTGCTGAAGGAATGACATGGGTGGGTGGGAGGGGAGAGTACTGCAACTACGATTTGTCAAAGAGAAACAAAAAAAATGAAAAAGTTTTCTTGCCTGGAGTCTGTAAAATCCAGTTGTAATGAAAATGTTGTCTACCCTTGACAGTCACTAGATAACTGTGTAGACAGAGGTCAGCTGAAAAGAATCTAGTCAAGATGTACATGGTCCATTTTTTTTCATTCATATGGGATTCATTCAGAGCACCTTGGTAGGCCAGTGGATAGAGCACTGGACTTGGAATCAGGAAAACTCTTCCTCATGAGTTCAAATCCAGCCTCAGGTACTTATTAGCTGTGTAACCTTGGGCAAGTCACTTAACTTCTGTTTGTCTCAGTTCCTCATCTGTAAAATGAGCTGGAGAAGGAAATGGCAAACCACTCCAATATCTTTGCCAAAAAAACCCCCGAAAAACAAACAACAAAAACCAAATGTGATCATGAAGAGTTAGACATGACTGAAACGACAACAAAGGATTCATTCTCCAGGTTTAAATCTGTTAATAGCCCTGCTTACTCTGTTCTCTTATTTCTTATAGATGTGTTGGACCTGATTCAATGGGAATATCAATGAATCCCATGCTATTATGTGCTTATGTGTGCATATATGTCTATACCAGATATGTGATTTTGAACTTACAAAAGACACTTGATCAGAATCCCTTGGGAACAAAATCTTCCATGGAACAGACCATTTCAAACAGACCATTTGATGTTAAATGGTCTGCTTTAAATTGGCCACCCTCTATTTGCCCACAGAATGAAACAAAGGCATGGCAAGCATCTACCTTCACACTGATTTCAGACTAGATGTGGCAGGGGCCACCCTTCAAGAATGTGAAGTGGAGTCAGGGATGCGACCTTCATGCCCTCCCCAAAAGGCTGTCAAATAATGTCTAGGGAAGTGGTACTTTATGTGAAGGTTATTTTCCTTTATTTTATCTGTGCTAGGGTGCTGAGCAAGCATCAGATGAAAAAAGCTGTCAGTAATTTCTAACCTATCTGGGTTCTAACTAGTGACCTTGAAGCACAGAAGCTCTTTAACCCATTTCCCATCGTCTGAGCCATCCATTTGATATCTCTGTAACTACTGCCTAGGGACCAGTGCCTACAGGATGTTCTCAAGAGCTGTTAGTGGTCTAGAAAGCATTAGGAAGCCCAAAGAACTCAGTGAATTTTTTCACTAGTGTCCTGTAAGTTCACAAAAACCTAGTCAAATAAGACCTTGGACTGACTTATTTTTCATTTGTACTTTTGTTAACAGCATAAAAAAAAGTCTGTTAGTCTTTCCACATGAGCTCCCATGGTTTATTTTTTTTTCTTACTACATGTTAATATTTAGTCTTTTTCTTAATTCTTCTAAGATGAGACATGTTTTGCAATACTACCCTCTATTTTCCTTTATGCCCCCCCCAATCTCAGATAAATAAGAAATACCATTCCATGTAATCTTTCCTTCCCATATCTTTTCTAAGAGATTCCTCTCTTCTTTTCCTCCAGAGTCTCCATGATGTTTCTTGCCTTTGACAATCTAACAGTCATGTTCATCGTAACCAATGGTCTGTTCAAGCAAGGAAGTTACAAATGAATCGTCTCTCAGTTACAGATTTATTCTGTGTGCTCAGCCTATATCTTTTGTTATTATCTTTGCTGTAAAATGTTCATCGGTACATTACTTATGTTTACACTGGTCCCCAGTTAGAGGGAAAAAAGAATGTTTGCTTTTCTCAAAGACCTTCTCTCTAAAGGTCAGATGGAGTCACTTCAATTCTGCCTCAGTGTGCATAGGAAAATAATTAGGTCATAAAAAGCTGTTATTAATTTTTATACCTGATACTAGGCATATTTCTTCAGCCCTAAAAGAAGCAAACCAAAAGGAACAGTGTCGCATTAAGAGAATTTTGCAATCCTGAATATTTTATTTAAATGCCATTAGGTGATCAGGAATGTTTGCTGCTTTTCTTTTCCCATCATTGCTGATTGCCAGTGTATTTGTGGGTAAACAGAAAATCTCACTCTCTCTTTTATAACTGGCCTCCTCCTACCTTGTTCATTTTTTGATGGCACTGTCTAGTGTTTGTGACAAGGAAAATCACTCCCATGTTGACGAGCGGCTGTGCCACAAACATAGGGCTGAGATGGAGCCAAATGAGTCTGGCAGGAGAAGTGGGTGGATTATAAGAAAGACAAACTCTGTTTACACATAAATACCTTGGTAATCAGTGATGATGGTAATATGGCAATAAGAACAGTGTGTACTAGTGAGCAGAGGTTTCTGCAAGATACTACATGCAGGCAGATATATTTATGGCCTTTTAAATACAAAGTTCTTGGTTTAACCCTAATTTGATACTCAAATGCTTTCAGCGTGAGCTGTTTAATTCTTTGTTCCTTGTGGAAAACTTTGATTATAAGGGAAATGAATGAACTGCTCAAATTTAGATGAAAGGGAAGTTGTAATGGAGCCTAAGATACTGGTATCATATATGTGTATGCACACAAATATATAGTATATGTATGTTTATACACACATTTACACATGCATATTTTATAAACACATGTGTTTATATACTCTGTGCATACATGTTTATATGCATTATGTTTAATACACACATACCCCCACATATGTATTTATTAACATATTTTATATAAAACATGTATTTATATATGCATAATGTAGGCATGTGTTATATAATATATACATATGTGTATATTTACACATGTGTGTGAGTATACACATGTGTTTTAGTCTCTATTACCAGTTATACACACAAGTATATATGTGCGTATATATGTGTATGTGTGTGTATTTTTCCAGTGACCATCCTGGAAACTCATCATCGTAAATCAAAACATCCTCTTAGCTGCCATATTCTCAAGACCAAAATCTCAGGGTTGTAGTTTGAATGACATTTTTAAAGAGATGAAAAGCACTTTCATCAGTTCCATGAAAGAGATATTGGTCATAGTGGAAAGGGAAACAATAATATGTCTCTTTGAAATAAATAGGTCTCTTTGAAAATTAAACCATTGTTTCTATATATGAACTCTAATACATGGCCATTACAACTCAGATGAACACCAGTATCTCTCTGTAAACTGAAAGTGAAAAGCATTCAGTGACAAAATTATGGGAGAAATGAGTGTGTGTATCTTATGCTAATCCTCCTTCTCTGACATGATTTTTTTATTTCAAAACTAAAAGCTCTAGGAAAAGATATGTTGCCGGTATTAACTAAGCAAACTGAGGTATTCCAACTTTTAAATTTTAGGCTGCCATTATTTTGTGAATTCTGATAGCTGAAATAGCAACAGTAAAGATGTCCAGGTTTCAATGAAATATATTTCATAAATTAGCTTATCATTGCACTGATTTAGCATGCCTAGCAGGTGAAAGACAAAAACATGTGTTATCTTCCCTAGGGAACCTTCAATGAATGTCATTCCAGCTTCATATGTCTTTCTTCTCTCCCCTTCTTGAACTGATATAAAATTCTAATGTGTGCCCTCTGGTTCCATCTTCATTGAAATCTAGCAAAACCGCTGAAGGTAAGATAGTGGCAATGGTGCATGAAAAAGGGAAAAGGGATACAGTGATTCATAGCATACTTGAAGAAAGTTGCAATTGTTAACAGCACTACTTTTATATGTAGACAGGTTAAAATGTGTCATATATCAGTGTTAAAAATAAAGTTATTCATCTTGGCTAGTTTCTTAAAGTTCAAAGAAAAGGCAGTAAAACTATAGAAGTATCCATCCACCTGACTGAGAACACACCAGGTCCCTGCCTTCCCAAACAAAAGCTAAATGGATGGACGGTGGGAGAATGTATGTTGTCTTCTACATTGGAAGTATTTTGATTAGTAGTCCCCATTTACCTTTAATTAAATACTGAAATATTCTAGCGGTGAGAAATAGATACCTTGAAAAATATCATATCTAATTTTTTATGGCTTTGTAATTCTATATTTTCTATATTTGGTAGTTCTGGCCTTGGTTTCTGATTTCCATTTTCCATTAGTCTGTGGAATTTGAAACTCTAATGTAATAGTGATATGTGTGTATATAAAATAGTGACATATATATATAGATAGATATATACATACATATATACATGTACACATATATATCTGATGTAATAGTAACATAGATAGATAGATAGGTAGATAGATAGATAGATAGATAGATAGATAGATAGATAGACACTTTATTCCAAGAATGTAAGTGCGTGTCTGATTCTAATAGATATTTTTAAAAGATATCATTCCCACCTTACAGAGAAGGAAATCGAGGTATATGCTACAGTATTTATTTTCTTTGACTTCTCTAGTAAAAGCAAAGGCAGAAAATGCCCATCCTTGTTCTGTCATGTTTTCTCACACCAATACATTGCACCCAACCATTGAAATATCTTAGCAGCCCTGATTCCTCATTGTTTGCTTGAGTGGCCTTTTAGTCACACTTTTCATTGGTTTGAATGAGAACTGTGAGTGTAAACCTTGGGAAAATTCAAAATTGACGATTTGACCTGATCTGAAAAGAAAAAGGGGCATGTTGCTCAAATCTGCTGCGCTATACTCATCACTTGATTTTTGTAGATATTTGTTAAAGTTAAAAATACTTTTATAGACATTGGAGCTTAAATGACTTTGTGTTTCTGGAACAGTTGCTCATTGTTAGTAAATTTGTCAAGATTATGGTGAATTCCATCATTTAAATTAGAACTTAGTTATTCAGATGTCCATTTAAAATTAATTGTGAGGGGCAGCTAGGTGGCACAGTAAATAGAGCAACGGCCCTGGAGTCAGGAGGACCTGGGTTTGGATCCTGCCTCAGACACTTAACAAAAAAACTAGCCATGTGACCTTGGGCAATTCACTAACCCCAATTGCCCTCCAAAAAGCAAAAACAAAAAACAAAAAAAAAATTGTGAATTAAAGGTTTTATATGTACATAGGTATATATACACACAAATACACATACATATATATAGGTGTATATATACATATATCTATGTAAACATACATATGTGTATATATATACATATATCTATGTAAACATACATATATGTATATACACACATATAATTTGTTGCTAATCTCTTTCTCCACAGGAGAGAAAAAATGTTAAATTGTCATTTAATGACATAAAGTGTCATTAAATGCACTGTTTTAAATATTCTTCAGGCACAATGAATGAATCATGATTAACTGAGCAGAGCCAAATTGGTCACTTAACTGACATTGATATTTTTTTTTTCATTTTTAGACTAACACAAGTGAACTCCCATTAGTCCTTAATCTCTTACTTTTGTAGGGAACTTATCTTTCTGGTTTCTGTGAATATAGAATCAGTTAAAATCCAACTTTGTCTTTTTAGAAGATGCTTTGTTACAATTAAAAAAAAACCTTTAAGGAAATGTGAGTTTTGAGATGGTTTTCATTTTGATATTCTGTCATAACAAGTTTAGTTCAATTCAATTCATCATATACTTCCTTACTAAACATCTGTTATGTGAAGGACACTGTTCTAAGTGCTAGGGTTTCAGACAAAAATGGAAAAGAGAACAACAAAATTCTCCCTGCCCTAAAGGAGCTTATGTTCTATGAAGGGTTACAAAAAGCAAATGAAAAGATAAGTAAATAAATGCAAATTAATTTTAGGAAGGAGAGAACAATAACAACTGAGAAGATCAGATCAGGAGATAGTTATGCATTAAGTACCAACAATTTTATAATATTGTTTTCAAACCTGCTGCCTCTTAGATGATGACCCTTTCTTCCTTTCCTTCCTTCTTTCTTTTCATCCTTCCTTCCTTCCTGCCTGCCTGCCTACCTCCTTCCCTTTTTTCCTCCCTCCCTTCCTTATTTCTTTCCTTCCTCCATTCCTCCCTTCCTTCCTCCCTTCTCACCTCCCTCTCTCCTATACTTTCTCCCTCCCTCCCTTACTTCCTTTCCTTTTTAACTCCCCCCCTTTACTCCTTTCCTCTATCCCTCTGTCCCCCATCCCCCTTTCCCTCTCAAACTTCATTCCTTCTTCCATTATTCCTAGTCCTCCTCTGAATGCCAGTTTATTATCAATCTGCAAGAAGACCAGATTTCTTTCTTTCCTTTATGAAGGCACCTTTTTCCCATTATCATGGTAACTGGAAAACCTAATTAAAAATGAGAATTCTAGGTGATAGCTTTTCTAAGAATCATTACTGGCATAGGCAGAATATAGATTTTGGAGCTGGGAGGACTGTTTTGTAAATATTCAGGGTAATTGTTTTTTAGAATCCTGCCTTTTATGGGACCATAGATGAATGCCTTCCAAGTAGACAAAGTACCTTAAACAAAAACGATTGGATCTTCCTTTTCTGTTTTATTCTGTTTCTTTCTATGGCGTTATCAGTTCTGATGTTTAGAGCAACTGGTTTCCAATTTCTTGGATATGGTGTGACAGCATTGACAATAGAAGCTATATCTTAACCCATTTGAATCAATGCCATAGACGAGCACAGAGACATACTGAGGACAGCTTTTATGAGGTACATATTGTCAATGTAAACACTGTGAAATCCAACACATTTAGAAGAGTATACTCTGTATTTGTTAGAATGATGAATCTCTAATGGATTCATGAGCACAGCCAAATAAACCAAGACCAGTCATAAGCATATGTAGTCTAATATTCAAATGGAGGAAATCCAATTAAGTTCTATCCCTTCAGTTTTTCATTCATGAGGCAGTACCTTTTACAGAAAAAAGCAAATAACTAAAAAAAGTTTCTTTTGCTGAAAAAAAAGCATTGCATTTTTAAAATATAAGTTTGAAGTTAGTCTTCCACAGATAGCCAATTTAATTATGCTAAAAATGACATTTTTAATTAAACACCAAGGTAAGCATAAATGGATTTCAAAATAATTAATCAAACATCAAAAAATTGAAACCTTTTTCTGCTTGAGCAGCAGAAATGAAAGAGCCAGTCTTCGGGTCTCATAGAGATTCAATCTAATTTAATTCTCTGTCTTCTCTAAATAAACATTCCTAAAACCTTTTTTTCATCTGGGGGAATAAGGATGAGAGGGGTAATCAATATTTCTAGCATTTTAATTAAAACCGTTAGTGGAATAAATCCATTTAATTATCAGTTAATGAAATACAAGGTCATTTACCTGACAGGAACTTTGAAGGTGGATTACTAGCTGGAATAAAGCAGAAGAACCCAATGTCACAGCCATTTAACTTCTGTCAAATTTAAGGTTAAAATCCTTTTAGACTGTTTAACCTATTCTCTACCATTTTTCTATTATGTATGCCAATTGGCAGGAGAAATACATGTTAAAACTTATTTTACATTTAATTGTGCTCCAAAGTTGTCATTATATTTCTAGAAATTTCTTTCCTTCTCTAAGAAGTGATCTGAAAGGCAACAAGGGATTCTAGTTCCAAACGTTATCATTTTTAATGTTTTTATTTCACTGAAACAGGCAACCAGAAAAATAAAAACCCACAATGGGTTTCAGCACTAAATTTGATCTTCTGAAAATTTTGTAAGGATTCTCCTCCAGTTCACAACTATTGTTAATTGACTACATTATTCATTTCATCAGTCTTTGGTGTTAAGGTACCAACAAGGAAGACCATACGAGGGTCTTCTACCTTGAAGCACTAAACACCACTATTTCCCTTCTTTTTAAAGTTATTTTTTATTTCTGTTTTGAGTTCATTTGTTGAGGTAAACTATATTGAGAATGTGAGAAAATTAACTGTTTTCATTACTTAGTGACCAACCAGTTGGCTGAAGGAAACGTTTTTAGCTATATGCCAGCTCAACAAATGAATAGAAGAAAATAAATACATATAAAAGAAAAGAAGAATCTATTAGCTTTGATTGAGATGTAGGCTTTAGGGAGCAGAGCTTGCTGTTTCATAGATCACTTTTGGAAATACTCTTTGTGAAAGCATTCCTCAATCCCTTCCTCCAATAGTGAATTCATTTTCTTGAGTGTGAATTTTCATTGTAATATTGCACCTTTGACTGTATGCATTATAACTATAAATTTGAAGGGGAAATAGGTTACTTGTCTGTTTGGATGATTATATCTCATTTTTCCTTCTTAAAATGAAAGTACCGAAATATACAGATAGCTGGTAAAGAAAAACAAATGTCACATGGTTTACTCTGTGCATTTTTTACTGAATCATCTTAATCTTTAGCACATCCTAAGCCCCATATGTCTTTTGATTTTCAGAGATATATTCTGATGATTCTATGACAGCCATTAAAACATCAATTTTATTTAATTGTCAAAAGAATATTACTATTTAATACATATGGCTTTCAAAATCAGGACAAAACAATTGAATTGCCCAAATGCATGTTCTTTTAAGAAAAGCAGCCCGTTCATTTCCATGAAGGTGAATTGGTACCAAACTGAACAAAATCTACATTGTTTTCTATTCGTTCTCACTGCACAGCTTTTTATTTCCACTGAACAAGCAGATGAAGAGCTTTTCCTCAGAAGGGTTTAATGACATTTGGTCTTAAAGAAGATGTGTTTATTTTGTTAAGTCATTCCTATTATGAGAAGCTAAATATTTCCTATAGTGTTTTTGTTTTTGTTTACATTTCATAGTTTTTGAATCGAGGCTGCTTGGATTATTCAAGCAAGTCATAAATTTTGCTTCTGCCAAGCCTAGCTGGGACATTACTGGGGAAATGATCTTTGATACATTATCAAATTTTAACTCCGATTTTGAATATAAAGCAAAAACTTTAGAATAGTGATGTGATGAAAATAACACTGAATTTATAATTGGAAGACCTGGTTTTGATTCTCAGCACAGCTACTTGCTGCCTATATGACCCTGGACAAGTCTTTGGGGCTCATTTTCCTTATTCTAAGTGTCTTAAACTATATAATCTCTCAGGTCCCTTCCAGTTTTTAATTCTCTCATTCCAAAACTGACTCTTCCAAAAAGAATGTTACCTGGTACTTAAGTAGATTTTTGAACTGTCAAGTTGCTGGGATTTGTAGGGTGCTCTTTTTTCAGTGGGCTCTCCAGTTATTATGATATTTTAGTTGTAATGAGCAAAAAATTCATCTTGCTTTTTATTTCCACTGGAATTAAAGTAACCTAGTTATGACTGAGAGGCATCATTGCATAGTAAATAGAGAGCTGGTCTCAAGATAGCTCATTTGGTGTCTCTGACATATATACTGGCTTTGAGACTTTGGGCATGTCACTTAACTTCTTGAGGTTCTAGCCAGAGGTGTCAAATATACTACCTGCAAATCACCTTGTAGTTACCCTGTGATTTACCCCAACCAGATTAAAATTTAATTGGGAATAGTTAGCAAAATAAATAAAAATACAATAGAACATAGATAATGTTGATATGTGGTTTTTTTAAGTAAAAGTGCAGCTACAGGACTCCTTACTTACAGCTTAGTGACCCCTGTTTCTGAGTTTGACACCACTACACCAAGCAAATCTCTAAGACTTGAAATTGCAGAGAAGGTGCTTGCCTCCATTGGTAAAGAAAACTTTTCACTTGAGACTAGTTCCTACCTCCAGTTATGGTTGTATTAGTTTTTTTTTTCTTAGCTCAGATGATTATGGTCTTAAGTCACCATTACAATATGGAGCCTTTTGATTATGTTCATCAGAATTGATAAGTGTGCATCAAAAATCTCCTGGTGATAAGGCAGATTCTCCAAAGCATTGCCTTCACCATTGAAACCAACTATCCAGCTACCAGGCAGGAAACTTCGTCTTTTCCTTAGATTTACCCTAATGATTTTCAATTTCCAAATTAACTTTAGTTCTTCTGGCATAATTTTGTTGCAGGTTGTTTTCCTTTTCTGCAGAGATTTTTCTAGGCTTATGTCTCATTTTAGCCTAGTGCCTGACATATAGTAGGCACTTCATAAATGTTTAACAGGGATGGCTATATCCATAATTCAATTCAAATTTTAAAACATGTATTCTGTACCCATTCTGTACAAAGTACTGTTATTCCCTTGGGATAAAGCATTGAAAAAACAACACGGTTCCTGCCCTCAGGGATCTTATAATCTTAAAAAATAAAGGACAATATGAAATCAAGAAAGGCCAAATGTAGGAGCCAACATCTGTATCATGCCTTAAAAACAGTCAGTGAAAAAAAGGAAACAAGCATTTATTCAACACCTACTGTATGCCAGGCATGGTGCTAAGCACTTTACAAACATTACCTCATTTGTTCTTCAAAACAACCCTGGGAAGTAGATGCCAGCATTCTCCTCATTTTGTAGGTGAGTAAACTGAGATAAACAGAGGTTGTGATTTACAAGTGAGACCACTTTCGAACTTGTCTTTATTATTTTTTCAATTTTTTTCATATTTTTATTTAAAGTTTGGTTTCCAAATTCTATCCTTCTTATTCTCCCTTCCTCTCCCCCCACCCCGGGTAGGTAAGCAGTGAGATAGATATTATACATGTGCCATTATATAAGACATTTTCATATTAGAAAGAAAATGAAAAATAGCATGTTTCAGTTTGTATTCAAACAATAGCAGTTCTTTCTCTGGAAGTAAATAGTATGCTTCCTCATTAGTCCTGTGAGATTGTGTTGGATCATTGCATTGCTGAGAATAGTTAAATCATTCACAATTCTTTGTGAGAAATGTTGATGTTACTCTGTACGACATTCACCTGGTTCTGTTCACTTCACTGTGCATCAGTTCATGTAAGTCTTTTCAGGTTTTTTCCTGAAATCATCCTTCTTGTTATTTCTTATAGAATAATAATATTCCATTACAATCATAACAGCTTGATTAGCCATTCCACAATTGATAGGCATCTCTTCAATTTCCAATTTTTTTTAAAGCAATTGGGATTAAGTAACTTGCTCAAGGTTACATGGCCAGTTATTTCTGGGTGTGTATCTGTGCTAAGTATCTGAGCCCGGATTCGCTCCCAGATTATCCTGACTCTGGAGCTGGTGCTCTTACTCGCTGAGCCACCTGGCCACCCCTCAATTTCCAATTCTTAACCACCACAAAAAGAGTTGCTATAAATATATTTGTACAAATAGGTCATTTCCCCTTTATTTGGTATCTTTAGGATATAAATCTAGCAATGGTATTGATGGATCAAAGGGTATGCCCAATTTTATAGCCCTTTCAGCATCATTGCAAATTGCTCTCCAGAATTGTGGGATCAGTTCACAACTCTGCCAACAGTGCATTAATGTCTTAGTTTTCCCATGTCCCCTCCAACATCCATCCAACATTTTCCTTTTTTGGTCTTATTAGCCAGTCTGATAGGTGTGAAATGGTGCCCCAGAGTTGTTTTAGGTCTTTCTGACTCCAGGCCCAGCATTCTTTCCACTGTGCTCATAAGAGGTGAGGAGGCCCAGGGTTGGGGGATGAGATGTCATATATAGGGAATAGCATATTGGCCAGTTTGGTTATGACAAAGACTGCTGGGGGGGGTCAGGTACAATAAACCTGGGAAGGTAGACTGGAGGTAGAATGTGAAAGACCTTAACTATCCAACAGAGTGTGTAAGCTCATGCTCAGCTCTTAAAATTAAATCGTTATCATGGAAAATTATGAAAAATCTGGATTTTCTATATAATACTCGTAACCATCAGTGGCTAGACATCCACTGTACAAATTTGTTGTTTTCTCACAAAACTTCATTCTCAGTTTCATATTGGGATGTGCTCTGCATATGACTGGGAGAACCTTGTGAGGCTTAGGACTGGGGCATTAGAAAGTCTGCTTTCAAAGGGTTTCGACTTTGAAATGTGTACCATTGACATTATGGGTTTGTTTTTCTGACACAATCCCACAGCATAATTCTCACACCCTAAGGGCTACCCCTAGGGGGATGTTCAGAAGTAGAATAAATTGGCATTGACTAAAATGAGAATTTTCTCCACTATAAGAATGACTTTTAGACAGAATCTCAATCTGAAACTACAATGAAGTATTTTAAAAATGCAGTTCTGCAGGCCTGCTCTGGTTGGGGCTGACATGTGTGGTTCTTTTCCCCTTCAAGAATAAAACCATTGTTTTTACACTATTGTCATCAAGAACACATAGGTAAAATAGTTTATTAAGGATATGTATCAGTTGTCCAAATTATACATATATATATGCATGTGTCTACATAAATATATACAAGTGCATGTACACATACACCTACATATACACACACAGACACAAACATATATATGTGTGTGTATATATATATATATCTGTTTGTCTGTCTATTTGTCTATCAGTGTAGGAATAGCATTTGAGAGTATATGTGGCCAGGCAAAGTTGAAATCGTTTTTAGGCATTTGTCTTCATCTTTTTCATTCAGGATTTTGCATTGGCAATTTTCTTTGGGCAGGGAACTAATTTGAGAAACCAAAACTATGTGATTCATTTCAGTAAAATTTATCAATGGGCAAAATGGATTATTTGAGTGCCTGCCAAGGAATTAAGGAAGTCTCTAGCAGATGAAGGAACAGTTTATGTAAAGGAATTGCTACTATCTCATAAGCTCTATTCCCCATCCCCAGCCCTTGAGTAAACATCACAGGCTTTTCCCAGATTTATTTTGATTTTAGGTCATAAAAGGTCTACAAAGTAAAATGAATTTAAAAATCTGTAAACACCAAGGGCAGTATGTTTGTTCTATGAAATCTGATGCTTGAATTTCAAATAGGTGGAACCTTTCTTTATAAAATGGAATTCTCACTTAGTCTTCATTTTATTTAATCTAATAAATTTAGTAGTAAATAATGAATATCCATGTACTGTAAAACACTTGCTTAAGGCTTATCTAACTTAATATGATTCTCCAAATTCCATAAATGTCAAAGTGGATCCATCACAATCTTCAAAATCACAGCACAAAGTTCCTACATTCTGTATCTATACATGTATAGACTTCTAGAGAGTTTCATGGTTTGGGGGTGGATGAGAGGGGGTAGTGGTTGTAGTGTGTGTACCTTGCAAGTGCAAAAGAAAGAGAAATTGTAATGTTATTTTCCTATCCATCAACCCTGGACAAGTCCTCTCTAACTCTCCTCCATCTTTCTGACTCTTCATTTGTCCACTATTTTGGTTGTGGGGGAAGGAAAGGGAGTAAATAAAAAGAAAGAAACTGAAATAGTGGAGGAGAAGACAAGAAGGGAAATTGGAAAGTGATTTCTGGCTTGGATTCATTCAGAAGTAAGTGTGTGTGATGACTCTGAGACAAAATGTTTTTATGCCTAAAAGATACAGTGTAAGAAGTAATAATAGTGTTTTTATTTCAACAAACGGTTTTCCCCTTTTGGTCTTTCTATTCTTAAAATATTATTGACATTTCTGAATTTTCTATACTTGAAGAATAAATACAGTTGAGGTTTTGAAGAATATATATATGATATACACATATTTGCATGGATATGTGTATGCATGTGTGTATTATACACACAACTGTTTATACACAAATTTGTGTGTGTGTATAACCAGATCCCTATGCACCGTGTCAACTAATAGCTTATGTCCCAGATGAATAAGGGTAATGGGAATTTGAAGATCTTCCCTGCCCCTTAATAAGCCTAAGGGAATTTGAAGACTTCCCTGCTTTGAAGATATACCCTTCCTCCTAATAGGCTAAATGTAGTCACATGAAGCCTGTGGTGGGAGTAGTTTGCTGAATGGGGGAGCAGAGCCCACAGGAAACTGCAAGTCAGAACAGCTAGACATGGTGGGAGGAGAGGATGCATCCAAGGGAGACAGTTAGGATTGTGAGTAAATGTTGGTTTGTGGGAAGGCTAAAGGATGCTGTGGCTCTCTGTGCTGTTACGGATTATTAACTTCTTTGATATCCATGATGGAATTCTGTTTTCTGGTGTCTGAATAAATGTTTTGCTTCTGTCTTTTATATGGAGAATCTGTTATATTTTGCAATTGAGCAGCATGCAGGCATATTTATAGTGACTGTTAGCACTATAAATATTGCATTGGCACTACACCATCCTAGTTCCTCTGAATTAAAAACTATGATTTTAATGTGTCTTTGCAATTTCTCTTAATATTAACTAGTGCTCTGGGGAAGGTCTTTTTTGATGAAAGCTATACTAGCTCAATTGCATTCTAATTATTTTAGCTTTGCTAATCTGAATTTCACTGAACTTCATTTCATTTCAGAAAAAAAGGGAATTTATGTTTGGGGGACAGCAATTAGGTTATTTTGACTAGAACAATGACAATACAGATGTGTAATGGAAGATAAGAGTGGAAAGGTGGGTTAGAGTTGGATAGTGGAGGACTTTAAATGAATGAGGACATTTAAAATGACTTTAAAATTTTAAAAGATGCTTGGATCTTTAATCATTTGATACATACTACATTTTACCAGGTAATGAAAAATAGGTCAGGTTATACATGCTCAAAAGACTAAATAAAATACATATTATATTATAAAGCATATGATTATAAAATTATAGAATAAAGTATGTGTGTTATGTATGTGCATACATTATATATACATACATGCATATGCATATATAAAATTGAGTACTTTTCCTTGGCATAAATATAACAACCAAATATTTCCCATGGTAACCTTAAGAAGATTTGGAGGACAGAAGAATTAACAGTGCAAAAATATTAGAAACAGAACACTGTAGTCAAAGCTTAATTTTTCTTTATTCAAAAATGTGTCTAAAAACTTAGAGCTGGCTTAAATACATTCAAAACGATAGCTTTTCCCTAGGGAACACAAGAAAATATATTCTAGATGAACATAAATCTTTTTAGTTTTATGTGACTTATAATTTGCCTCCCTAATTCTGCTAATTGTCAAAGGTGTCTGTATTTTAATAAAAGCCTTCTCCCTTAGAAACCGATTTTGCTCTCCCACATGAACCCACAATAAAATCATAAAGCTCAATTTTTGACATTTCATTCATTTTCCTGGCTGTATTCTGTGAGGTGATAAATATAGGATTATGATCCCTCTGTAGAATGAGGCACAAGAACCTGTATTAAAAGGAGAGCAAGTTCTCTTTTTAAGGTGTGCAAGCACCTGAAATATTCAGCAACAACAAAGAAAATTTCTTGCTGCTTAAAGAGTATCTGTCTTCAGCCATGCAGCATGGAAAGCCTTCTCTAAGGTAAAACAAAGAGAATTGATGGGGATGGGCAAGACTGGTGAGGTTCCTTGGCACATTTCTGAAAGTCTTGACTCTGGTTTTTAGGTGCGTTTCTTTCTGATTGGCTTGTAGCTGTTCTGCATGATAGTAAAAGCAAATTTGAACATGCATATCACTTGTAACATGGCATTTTTTTTTACTATTTTTGCTTTTTGGTGGGGGAAGGCAGGGCAATTGGGGTTAAGTGACTTGCCCAAGGTCACATGGCTAGTGTGACAAGTGTCTGAGGCCGATTTGAACTCAGGTCCTTCTGATTCCAGGGCGGATGCTCTATTCACTGTACCACCTAGACATCCCTAACATGGCATTTCATATAAAGATTTTTTTCCTTCAATCTGATTTTGAGATTAGAAAAATAATTTGAAAAAAAGTCCCTGAAAGTCACTTTAATAGAAGGTAAAGTTCTTGCACCTTTTTCCAGGTTCCTACCTTTGTTACTTATCTCAGAAGTAGACCTGGCTACCACTTGTTCCCTAAGGAGTTCTGAGACTAAATTCCTAAAGGAAAATCACTTGCTATGTTGTGATAGTTTTGAAAAAGACTTTTCTAGGTTCTCTTAGCATTGCAAATTATCCCAGCTTGGCAAATGAAAGAGGAGATTGACTTGGAAGAAGTTAAAGAGATTTCCTAAAGGTTATGGTTATGTGGTAGGATGGTCAGAAAAAGGACTGAGGCACAAAAACTTTGTAGAAATCACCAGGAAAAAAATAAAGCCTTCTTCACCATTTGGTAACAAAATCTGAAAGAATAAAGCATCCTAAAGGCCTTTATCTTTTTACACCAACAGGTCAAGCAGAGTTCAGTATAGCTTTTGACATGTTCAGTTTATGTTACTTATCATGTGTAATTTGTTATATACACAAACACAAACACACACATACACATTCAAGCATCACGTTTTCATGTAACTGAAGCTTAAGAAAGTTAGCAACATTCAGGTCATAGGCCCAAAAGGATTTGTATAAAAATGCATCTCGAGTTTTATTATGGAGACCCCATGGGCAACATTTCAGCAAAACATATATCCCATATGGAGCGAGAAACAGCTATGCATTAGCAAGATAGTAAAAAACAAAAATGAGTGTTATATAGCACACCACCATGATTGGTGTCATTGAAATTTGTTATGTATAAACTTTCTACCATTGAACAGGAATGAAAAGGGCACTTTTTTTTTCATTTAAGTTGATTAATGCTCCCTAGTCAGTAATGAACTTCTCCATCAAACCTCACAAAGCATTTAGTTTTAAAGGTATCCTCTAGAATAGTGTAGTATTTTAATGGATTTGTGATCTCATTCTCCAATATAGAATGCAACTCATCTAATATACCTTCTTATATCCTGAACAATTTTTCCATAGCCTTCTGTAAATCCTTCATTGGGGGGTTCACTCGATATACTGTGATCCTTCCTCTAGATCTCTTGATATTATGTGAATATTAGGCAATCATTCAAGTGATCTGTTATTTCTTGTTCTTTCCTCATGACCAGCCTACCTCATTTTCTAGTCACATATTTTTTGTGATGATATCTTTTATAATAACTCTTTTCTGTAATTTTCTATCAGTAAGATAAGACATGGCTTCCTCATGTGCCCATTGCCTTTTGGGGAGGCCATAACTAGATTTCATGTATTTCATGACTCATAACTATAGGCATTAATAGAAGAATACTGATTCTAAAAAGATATCATGTAATATTATTTGTATTTATTTTTTATCCCCTTATTAAACCAAAGATGCCATGAGCTTATCAAAACTTTGTGTCTTCCCTAGGACCTAACATAATGTTATCTGTACTATGTGTGCTTAATAAATGTTTGTGGACTATTGCTGAATGGATATAAATAGGACTTAATGTTAGAACTAACAGAGACCTTAAAAGCTCACTCCTTATTATACAGCTGAGGAAATCAAGGCTTAAAGAGACTCAATGACTAGCCCAAAGTCATACTATTGATTAGAAGCAGGATTAGAATACAGGTCACCATCCAACTGGCTTAATGTTGTCTTCTGTACTCTGCTAAAACTCTGTTTTTGAAAAAATAAAATTGGTCCAGTGATTAGGGTAACCTACAAAACAATAACCCTAATAAAATGGCAACAGAGGACAGCCTTGGACATGACCAGGTGTTAAATGTTAACACAATACCAACGGCAAAACCAAAAGTCTTCTGTTGAAAACTTTAATAGAAACCTAATGGATTACATGGATTATGACTGGAGATATGTGTGTATATATATATATATACATACATACATGTATGTATATATACATGCATATATTTGTATATATGTGTTTGTATAATGTTCAGATGGTGTGGTTTATTGGGAAAAGTAAACTTTAGCGTAACTCCTATTAATAGGAGTAAAGGCCTTTTCATTTCACATTATATTTGATTACTTCCTTCATCTGGAACAAGTACCATGTTCACACAAACATTCTTTCCCATACAACCATAGTTAGAGATATAGAAATGTGTGTGTGTACACACACACACATGCATTTGTGTACATACACATATATACATGCATATACACAAAGGTGCTCACTCCAAAAATGAGGAAGGCTGTATATTAGAAATAATAATTATTAAAAATATTAAAAATTGTTGTTTTGTGTTTTCTTCCCCCCAGTCACATTTCATCATGCTCTATTGAACTTGATAAGGTTCTCACTCATATTGTGTATTATCGTGTCTATTTAATATTTTAAATTTGGTGTGCATTTCAAAAATCACTGTTGTGTGATTTATAATCTTGAAAAAAATAACATAGTAGTCATAACTTTGCAATTTTTTGTGATGCATGAAGATCAGATTTTTTAATGTTGGTTAATGCTTTGCTAATTAAAGTGTGCATGTTAATTAAAGCAGAGGCTAATGTTAATTACCTATATTAATGGAATCTCATGTAGCACCTGCCTGAAGCAATGGGTTCAATTTTCAAAATATCTCAATTAAGGCTGAAACTTTTGATTTGCATCTAGTAGGGTTTCAATTAACTGCATTGCAAACTTAAATAACACACTCAGGGGTGCAAAATATCAGAGATCACATGTAGCACAGTGGGGTTGGATAGGCTCACTGATTTCATGACTAAAGTGGAGGTAAGTAGACTCTCCATTTTTGGTGTGAAGCTAACCAGCTGTCATCACTTGTATAGCTCTTTAAGTTAGATGTTAAATGGCAGTTAGGGGTCTTAGTGTAATTACTTTGTCAAAAGAAAGAATGACATTTGTTCTCAATTACAACTAAACATGAGATAGTACGAACATGGTACTTGTTCCAGGTGAAGGAAGTAATTAAATATAATGTGAAATGAGAAGGCTTGTACTCATATTAATAGAAGTCATGTTAAAGTTTTTTTTTTCTGACCAAACCGTATCATCTGAACATATTACAAGTCTTCCTTAACCCAGTCATGAGCCAGGCATATTGTATAGTGCAAAGAGTGATGGATTTGGAGTCAGAAAGTCTGGGTTTTAATGAACTTTGAGAGTTTACTAACTGTGACATGAGGCCTTGGCCAAGTCACTTGCTAGAGTCAGAAGTCTTGGAGTTGAAAGAGACATCAATGGTCATTTGGTAAGGTTGGCCTTATACAGACCCTCTTCACTATCCCCCTTCCCAACCCTCAAATCATCTTTTTTAACATCTGCCCATTGTTCTTAGTTCATCCCTCCGAGGCGAAGCAAAAGTACAATTTCTCTTCCACACAAAAGCCCTTCAAACACTTGAAGGCACTATTGTGTGTTCCTCTCACTTTTCTTGTCTTTAAATTAAATTTTACTTTTTTCAATTAAACATTTATTTTCCCCCTCCCAACTTCATATCTCCCCTACCCAAGGAAAGAAAAAAAACCTTTTGTAACAAACATGCATAGTAAGCAAAACAAATTCCCATATTGGCCACGTCCCAAAATATGTTTCATTATATATATTTAGTGCATCACTTCTTTGTCAGGAGGTAGACAGCATTTTTCACCACTGGTCCTCTAGAATCAGGGTTGGTCATTGTGTTGGTCCGAGTTTTAAATCTTTTAAAGTTGTCTGTGTTTATAATGCTTTTAATCACAAAATCGTTCTCTTGGTTCTGCTCACTTTACAAGATTTGTCTATGTCTTTTCAAGTTTCTTTGAAACTATTCAATAGTGTCTTCTATAGGTTTTCCTCTGGACCTGATTCAGCTTATTTATATTCCCCCTGCCTTTTTAAAATCAGCTTTTAATTTATTGTATCACCATCTTAAGATTGAACAGATTGTTACATACACAACTATAGTGTCCCTTAAGACATTTTTATCAAATCTTCTGCATAACTTATGCAAAATGCAAAGTGGGCCAAGGTACTAGAATCAAGAATACTTCAGAATCTCACTATGACATTAAACACCAGGCTATTTTTTTTAAAGGAAAAAGCAACGTGGATGGCAAATCTATTAGAAACCTATACACAAGCTGCATACATAGATATATAAAAACATATGATGCAATAAACATAAAGTACATACAGTCAACAGGAGACCTGCCTTTGGCTTTGTAAAACTGATATAATTGGCAGCCCATTGTACCTTTAAGTTTTATCATTCCACTGGCCAAGGAATTGTCTTGTAATGCACAGATATCCTTACTAAAATGGAGCACCCATATCTGAATGTAATATTCCAGATAGATTTTGATTAGGACATATAGTATATTAATATTATAACCTCCTTTGTTATGATCTCTATGCTTTATTAATAAATCCTAAGATCTAATGAGCTTTAGGGGTTGGTAAGACATACTTTTGAGTTTGTAGTTTACTATAAACTGCTTTTAACTCTCTAGGCTTCAGTTTCTTCATATATAAAATGAAAGATGTTGGACTAGGTGATATCTAATGCTTTTCTAGCTCTAAAGTTTGTGAATCTATGAATTTAGTAAGAGATTAATAAAAAATAGGACACTGTTTTTAAGGTAGTTAAGTATGGTATAAATGTTACATTTCAAGATTTTACAGAATTAAGAATAGCATAGATGTTAAATAAGTATATAATTCATATATATGCATAAATTAGTGGTATCAAATACATATAAATCATAATGTTTATTGAATTCTCTTTTACAAAGTTATGATTGTACTTGTCAGAGTAACATACATTTCTGTGATTCTCACAAATAGAATTATGGGCCAACATATCTGCCATCAAGAATAATCATGGATTCAGAAAAAAATATTCCCCATTCCTTACTGTAATTGAAGGAAATAACAATCTCTTAAACAAGTATATACAAACAGATTACATACTGATTTACAGTCATTGGAAATCATCATCCATAACTGTTGTACCTTGACAGACTTTGACTCTGATAGTTGAACATCATTCTCTGAGGACCAAGATTTGTCTTCATTCAGCTGTAGAGAATATCAAACAAGCATTAGATTACCATGTTTAAGGTACAATCCAGCAAGGTTACACTAGGGATGCATACTATTTACTGGTCTAATGTGCTTTTTGGCATACTGGTTTAAAAAAATAGAAATAGTATTAATTAAGCAAAAATATGTCATCCATGCAGCAGAGTATAGTTAGCAAGAATCGGAAAGTGAATACCTACATGAAGGGAGGATGGTGAAGACTTGGAGATGGTAGTGAGAATGTGAATATATCATATTAACCAGGCACAAAGTTAATGGAAGGAAAACAGTATAAATTGTTGACATGAGACAAACATTCAGAACAGAATTTCACAAGATGAGAGAAGGGCAGGGTCTTTGCAGTTCTGTTAGCAAAGTCGCCAAAACATGCATTCCCCATTGTGGCATCATCAAGGTGGCAGATGGCAGAACATTAACAGAAACACATCGATAGCAGCTGGAAAACATCTGGTAGGAAGTGACTGCCCTAATGGATATGTTGGGCTTTCCTTTAGCATGAGGCAACTCAAATAGCCAATAAAGAAACCTATGTATTTTGGTTCGTAGAAACATAGGAGAGCTGGGGGCACTCAATATAGTTTTAATATTATTATTATTATTATTAATTATTCAATATATTCTAATTATTTTAATATAGGCTGGTCAGAAAATTTTGAAAAATTTAAGATATGGTTTTCCTATAGATCCTAAATAAGAAATCCTTTTTTTTTACAGGAACGTAGAATATAATATCCTAGGACCTTAGTGTATATCCTGGACACAAACATTGAAAAGCCAGTCATTAAATATATTTCCTAGTAATCAGTCCAATGATTAGGGTAAGGAAGATAAAATGGGGACATTTACCACCAGGGATAAGAAGAAGGTATTTCTTTACTCATGCTTTAAATTTCTTTTGGCTTTACCATAGGCTAGACTTATACATTACATTATACTCCCTAGCATACTTTCAGAAAAGGATAATTATACAGGTCACTTCCAACATGGCACCAGACAAGTACCCAATTATTCTAACATAATACAATCCTGGTCCACATTTGCACTGCAAGCCTATGCTAAGGCAAAAAAGACATTTGAAGTACATTCAGATAAACGCTTTCATGTTAAACCTGGAGGTATCTGCCCCCAATTTATCCTCTTTATCCTAATCATGGGCTAAAAATTAGGAACCATTGTTTAGTCATTGTCTTTTCTACTTTCATATTCAAGATATAATCTAAAGAGCCTGGTTACCCATCTAATTGGTAAAGAGATGACCAGGAGCTCATCTCATGCTACAATAGAACAGTATTGTCTGTGTGGGGGAGATGGAGTAAAGGGGGGTTGGTATTCAGGGGGGGGAAATAGGGAGAGAAGGTAAAGTTTCACTATCAAGCCTCCAGATCCCCAAAAGTTATACATTCCAAAAGAACCACAGAATGTCAATGTTGGAAGGGCCCTGAGAGGCTATTTAGTTCAACCCATACTTGAACAAGATCCCTTCTACAATGATTCTCAACAAGAAGTCATTTAACCATTCTTTGAAGACTTCTAGTAGGATGAGGGGACCGATTACTTCTTTTTTTTCACACTTTCTACTCTCTTTCTTGATTATCTCATCAGGTACCATTTTAAAAATTATCATCCCTAGGTGAAGAAATACCAGATCTATATATCTAACCCTAGTCCCTCTCATGAGCTTACGTCCTCCATTACCAAATATCTAATTGAAATTTATAACTGGTTGTACTATAGGCACTTCAAACTCCATATTGTAAAACAAACTCATTATTTTCCCCTTCTCCTCCTCTGCATCCCCATCCCATCTTCTGACTTTTTAAAATTTCTGTTGAGGAAACCATTATTCTTCTCAGATTCACAACCTTGGTGTCATCTACAGTCCATTCTCCCTATCTAATCCGTCACCATTTCTCATCAGTCCCAACTTGAATATCTGTCTTTTCCTCTCCACTGACACAACAGCCAACCTAGTTTAGGCCCTTAGCATGTCTAGAATAATGCAATATCCTAGTTTCCATTTCTCAAGTTACCTCCCCTCTCCATTTTATCCTTTACACAGCTGTCAAATTGGTATTCTTCAAACACAGGTATGACCATCTTACTATCTAGCTCAAAAAATTTCAATGATTTCCTATTGCCTTTAGGATAATATGCAAACCTGTCTGGTTGGTGTTTAAAGACTCCCACAATCTCATTCCAGCCCAAATTTCTGGGCTTGTTGAATATTATTACTGCCCTTCATGCATTTTATGTTTCAACTGAATGGGTATTCTTGATATTCTCTGAACATGAGATTGAATCTCCAGTATCCCTCCTTTGCAGGTCAGTAATATACCCCTTTCTTGCCTTTGCCTCTTAGACCTCCTAGCATACTTAACATATCAGCTCAAGTGCCTTGTTCTATATGAATGCTTACCTAATCCCTACAGATGCTAATGCCATTCTTTCTCCAAAATTACTCCGTATGCATGTATCTTGTTTTTAATCATCTGTGTACATCATAGGGGTGCACAGTACTAAATAGCTTTTCATTGTGTGGAAACAATGGCAGCAGTGAGATAGACTAGTTTGGCAAGAGCTATCAAAAAATTCAGTTGTTTCATCATGCCAAATGGCAATTAGCTTCAGGAAATGGAGATGTTTAGCTTGGAGAAGGGAAGAATCAGGGGAGGATGTGATAGCAGTCTTCACACAGTTGAAGCTGCCATGTGGAAGAATTAGCACTTGTTCTACTTGGTCCTAGAGCAGAGAATGAGGAACAATTGGTGGAAGCTTCAAAGAGGTAAATTTAGGTTTGATAGTGGGGGTGGAGGTGGGGGCTGTTAGACTTTTCTTACAATTATAGGTATCCCAGACGGAAATGGGAAGTGGGTTGCCTTGGGAGATAGTGAGTTCCTCCTCATTTGACTTCTTCAAGCAAAAATTTGTTGGGAGATGTTATTTTTTAGATGTGGATTTGGACGAGGTGGCCACTAAGGTACCATCTAAATCCTAAATGCTGTGATTCTGGAAATCTGAAAAAAAAAAACAAGCTATATAGCACTGGACTATGCTAAGACTCTTTGCATTAAGCTCCTGCTATTAGTCTGTTCAAGCATACTTATACATGTGCAATGGTTGTCTTTGGTGTTCAAAGAGGATCAAAATGACATCGCCATGTTAGGGTATATACACACATGCCCAGTGTGTTGGACTATGGCTAATCAGACCAATACAAGCTCAGAAGTCTCTACCACAAGTCAGGTACAAATAGTCCTATAATATACAATCAGGAGCATTATCAATTAAAAAGAATAAGCAGTGCATGGTGTCAGAAGACATTTTGGCTCTTATGTTTATACTCTTAGGATGCTAGGGTCGTAGAATTATGGATTTAGAACTGGAAAGGACATCAGAAGCCATCTATTTGAATACCCCAGTGGGCAAGGCTGATGGTTTCCTTTTAAATATTTAAGGTTTTTATTCAGATTCACAGAAAGTAAGCAAACTGGGAGGGATGGGTTGAAAACAGATTTGCTATAACTAATTGTTTTGATCCTTCCCATGTTGTCTTAAATAAAATGGTCATAAATCAGTGCTTTTCTCCTAAGAGGACAAAATATTAGGGGATTTTTTTCACAACAACAATAATAGTACACATTTATAGAATACTTTCCTCACAGGTATTATATGCACTATTAACTCCATCTAACAGAAAAGGGGGACAGCTAAGTGGTGCAGGGCATAGTGCAGGGTTTGGAATCAAGATGACTCATCTTCCTGAGTTCAAATCTGACCTCAGATATTAACTAGCTGTGTGACCCTGATCAAGTCACTTAACACTGTTTGCCTCAGTTTCCTCATCTGTAAAATGAGTTGGAGAAGGAAATTGCAAATCACTCCATTATCTCTGCCAAGAAAACACCAAACAAGGTCACAGCCACACGTGACTTAAAAACAACTCAACAACAACAGAAATGGAGACTGATTTTTCAAAAAAGGTTAAGTGATTTGTTCATGATGACACAGCAAACATGTGCCAACTGTCAAGTCCAGGTGTTCTGTCTCTGAAACCGGGCTCTCTTCCCATTAATTTCCATTATGCCAGGCTACCTCTGTTATGTTATGTCTTTAATGTTCAACAAAATGACAGTGTACTTCATTCAGGGATGACTTTAGGAGCTGTGTTTTGACAAAAGCTATCATCCCAGGAAGTAACCCCTGAGGAGATGCGATCTGGCAAATGCTTCTGCAGGCGCTAAAGTCCCTGCCTTCTCAGCAGCCACAGCTACTAAAGACCCAGAAAAGAAAGTTCCCAACATCAAAGTCCTTGGCACTATAAAATGATTCAAAGGCAGAAATACATATGATCTGGCAGTAGAAATGTCCTTAAAGAGGATGCATTGCCATCTGGTTGTGATGCTGTACCTTGCTTGGGTTTTTTGTTTGTTTTTGCATTTTAAAAATGCTTGTGTGGGACAGCTAGGTGAATAGAGCAACCGGCCCTGGAGTCAGGAGGACCTGAGTTCAAATCCGGCCTCAGATATTTAACACAAAACTAGCCATGTGACCTTGGGCAAGTCACTTAACCCCAATTGTCCTACCTTCCCCCGTTCAAAAAAAATGCTTGTGGACCTAATTTGATTTAGAACCATTAGACTTTTCCTTATGCCTTGCAGTTTAAA
Organism: Petaurus breviceps papuanus; assembly: GCF_028583685.1. Taxonomy (NCBI): domain Eukaryota; kingdom Metazoa; phylum Chordata; class Mammalia; order Diprotodontia; family Petauridae; genus Petaurus; species Petaurus breviceps. The sequence goes on along the minus strand of NW_027186492.1, from coordinate 11,368,567 downwards.
CTTTTTATATGTTATTGTTATCTTCTCTATTAGAATGTGAGCTGCATGAGAGCAGGGACTATCTCTACTTTTGTCTCTGTATCCCCAATATTGAGTATGGTGTTTTGCACATAGTAAGCGTTTGACATATGCTTTTTCACTCATTTACCTATCAGCTGATTTAGAAATTTAGGATTATTAGTTATTTGGTTTTCACTTTAAGAAGTAGTTTGGACAGCTAGTTGGTGCAGTGAATAGAGGAGCATCAGCCTTGGAGTCAGGAGGATCTGAGTTCAAATTTGACCTCAGACACTTAACACTTAATAGCTGTGTGACCTTGGGCAAGTCACTTAACCCCAATTGCCCTACCTTCCCCCCTCCAAAATGACAAAACACCCCAAACAAAAAAAGGAAGTAGTTTACTAAATTCAGTGGCAAATGTAATTCTAACACATGCTATTTATAATATTACTCTGCTCCTGTGTTTCGCTGCTCTGTCTCAATATCAAACTAAAAGAAAATCACAGGAGCCTTTAAATATCTAATCTCAGAGATCATCACCATGGAGGGCAGAAAACTCTTAACAGGACAGCTTGTTACAATTCAATAATGGGGCAGGCATGTGGAATGAAAAATGATACATGCCTGAGAAGAAGGCTCATGGTACTTTCTGTAACTTTGACATCATTGGTAAAAATCTGCTAAAACCACTGTATTTACAAGATTACTGAGCTTAGGTCTCTCTAGGCCTTAGTGGGCTCGGAGGCACTTAGCCAATTAAAACTATGTAGAGGGAAAGAAGAGATTCTGAGTCTTTTTGAAAGGATTTTTTAGTTGTATCTTGAACTCTACTCTGAAAGAAAATAGACTGGATCGCACCCTTTTCTTGCTTCATGGAGATTTTTCTTACATGTTGGCCATTATATGAGGAAACTTTACCATATCAGTAGCAGCAGGTCTAACTGCACTCAAGGGTCAGAGCAGTACTCTCTTGTCTGATTATCTGATTTAATGTATGCAAAGCTGTGAAACATGGCATAGCAGACATTTAAAAATATTTTCTTCAGTCTATAGTTAAGACTTGCACAAAATCCCATAATCTCAAGAAATTCCATGAAGGAAATTATATATGTTAGCTACCACCTTCCCCCCTCCCCGCACCCCTACCCCCATGGCATGGTCCTTAAAAGATAATACCATTCTGCATAGATGAGCTTCCCCAAGCTTGAATTTTTTATTTGGTTTTCTCATGTGCCCCCTTTTATCAAGGATCACTATCAGACTCTCACAGAGTCAGTTTTCTTGGTTGTTACCAAAACTAAAGTTAGGAATGCTCTACTCACCGGGAAGTCAGTAATCTGGAAATTTCAGGACCAGAAAAGAGAGTTTTTTGACATTATTATAACAACTTTGGGTATCTGATATTTAGCCTAGACTATTTTGGATCTTGGTAGAATCAAGTAGAAACAGGTATAGTTGATACTGACAAATTGAATAGAAAGACTACAAGAAAATAAAAACAATCTTAAGATCTCTCAGTGGTCTGGGGGCATTTAGTATAAGGATGAATAGTTTTGTATACCTTAGTAACCCCATCACTATCTACTTCCCACAAGAAACCTTTTCTTCTTTCTTCATATCCTCAACCACAGCACACACACATCATGACTCAGTCTGCTACTTCATTGGACAGATTGAGGCCAGCCATCCAATAGTCTTCAGAATTTCTTGGCATCTTTGATTCCTTCCCTCCTTTCTCATTCTTGTTCCTTGTTACAACCAATCCCTCTACCTGTGTATTTGATCCCTTCTCCTATGACCTCTTCCAGGACCAGAAATTATCCCTTGTCTTTCTGCAATAAACATGCTTAAGTCTTCCTAATAAAAATAAAATAGATACATATGCATATGCACACATTGCCTTTGATTTCTCAGCTCACATCCTTTCTTATCCTTATCTTCATGCTCCCAATTCTGGTAAAACCTTGTCCATGCTATCTTCTCTCATCATTTCTCTAGAGTTTTACTTATGTCTCATTTCCTATTACTTGGCAATTTAATCCAACCCAGCAAGTATTTATTAATCAATTGTTCAGTGAAATTACTTTTAGTGGGCACAGCAGATACAAAATAGGATTAAGAAACAGTCCTTTCTCTCAAGGGGCATATATTCTATTGGACAGGACAGGGGTAGGACAGCAATATGACATGAACATAGATAACTATATACATGATAAATTGAAAACAGAGAAGAGAACACTAACAGCTTGGAAGAGTGGTGGTGATGAAAGTTTTCTCAGTAGAGGTGACATATAAACTGAATCTTAAAGGAAGCCAGAGATTCTAAGAAGGAAGAGGTGAGAAGTAAGTATATTCCAAACATTGAGATGGAATGTCAAATTAGAGGAAAAACAAGTAAGCTGGGATGTGTGGAATGTAGAATGTAAAACGGATTAGCTAATTATAGCCTAGAAAGGAAGGCTGGAACCAGATCATGAAGGTCTTTAAATGTCAATCTGGGTCATCATTGAAGATTCTTGAGTAGGGGGAATATTATAGTGAGATGATTTATGAAGGTTACGTTGGCAGCTATGTGGGGATGGATTGTAGAGAGGAGAGACTGGAAGTTGGGAGTTCAGTTAAGGGGCTATTTTAATAGTCCAAGAGAGGAATCCAATTAGAAGACTAATAACCCAGTACTTGGATGATGACCCAGCAAAGAAAACTGAGAAAAATCAGGGAACTAGGTGGGAAACCAAACAAAATAAAATAAGGGACAAAATAGTATCCAGGAGGAGGGAGTGGTCAACACATAATATCAAGTGGTGTAGAAGGGTAAAAAATAATGAGGAATGAAAAAAGAAGTCGGGTTGCAAAGAGGTGAGTAGTGAGTGAGAGGAGAGGAAGTAGATGGATTTTTTCCCGAGTTTGCCTGTGATAAGGAAGAAAGATAAAGGATGACACTACTGTCATGTGAGAATTTTTTTTTAAAGGTCGGGGGAAATCTAACTAAGCATCATGAAAGAAGCCAGTAGACAGAGAGAAACTGAGGGGATATAAGGAGGAAATTATTGAGGGGAGGCTAGTTGAGAAATCTGGAAGAAATGGTATCAAGGTGCAAGAAGAATTTGGTCTTGGTGAAAGTAAGGCCTCCTTACTGTAAGAAACTGGAGCAAAGGAGGAGAGAATTGAGGAGAATGTTAATGGATTTTGTTGTGTAGAATGAGAGAAAGAAGGAGTTCCCAAAGAAGAGCCTTTACTTTCTGAGGAAACTTTGAAGTAATGTCCTTTGCTGAGAGATGAAGCAAGGGGGTTATGTAGAAAGATTGAGGAGAAAATAGCTGCTGTGAGGAGAATAATAGAGAATCCGTTACAGAAGAATTAAAGAATTGCATACAGCCATTGACATTCGATGGACAGCCCAAATGACATAAAATAAAATAAATTTTTAGCGGACCTATTTGGTACAGTAGTGTGAATTGCCAGGGTAATTTTTGGTCAGCTTGCCTCTCGTCTCTGTGCTCTCCACTCTATTTCCACTTTTGCTTTATATAGAATTAGTGTTGTATCCTAACAGGTTTTTCCTCTTTTACTCTCTCCCTTCAAAACCACCATTCCTTGTGTGTAGGTCTGATAATATCACTATTCTTTTCAAACTTTTTGATGATTCTGTGTCACATTATGTGAATTTCAAAGTCTTTTGCCTGGTGGTGGTTTTTGATGTTTGTTGCTCTTGTTGTTCCTACTCTTCCTCCTCCTCTTCTTTTTCTCCTTCTCCTTTTTCTTCTCCTCTTCATCCTCCTTTTTCTCCTCTTCTTCTTCCTCCTCCTTTTCCTCCTCCTCCTCCTCCTTCTCCTTCTTTGATTTAGTTATCTGGAAAATTAACTTTTAAAGGTACATCCATTCCTGAACAATACTTGATAAATAATGTTACTATATTATTCAGCAATTTTGATAACTGACGGTCAGATCATAAATATTTTGGAGCCTCCAAGAGGCCTTTTTCAAGGGTTTGACAGGTATTTATTAGACACTCTCATTAATTTCTTCTAGATGGTTTTCCCAGATTCAAACTTTCTTGTCTTAATTATGGAAAGTCCTATTTATTACATACCAATCCTATTGAAATTGTATATCCTTTTTCTTTGTCTTGCCTGAAATGTATTTATCATCAACTTGGTTTAATTGACTATACAGGGCTTCTAAAACAAGATGCTGTCATCTTAAATAAAAAATTGCTATGTTCATGGACTTCAGAACCTTCAGAGAATTTCCTGTCTATAGATCTTAGTCTTAATTTTTTTTCCCTTGGGTCTTCCTGGTGTCACACCATCCCAATCTATTAGGCTTTACCTTTTCCCTAGGAAACCCTTATTGACAGAATCCTTTCTCCAGCCATGTGTCACACTAGAAAATCCTTCTTCCTTGGTTTTTCTTTTTTGGTTAAGCTTTTTCACATCTAAACATGTGGATTAGTGCCTTCAAAATTATTTCCTCAACACTTAATCTTTCTTTTCCTGCTGCTTTCAGCCTCCAAATAAGGGACCTTGACTCACAAAAAACCACGATTGTTCCTATCATTTACTTGAAGAAGAAAAAGGGAACAAAGAGTACAACCTCCTTATTTTACAAATAAAAACATTGAGCTGTAAATAGCTTAAATTGTGCTCTAAATAGCTTTGCCCAAGGTCACACAGGTGATAGATTCAAATCCAGATCCACTAACTCAAAAGCCAGTGCTCTGTTCACTACATGGATTTGCCTCCCAATTCTCTCAGAAGGCATTTCAGCTGGTTATAAATTACTTGCCTTCCCCTGCAGCTGAGTTTGAAAGGTGGACTGAAGGAATCCAAAAGCCACAGGGAAAGCTAGCACTATGCTTGACAAATAGAAATTGAGGAACTCTTTTAGATAGTACTTGAGTTTAAGAAATAGCCAGTTCTTTTATTCTGGCTGTGAACTGAAGGGCAAGAAAGGAAATAAATGAGAAGCAGCATATTAGAGTAGAAAGAACCCTGTTCTAGGAGTCAGACTACCTAAGTTTTAGTCTTGGCTCTAATGCTTACTGTGTTACCCTGGCTCAGTCATTTGTTCCCTCTATATAAAATGGGTATAATAACCCTCTTTGTACTTTGCACTTGGTAAAGAAAAGGCACTGCCTGTGTTGACTTCTCAATGCTTCAAACAACTCTCTATAACTATAAGTTGTGGGAAAGTTTTCTATCTGCAACAGTGGAGGGATTTTCTATTCTTGGAGTTCCCCCCACCTAGGAAATTATAAATAAAAGGGTACATAAGGAAAAAGGAGTAGCTTTTTTTTATTATTACTTTTCAACTTCCTCCCACTGGAACCTTGGATTCTTCCCATGAATTTTCCAGCTTTGACATGTGAGCGTTTGCCTTCTCTTGTTCGAGGGTAGACCTCCGTGCAACTTCCCAGTTCTCTCTCCCACAAGGGTGCCCCCAGCCCATGTTTTCTAGCATACCTTCATGTGTTGTCTTCCTCCCATTAGAATGCAAGCTTATTGAGGGCAGGGATGTTCTTGTTTATTTGTATTTGTATCCCCAGAGTTTAACACAGTGCTTCTCCCTCCTCCTCCTCCCCATCTCTCCTTCCCCTCTTTCTCTCCCCCTGCTCCTCTCTTCTTCTTTCTTTTTCTCTCTCTCCCTCCTTCTTCCCCTCTTTGCCTCTCTCTTCATCTCCCTTCTCTTCTCCCTTACTCCAACTAAGGATGTCTGCTTGCCTAATGTTTGGGATTTTCTTGTGTTCTCTAAATGGAGGAATATAAGAAAACATAAGAAAAATTTCCTTATTGCCATTATGGCATGAGAGTAAATAGCTCATGAATCATAGAGACTTCCTTAGCACACACACTAAAGAACTTTACCAGGTTGGCAACGTGTGAGCAATAACAAAGCTCTAAATTATAAGGACAATAAAAATATGTGTGAATTACTGACGTAAAGTGCTCTGAATCTGGGGAGATCTTAGGACAATGCTTCTAGATTCTGTCATCTTTTAATTTCCTGAGGAGAATATGGTGAGAAGACAAGAGGTGTTGGATGTTATTTTACATGTTAGTTTGCATTTGGGAACATAATATTCCACATGGACCCTTTTACTGGCAATGTTGCAACTTCATCACAAAGAAATGAAGAATAAAAATATGTTTAAAATATTTTTACCTAGCCTTGACCAATGAATTCTATGTAAGGTGGGTTGTTGCCTTGCAAATCATCTTCATCTAGGTCTCATCTACTTTTTTTCCTTGTCAAATATTTTCAGTTACCTCCCCTTTCTCCATGCTAGTTCTCATTTCTATTTCAAACCTCATCCTCCATCTCCCTCTCCCTTTCTCCCTTTCTCTTCCTCTCTTTTTCTCTCTCTACATTTAAACCACTAACTTTTCTGTGTTTCTCTTGGTTCTTCTAAGACAGCTGGTAATGCCGATTGTTGAGTTCAGCATTCCCCATTGGAAGTTCCAGTGATTAAGAAGATGGGTATATGGAAACAGCAATATGCTTGGAGACATATACTCACATATATTATATACTATATATGTGTATGTGTGTATATGTGAATAGATATTGTTTCTAAATTGATGAGTAAATTTCAATCTACTTCTTGAGGAGCCCCCCTCTACCCATTGGAAGCTCTCGCTTCTAATTTCTTAATGTATGCAGGCAGCAATACAATATATTGCTTTTAAATAAGTACTCTGAGTACAGTGAAATAATTAATGTTTGAGAGAATTTTCCTATTTTTTCTATTTCATAAAATCCTGACCATAAATATACTATTTAAAAGAAAATACCTATTACAGACTTGGAGAATGATGATTTTCCCTCCCTCCCAACTCCTTTGGACATTTCTCATTTATCAGCAGATCACATCTTGGTGTAATATCAAGATAAAAAAATGTTCTCCCCTCCCTTTTAAATACTTTTATATTCTCATCTGTTTTTATGGCATGTTACTGCCTGTCTCCAGAGGCACACAGCACTTTTATTTTCAAGTAAATTTATATTAGTTACAGTCTCCAGCTGTTTTAGATATAGGATCATTTCCTGTTGGTACTGTTTTCCAGGACAATTCTCTCCCCCCTTTGAAAAAATGAAAAATGTAATTTAACAAAGACATCATATAATTGCCTTTGTATCTAGCAAAGGTATCTAGCAATCTAAATATTTTATTTTATTTAAAACATCTGTCTACATAATATCTAGTGACTGTACAGGACTCTATCAGCCTCCTGAAAGGCAGCTGCTGCCACTTTTATTTAATTTATAAGGAACCAACACAAATTTCTCTTTAATATAAAGTCTTCTGCCACTCGGTTATATATGGGAATTTTGCCCATGTATAAAATGACAATTGCTTGCCTTGTGATTAATCCAGCCTTTTTCAGATTTTTGAAAAACCTTTGTGCACAAACATTACTATGGAAACATAGTATAAGAAGTGTAGGCTTCGGTTATACATTAAAAAATAGCATTGTGACAAAAATATGACATGCTATTCTACTTATGTAAGCAGCTACAAACTGAAGTCATATTTTAATTGCTAAGCTTTTTAGAGTTATTCGTCTATAGCACATTTTCTTTTCATTTGCAGTAACATCATGAAATCTTTCTGCTGATTAGAGCAGTCAGTTGGAATTTTCTTGTCATTTTTTTCTTCATAAAATGCATGGCCAAAGATGGCAATTGCTCTAAAAGCCCTTTGTCTTGTTGGTGATCCTGGATTTTGCTTGTAGTGAAGCCCATTTGTAAATTCCATTTATTGTGCATGACCCCTGGAGCCAAAAATAAAGTGTTTAACTTTTAATAGATCGTATCAATTTAGGCTCAGCTGAATGCCAAGAACAGCCAAGGCATGCAGTAGTTCGTCTAAATGAGAAAAGTTTACCTTTTCCAGGGAAGCAATCAAAATATTCCTTTTTGGAACACTAAGAGTATGAAAAGGAAATGATTATGGTTCCCCACTGACACTCTGTTATGATTGACAGGAAAAACCAACATGCATGCCACCTGAGACATCTTGTTCAGGAACTTTCTGGAGGGTAGTAAATTGGTGTTGGCACAAACACAAAAAAATAAAATGACTTGATTCAGCACTTTTCCATTCTAAATCCCCAAACACGAAAGAAAGAAGTAAATATTCATCAAATGATCAAAATTTATATTGATTTTTTTTTCTACATTAGCAGCTCAAAGTCGAGATTCTTGACAGGGTGGATGTCGGTTTGAATGATTCTCTTTGAAATGAGGATATAGGCACTGAGCTGAGGGCTACCGTGCATTCCTTAACCATAGGCACAGATTATTAGAACCCTAGGAGGCTAAATTTTTAAAGGAACGGCATAAAGGCAGACTTGTTCAGTTTTGTTTTGATAACTAAATTGTTATTATTAGTATGTAAAGTAATTCTTGTTGTTGCTGCTTCATTCCTTCCTTTCTATCATCATCTAAGGACAACTATTTTACAGTATTTCAAAGGAACTGGAGTGCATAGGAACACAGTCACTGAGTTAATAGCAGCATTTGCCAGCATAATTGTATCTGGGAAAGAACTGCCAGTCCTGCGGGGCAAGGCAGGCAAAGATTGTATCTTCACATTATACATCTTTAATTTTTAGTTTCTGCCAGAAAGTAAATAAGGATTTGCTGTAGTAGAACTTGGGAGATGGGAATGAGGATGCAAACACAGCATATAAACACAGACTCAATGTCTGTACTCCATCGTGAAGAGAGATTTGCTAAAGAAACAGTAAGGGAGAGATAGAAGAAATTCTAATCATCCCCTCCAGTCTATACAATATAATCCAGCTCCCTTCCCACCCTATTGCTAGGCATAAAATTCTGAATCTGTAATGAGCTTAACTACTTACATTAAACAGGGGTGTGCATTGGAGGGGGATGGAGGAGGATGGAGGGGGGCGGGGTAGAAGAGAATGAAGCTATCTTCAACACTGCAATTGTGTGATATATTTGTTCCTTACCTTTGTTAGTTACTTAAAAAAAATCAACATCCCATCTGGCATTAAAATTGCTTCCCTTCTAATGAAAGGTAGAGGGGGGCACGGGGAGAGAAGAGATTTTCTTTATAGTTACAAAAATCCAAGAAATAAGAGGGGGAAAAAGTGTTCAAAATTTCCCATTTTCTGTCTAATGTTCTCACTGTTCGGCAGATATCTTTAAAAGCATAGCTTTAAAATTAAATTCCCCAAACATTATGGGTAATGCTTTAATAGCATGCAAATTACTATGAAATAAGTAATAACAAAGATGACCTCTCAGAAATAAAAATATAGTATTTTTGTGTTTAAATGGTTACCTTTTGCAATTCCCCTGACCTCAGTGCATGTCAAACCCTTTAAGGTGGAGTCAGTAAATAAAGCCTCATAAACAGAAGTGTAAGACTTTTTTTTTAATTGGTAAAGTGGTCAGAGGACTTTCTCAACCTCTAAAGGCATTGCAAGAGCTGTACAAACAGCATGGTAACAGAATGTTATTAAGAAAAATACTTCCTTTTATTATTTCCTCATATTTTCCCAGTGTGTTATAATGGAAAAGTGTTGGATGTGAAGTCAGAGGATCTGAGTGCAAATCTAGCCCTGCCTCTTACTATACATATAGTCTTGGGGAACTCACTCTCTAAACTTCTTCATCTAGAAAATTAGAAGATTGTACTAGATGGCCCCCAAGACTCCTTCCAACTTTAAATCTATAACCCTATAATTCTCTGTCTTCTAAAAAAACATCTTTTAGTTTTAACATGTGGAGAAATTCCTGTTGTCATAAGCTGCTTTATCCTATGTTGTTGAGAAGATTATTTTCATAAGATCGGACAGATCTGTCCATTGTTTTGAAATGTGTCTCATTTGGTGTGATAGCAAATTAATTGAATGGATTTTTAAAAATATCATTACTTAGTATAATTTTCCTATTCTGGTAGATGATAAAACCCTTCAGGGTATCTGTTTCATTTTTATATTTTCTTCAATATCTAGAAATATGGATTAAACATAGTAGGTCCTCAAAGATTATTTAATGAGTAGATGAATGGATCCATAAATATCTTCAACTTAATCTAAGTGAATTATTTTTTCTCATAGCCCAACAAATCTCTGTCAAAGGATATCAAGAGAAAACAAAAGACTTCATTCTAGCCATTTGAAAATTTAGGGCCTTTAATCTCATTGGATTCTCAGAAAACTACTATATTCTTTAGGTAACACTTTGTTCTCCATCATGGAAATCATGTGTTTATCTCAAGCAGACATTCTGCAAAATAGATGACTGTTATACACACTAAAAAATAAGACCAGTTCTAATATGTGGTTTATTTTATGTCTCATTACTTTACAATCATTCTTTGTACATACAGAATCAGTTTTTAAAATATTATAATATTTTAATGAGTGGATGATTGGATCCATATAATATATGGATATTAGAGCTATTAAAATATTTAATCTTTCAAAAATTTTCAGGGTCTTTAAAGACCTTGACGTTTCTTAGAGTTATCATTATGAACATTATTTATCTTTGTGTAAAAACAAATAGGCCTAGGCAGGGGGAGGCAGTTTCTTTTCTTAGGTTACCTGGACATAGGTTGAGTCCTGTGAGAGCCTGGCACAAGGGGGATAAACTCTTCTTACATTCTTTGGCTTTATTAAGCTCCCACCCTGTAGACCCAAAGCAGGGTCTTTTGGACCTTAGATTCCCCTTCCATCAAGCTATGTTTTCTCCAAAAGAGATCAAGAGTATAACTTTTAGAAAGGTACTTAATAGAAAAAAATACATATAGTATGGCTATTTATTTCCTCCACCACTCTAGAAATACACAAAACACACAAGACTTATAAGTAAGAAATGACAAATGAGGGGCGGCCAGGTGGTGCAGTGAGTAACTGTGCCAGCTTCGGCATCGGGAGACTGGGATTGGTTCTGGCCTCAAATTTAGCACCCACACAAAATAACTGGCCATGTAACCTTGAGCAAGTAACTTAACCCCAATTGCTTTAAAAAAATGGCAAATGATAAAAATTTAATACAATAACCCATCACACATCACATCCTCTTCTAAGGCTATTACTTAAATATGAAACACTTTGTGGGACTTCTGAGCAGGCATATCACTTTCGTCTTAGACCTACACTCCCTGAGTAATTCACCATTTGTATCTTTTGGCAAGCCGGGGCATGGTGTGAGCTTATCTTCCTGGCAGATGTCATCTGCTTGTCTGAGAAATTGTTCCTGAGTTCTCCTTCCTGTGGGCAACTAGCTCTTGCATCTATAACACCTCTCAAACTCATAAGGCTAAAAGTTATCATATCAGCATTAATGTTAGGTCACCTGTGCTCAGGGAAAGAAATATACATTGCAGGAGGCATCTGGGGTTTTTAAATCCAATCTCAGACTCACCTAGGTACTTACATGCTCTTGATGCCATATGCAAGGAGCCCCCATTGATACAGAGGAGAAGGTAAAGAAGAAACTCCCTGCTCCTCCTCACAAGAAGTCCAAAGGAAGAGTTGTTAGAGACTCAAGCCACATATTCCGAAGAAAGAAGAAATTGACTTTCCAGTTAAAGTCTACCAAGTGGAAGCCTCTTCCTATTCAAAGTCTAATTGTTTTTGACACGGTCTCCCCACCCCAATGCTGGATATCATAAGCACATAGACCAAGTAGAAGCTTCTAGTGGCAGAGGTCCTAGTTCATAAGGATTTCTGCTTTTAAATATCCCATAGAAATCAGTTCTTAATGTATTTGCTGTCATTACTAAAATATGGTTATTTCTTAGGGATAAGGACTTTTGGAAGAAGATAAAAAATTAAAATACAGATTATTTGCATGACAGATAAATTAACTAGTCCACTCAGCCTATAATCAGGTTAGTATTTTTGAAACCCAGGCAATGTTAAAATAAATCAGCCAGAACAGTTTGCTAACCTTTCCTCTCATTACAGAAGAGAGCTACTCTTCACTAGACCTGATTCCATTGAGTGATACCTTCTCAAGCACCTTGATCCAGATCTTTTCTTTGTCATGAGTCTTTAGTCTTCTCATTGCCACTAGCTTCTTCTTATTTCTCAAGAAACATATACTCAACTCTCAATTTTCCCTAATCCTAAGAAGAAAAATCCTGATTTGACCCTTCTATCCCATCAAACTGCCCTGCAATTTTTCTCACCACCTTAGCCGATAAAGTTCTTTAACACTTGAATATTAAAGTGAATGTCATATTCTTTGAGGGCTACTGAGATATCAGAGTTGTCATATATTGACAAACTTCAAAATGCACCAACTCTATTCTAGACTTTATCTCCTTCTTTGTTTACAGTCTTCAACTTTCATGGGTTTGTCTATCACCTCTATGCAGTCAGCCCCCAGATCTATAGCCAGTCAGTCTATTTCCTGAGTATTTTTGATTGCTTGCTTAGTATCACCAACTAGTGGCGCCATTGGATTCCTGTCTACAAATAGAACAATGGATTGGATCTAGATAGGAGCATCTCAAAAATTTTTAAGTTACATAGACAAATAGTAATGGGATGGGAGATGGGAAGAGCTAGAAACACCTCCTTACCAAAGAGCTGATGAGTATATCTCTGTGAAAGTGAGGTGGGAGACAACATTAGATAGGTGGATGAAGAAAGCCTGAGATCCTGGAAGCGCATTAGGAAGGAAGGAAGGAAGGAAGGAAGGAAGGAAGGAAGGAAGGAAGGAAGGAAGGAAGGAAAGGAAGGAAGAAACGGAGGGAGGGAGGGAGGGAGGGAGGGAAGGAGGGAGAGAGAAAAAAACATATTAAGTACCTAGTAAGTTCTAGGCTCTGTACTAAATGCTTTACAAATATTATTGGTTGGAGAGTTTGCTTAGAGGTTTTGGGTCATACAAAGGAAAACAGATCTTAATATTTTTATAGAAGTGATAGTATTTCATTTTTTTCTCAGAAAATGATGGCACAAACATTGTCAGTAGTGCAGCAAATGCAGTCATTATTGCAAACAATATGGTAAAGTTTCACAATAGAAGGATATAAGGATTTTCATTTCAAATCTATTTGGTCCCAAATGCAAGTTGTTCATTGATATATGAATAAATGATTCAGGAAATGTTTCCTTCTGGACTTAGAAAAAAAAGTATGAAAAATTTGATCCCAAAGGTTGATTTATTTTAGGAAATTGCAGGACATAGAGAGATGGTAGAGGGAGAAGGAAAAAAGGGGTAGAGGGGAAGAAGAAATGAAAGAGAGTGAGTACAAGCGTGGAGTGAACCGCCATAACTGTAACAAGCTGAGTTCACAATGAAGTACATTCTGACAAGAATCAACTCCAAATACTGTGAGGAATGCAGCCAAAAATAGTGCAGCAATTTTCAAAAGTGGGTTCCATCACTCTTGGAAGTCCTTTGTGGTTGCTACAGGGGTCCTTTGGGCAGAAAGCTTTGCCAGGAGAATGGGAGAAATCCAGACCAAGAGCCCTGAGGGAATATTATTGAGAGGAAAGAAAGGGAGGGGAGGAGGAAAGTGGGAGCAAATATTTGTGAAAGGAAGAGGATAAAAGAGCAGAGGCCCAGAGACACCATAAAGGGAAAGAAACACTGATTGTAGCATTTAAAGGCAAGAGAAATCTCCATAATAGTCATAAAGGCTCCTTGGTGGGGGGGCCGGGGAGAAAGGTGATTTCTATAGTGAAACATCCCACTTACCTCACCACTTTAGTAAAGCCTGTTTCAAAAAGGAAACTGAGGGGAACTTTTCTGTTCTTCATTTGAAACCAAGATTAGCTTTTGAATAAAACAAACAGTAGCAAGTTTGGTCTTTTTTAAGGTCTGTAGACAATGTCCTATTAGGGAGCAAATGATACAGGGTGCCACTGATTTCCTTTTCCTTCAGAAAATCTCTACTTTGAAGAATGATGAACTCCAGCTTTCATAATCAAAGTGAGGTCGGTTTAAAATAGGCCTGTCTTCTGCCTTGTCACTCCTTCAGATATTCAAATTTAATATACTTTCCAAATCTATAGCAGTCCTATAGAGCATGCAGTGCTGGATAAATCCTCGATGACTTACTCACCATGGTGCCTAGCCATTTCCTCTTGGTGCTTAGTGGTATTTACAATTTAATCTGAAACCCCAAGAAGCTACTTCATTTGTCCTACTCAGGCACTTTTACTTTTTATTATTACAATAATTTAAAAGGAAGCGTCTGCTAGCACTACCTTGGGTAGTTGAAGTTCACCTGTCTGTTTTATAGTCAGGTTAGCCAATAAGTACATACAGTACCTACTTTTCCTAGGTTGTATGTGTGTGTGTGTGCGTGTGTGTGTGTGTGTGCATAAAATCTGAACCTGAGATTTTGAACATGTGGTGAGGTCTTTAGATAGAAACTATCTCTAACCACTGTATATACATAATTCGCACATTACTTATAGTCATATAGAATTGCCTAGAGAATGGAAAGGTTAAGTGAATTACCCATGGTCAAACACCTATAATATATCAGAGGTAGGGCTTGAGTCTAGGCCTTCTAGATTCTTTAGCCACCATGCCAACATGCCTCTCATGCACATATGCATGGGCCCTTGGGTTTGGGTGGAAGTGCAATGATGTCAACAAATTTGGATAGGGAAGAGCCATAATGGATAGAGTCCTGCTGTGCCTAGAGACGGGAAGACCTGAGTTCAAATTTTACCTCAGGCATTTACTCTCTGTGATCTTAGTTAAGTTACAACCTCAGTCTGTCTGCAAAATGACTGATCATAATAGCACCTACCTCGCAAGGCTCTTGTGAGGGTCAAATGAGATAATCTCTGTAAAGCACAGACACTATCTAAATGCTGCTTATTATTATTATTATTAAATTGGTTTCAAGTTCTGGTTAATTTACATATTGAAAAGAACTTGAATGTTGTGTGCCCTGCACTGATGTATTCATAGAGGCCCACATGTCAATGCCAGAGAATATTGGTATATATAGATAAAGGGTTAGAGCTAGATCCGGAAGCCCTTGGAAGGGCAAGCCTTGTTGCTTTATTATTTATTCTTTGTTCTCACTCCTTTGGAAGATTCCTTGCATCTCTGAGTCTGACTTGTTTTTTATCCTGGAATCACCAAGTTTTCATCTTGAACTGACAGGCTCATTTCTGGCACCTAGTTTGCAATCTGTTTACACCCTCTCTTAACTTCTTGTCACCTCCTGAATGATCAGGGCACACTGGCAGTAATTGGGCCTTAATCCCTACAGAATGACTGACAATTAAAGATATCATAAATAATAGAAAGGGCAGAAAAGAAAAAGAATTACTTGTAATATTTAAATTGCTTTTCTGTTTGAAATTTACATAGTAAGTATGAATAAATGAAAACATTTATTGAGCACTCACTATGGCTTACACTGTGCTAATATATATATATATAATATGTAACATATAGATGAAAAAGTTATGTATAGAAATATGCATATAGATGTGTCTATGGGTATATATGTGTGTATGCACACTGTGTTTTGCCATAGAGTTTTGTGTCCACGACAGAGTATGCTCTATCTGTTCTAGTTGTAGTTTGGGCCTCAACAAGAAGGGAAGATGAAGATGGTGGGCAAAGAGAGGGATGTATGCCAGTCACCAAGGCTTCCTCCTGCCCTATCTGTCTAGTCCAAGAAATGTTAAGGGTATTGGTGATGCAGATGTGTTTAATTCCCTTTTTATTTTTCAAAGATTATTTAAGATCCTTCAACAGATTCTCAGTGATCCTTATTTGTTTCTCTCACTGAGGCTTAGATCTAGTGCCCTAAGGCAACATTTTGGTTCCTTTCCACACCCCAAACTTTCTTTTTTTCTTTACTTACCTTCAGATACATTAATGGATAGATAATATGGAATCTTGGTGCATAAATTTCCCTTCCCTGAGTGCAGACCAAAAGCCCTTCCCACCTCATCCGATGAGATTCTTGATCCACAGGCTAGTCTATGTCCTATGGTAAATTAGACTGTCTTTTGTCTTGATTTTTCCCTAGCCCTTAGTCACTGAATGGACATCACCAAAGACAAACTGAGACCTGGGAAAGACCTTAATTTAGAAAGGCCAAGGTCACGTACTGCATCCTAGGTTGTCACCAGTCATCTTGACCTTTGTCTTACCACTGGCCTTCAATGACTCTAGGGGAGAGCGTGAGGCTGATGACTTTGCATAGTTCTGCCTCACTCAAATCTAGTTGAAGCAAGTCAAGACATCACCCTTGTGATGTCTTTGGTCCTCTTTGAGAATGAAAGATGAACAACCACCACAATAACAACTATTACAGCCTGAGCTGTTCACCTCCTCTTTTGGTCATATGTGTTTTGAACAGTGAGTTTCATGCCCACTTTTCTAATGCCAGTATAACTCTTAGGATTGCCCTATCAGAATTGTCATTTGATTAAACAGATTTAATAGCCCAACCTCATATCAGTCCCATCCTTGGAAGTGAAGTTGTAAAAAATAGGAATAGCTCTTGATTGTGCTGCCAATTAGAGAGAGAAAGCATTCCCATTTTGGTCTGTGTTTGGAATCCTAACCTTATACTAGGAAAGACCACTCTTGGGCCACAAGGAAATGCAAATGATAGGGTCAACCATGTGTGTTTGTGAAAAGTGAGAGAAGTTCAGTGAGATGTGGTCTTTACCAAAATTTAAAAATTATACATATAAACAAGTACCAGTCAAACGCAGTTGAATCAAGGCAGGGGACAATCTTTTGAACAAGTGCTAATTTTACACTTTGGTGACCCTTTTCACTTTTACCTCTCCAATCTCTGGGAGGCATGAATTTGAAGAGAAGTGTAGCTATAACTTCTCTTTCTACTTCTTCAGGCTGTTTAGTTCTCTTCTCTCCTTGTGTTTTCACTCCAATTTTTTTTGCAGGCTTACCTTTTACTCTTGATCAGTCTCAAACAATAAGATTTTTTTCTTGTATCAGGAAATGAGCAAAAAAAAAAAATCGAATTACAAAAGTCTTTGCAAATCCAAGCCATTCTTATTTCCCTCCAGTAGAGATGTTTCGCAAGTCAACTTTAATATTATGTTGTAGCCTATTTATACCCATCAAGCATGGTTCCATTGCTTTTTGTGTCACCTATAATTTTGACTCTTCAGAAATCATGGTATTTAAAACTCACAGTCATATAACATCTCCAGAAAAATATTAATGTTGAAAAGATTTTGGGGTCACAGGAGGCAGCTGCATATGACTGGAAGCACTGCAGTTTCTTAAATTCCATACACTGAGATTCCTTACTCCACTTCAGTTTGGGGGGAAGCTCATTGACCATTTATACAACCTCTCCAAGAGATAGGTAATGGTATAGCCAACTCTATGAACTGTTCATCCAAATGCATTTCATAATCCAAGAAATTAACATACTTCATCCATTTGCCTTTTTTTTCATCTCTGTGTATTTCTTTGATGATATCTCTTTTGAATCTTCCTGAGGTGCCCCTGAGGAAATTTTGATGCAGTCAGCAGAATGCCTTTGATAAACAGAAGCATCTGGAGACCATCACCATCTACAGAGAATTCCCTTCCCCTTGTGTCTTTACATGGGATGTTCTTTATGTTCATTCTTCGTGTTTGTGACAAACACCTTTAGCAAGCATACATCTCCCTGTTGCTTAATATTGCCTTGCTTATTATTGACATTCAGAGTATCACTGAACAAAGTCACAGCCATGCTGGAAGCTATCAAGTACTCTTATATGATCTTAACAAATACATGGAAGATCCTTTGTTTGAAGAGAGTTTTAAATATGATTTTTGCTATCCTAAATCAGATTTTTTTTGTTTATTTTTTTGTCAGAAAACAATAAACTTAGAGGAGCTTTCTAAACCCTTTAGTCAAATGTGTGACTGAGGAGATGCCTGCCTTGAAGTATCATCTTGAAAATCTTATCTTTTCCCAACTTGTTTTCATCAAGGATACAGTTGATACAAGTAGAGACTATTGTCATAATTATCATATAGTGAGATTGCAATAGGTACATGGTTTTGTTATTGCCTGTGGTTTTTATTTCCCTCTTGTTATTTTGGTATTAATTTATCTATGATTTTTTTCCTTTTTAGAGGGAATCTTTCTCCATTTGAAATACTTTAAAGAATCAATATTCATTTGCCCTTAATATCGTGTTGCCGTCTAGCCAGTTTTTCCATCTTTATTCCTTTTTTCTTTTTTTTTTTTTTTGGCTTTCCAATTCATGATTTGGGATGTTAGGTATTTAGGGCATCTATGTTAGAGTTCAAATATGGAATATAATCAAGTATGAGAATAGGTTACTACTGAAATGCTGTTGATAAGACTATTCTATTTTACTTTTTTATAGTCCTTATTTGCTTAGTTGAATCTCAAACTAGATTTTCTGCAGTCTTTGTCTTCTAATGTTTTTTTTTGCTTTTCCGATGAAAGACTTGTTATCTTCTGTAATGTTTTTCAAAGGACCATTTTCTTAACCCTTGACTTTAACTCCTCCTGAAAAGACAAAACCAAAGGTTTGTTGTCTCTAATGGTTTCTGAGTTCTTTTGGCCTCCTTGTTTCGGTGACTATTTTGTATCATTTAAACTACTCCAAGAAATGGAAGTAGTCAGTCAATGTTGTTAATTTTATACATTTCTATTTTTCAAAATTCATAGCTTGTATAAGTAGTTAAGATTGCTGCTGCTTTATTTGCATGCACTGTTTCTCATCTTTATTCTTCTAAGTTAAGGTTAATTTGGAACTTTACCTAACCAGTCAGCGACCTGACTGCTTATAGTTTACTAAATCAGAAATGATTTCCATATTGGTTACCGGTCATTCCTGGATCCAATTTAATAAATTATACTTTTGTTATTTTTTTCAATACTTGTATCTAGTCCTCTCTGCTTCTTAAAAAAAAATTGAAAGTTCCTAGCATGGATATTATGAGACTATTTTGAAAACTCAATAATCATTTTACCCCCTTCATTTCTTAATACTGGTTTAAGCTTTCCATCATATTATTCATTATACTGTTCTGTGCTTACCTCAATATTGAGACTACCAAGTCATAAGATATACATTGGCTTATTTTTAAGCATCTTGTCAAGTTCTTTGAAGAGGTTGTCTACTTCACTGTCTGCAATAGGTGCTCTACAACAGTCTTTACTGTGGTCCCTTTGCCTGAGTTTATCATGTGTTTCCATTGCAACGTTGTTTCTCCTCCAAATGGTGAAACTGACTTCTCTTAATCCCTTATTTGAATCCCTAGTAGTAGCTGCCCCACTGGGGATCCAACTAGCCAGTTCCAGTTGGGCAATCTTTCCTTCCTTCTTCCCTCCTTCCCTCCCTCCCTCTGTCCACATGGGGAATCATGTTCTTATATGTGGGTACTCTACCCATATACATGTTGATCACTGGAACCTCACAAGATATCTTGGGGTTTCAGGGCTACATTTTTTCCTCTTCCCTACTTATTTATTCTATCATTTAAAAAAATAGAACAATTAATTTTTTTTCACACGTGCTTTCATTTATGATTTGTTGAAACAGAACTCTGAAAAACCAGGCTTTGAAAAAGCCCATTGAGATTCAAATGGAGCTACTTGACCATGACTTAAACTCAAATTACTCTGACTCTCACTGATTAGCCAGTGATAGGTTCTTGCTTAAGCTTCATTTGATCATCATTGTTTGGGTTTTGATGGTTCAGTGAGAGTGTAAATAGCAACTGGTTCTGTTCTGGCCAGAAACCCTGAGGGTTTTTCCCTTCCCAGTTTAATTAATTAATTAATTTTTTCTCTAGCCTTTAATCACTGAATGGGTATTGCCTCGTGCAAACTGAGACCTGAAAAACACCTTAGTTTAAAAAGGTCAAGGTCTCCCACTGTATCTGCGGTCATCTCCAGTCATCCTGACCTGTGTCTTGACACTGGATTCAGATGACCCTGGAAGACATAGTGAGGCTGATGACTTTGCACAGCCCTGCCTCACTTAAATCCAATTTCATTTGCAAGTCAAGACTTCCCATCCTGATGGCATTGGTTCTCTTTGAAAATGAAGGACAAACCACCCCAATATTTGAAATCCTGAGAATTTATGAGCCTTAAACTTCTACTTACATTTATCATCAGAATTTTTTTGTGGTGAGAGTTATTTCTTCTAGTAGACTCACTGGTAATATAACAAAGTTCTTAGATTTAGATTAATTTTTGTGACTGGTCTAAAAATTGTTATTCTTAGCACCTTCTGCTTGCTTTTTTCACTATTCTGCCTCTATCACTACAAAAGTGAATGTTGGCACAAGACTGAGAGCAGTTCTTTATTTTTATCTGTTTAATTACTCTCCATGGCCAAATTACATATCTGAGGGCTAGCCTGCTGCTGTTCTACCTCTTCCTATTTATCTAGATTAAGAGAAGATACAATGGATTGTTGAGACCATACTTGAAGCTTTTACAATGTTGTAGAATCATCCAGAACTTGTCCTTCACTGGCATAGCCATAGAGCAACCAAGGTCACTTCTCTGGTAGCCATTATGTATAGCAGGATATTGCAAAGATTTTCTTTCTTTGAGTAATGGGTGGAAAAAGATAAAAATTTAAAGGTTTTGATTCTTATCTTACAATTCCAGTACTTAATTGAGCAAATCTATTATTCCATTTTGCAAGGTATTTAAGTTGACAAAAATATATGGTACACTGTTACAGGAAAAATATTAAAATTAGTCATTAAGGTCATTGCTTTTTAAGGTAAGAATACATCTCCTTCTATCTGTTATGTCAATCAATGACTACCCTAGTCATTCTTTTTTTCTGCTCTAATACTTGATTATCTAAGATTAAGACTGTGATGAACCTCATTGACCATTCTAATGTCTAACATAACCATGTCAGCCATGGCTTAGTCTAATCTTTTTGGTTAAGGAGTATACGGGAGAACCAAGAGAAACAAGTTGTTGGATCCGCCTAGCAAAAGTAGCCATTCTGTATCGATCATGCCAGGATGCTCACAAGACGGGAATGATTGCTTTTCAGAAATAAAAAGGAAATAAAATTTAATTTTGAACTTTTAGATGGTTACACTTAAGTCCTTTTGAAATAGGAGGGGACACATTTATAGCTAAAAATTAAATATAAGTACCACTATGATTTAAGATGGTGGGTAAATAAAATGAAATCTAAAGTAAGTTTATTAAGGAAAGAAAAGTTAAGTTAAACCCATTTGTTGCAAAAGATGATATTTATTCCTTGCATATTTCTATTTGTTGTTATAATGTCAAATGTTCATGTTACAAGTTTTAAAAGTAAATAAAAATGTTTCTTTTATTGTTAATTATATTCAATTATAAGTTGTGTTTCTTCTTTTTTAAGATTTTTTTTTTTATAGCAATCAGGGTTAAGTAACTTGCTCAAGGTTACACAGCCAGTTATTTCTGGGTGTGGTGCTGAGTGTCTGAGCCCGGGAATGGATCTCCAGGTCATCCCAACACTGGAGCCAGTGCTCTTACTCGCTGAGCCACTTTTTTAAAAGATTGTTAAGCATTTCTCTCAGAAATTATATTTGAACTAAGAACTAGCATAAGAGAAAGCTGACAAATGTTATAAAAAGATTTAGAATGACAAAGCCATTCAACTTCATTAAGGGAACTGCTATTATTATCATGGACTTCAAGAAAGATAGAAATGGTGATAAAAATTGCCTGAACAATTTAATTCATCTCCTCTTTAACTGAGT
This sequence comes from Petaurus breviceps papuanus, assembly GCF_028583685.1. NCBI lineage: Eukaryota > Metazoa > Chordata > Mammalia > Diprotodontia > Petauridae > Petaurus > Petaurus breviceps. The sequence continues at coordinate 11,346,856 of NW_027186492.1, read as the reverse complement.
GCCTTGTTCCTATAGTATTTAGCCAATTTTGTTTTGAATTTTGCAAATTAAATAATACAAATAATTTTCTTCTGATCAACTTTGCCATTTTGTGGTCATTCCTCTTGGTTATTCCTTTCTGAACTCATTAGATTATAAGATCCTTGCAGGCAAGGACTATCTTTTGCCTCTTTTTGTATCCCCAGTACTTAGCAGAGTCCCTGGCACAGAGTAGATGCTTATTGTTTATTGAATGATTAATTATGCATTTTATGTGTTGTCCATACCCAAAAAGGACTGTTCAACTTGCCATTGTTAGAGAGTCATAGTGATGAGTTTGCAATGATCTACCTTTTTTTTCACTTGACCCTCATTATGAACAATGACACATATTTGTAAGCTGTCTGAGGGTTTATTGGTGCAGTCTATTATAAAACAGTTAAATTACATCCATGGGGATCTATCTACCTTTTTAGCATGATTATGTTATTCTACTGCTTGTCTAACTGACTATTGAATAAGAGACTAAATCATTAACATTTGGTATCCCTTTGTATAGTGGCATCTAGGTGGTTCAGTGGATAGAGTACTGGGACTCAAGTCTGGAAGATCAGAGTTCCAATGTGACCTCAGATGCTAACTGTATGACCTTGAGCAACTCACTTAATTTGTTTGCCTCAGTTTCCTTAACTAAAAAAGGAGTATTATTATAACAGTACCTACCTCCAAAAGTTGTTGTAAGGATCAAATGAGACAATATTTGTAAAGCATTTAGCTTGGTACCTGGCATACAGTAGGCTCTTAAATGTTTCTTCCTTTTCCCTTTCCCCTTTGTGTGTATACAGTTTTTTAATGTCGTGTTTTTTTTGCTCAATGTCATATTCTAATCTTGTTATAAAGTTTTTTTAAAATTCATTATTGCTAAGTGTTTTATGACTTTACATATACATATATGTTATATGTTCAATTTCACCAAATGAATTTATTATGTATTTATTATTTAAAGTTTTCCCATATTTGTAGTCTTTTTAGTTCCGTTGGTATTAGTCCTTCATCCTCCATAATGTTTGCAAAACTTCCCACTTAGAATCCTCTGCACATTTCATTAACATGCTGCTTAATCTCTTCTTCCAGATCATTAATAAAAATGTTAAATAAGACCAAATCTAACATTGACCCTTGTGCATTCCCACCACACACTTCCTACTAACTGAGTATATTACCACATATCACTTTACTTTTTCTATGGTGTTTCAGATCATCCAGAATTTCAGTGATTTGCCCTTATCCAAGCTAACTCCATTGTATGAGAAAGATTTCCGTAGATTGTAGCTTTGAAAGGATATAAAAAGCCTTATTTAATTGAATTTTAAGAAAGCTTAGTAAAGTAACTCTTTGTTTCTAAAATACTTGTACCATGAATTTTAGTCAATTTAAACCTGAATATCTATGGAAAACATGAAAATGGCAACTCTCTGAATTGTTTAGCACCTTACCTTTGGGCAATACTCATAATTAACTCTTTTCTTTTTAAGATTGTTAACCCCCCTTTTTATCACAGTGGCCATTTCACTTCTTTCTCTGTAGGAGTGTCTCTAAAAACAAAGGTTAGGTTAAAGTCTTTTACTTGCAGTGAAGATCTTATGAATATCTAGTTTTCTTACATGTTAGCATATTCAGGGTAATACATACTTGGACATCTGTCCCAGTCTTATTTTCCTTAAGGGATTATACAATTAAATTAAAAAAAAATAGTTTTTTAAGGTTTATCAGAAATGGTAATTGGCATGTTTGATTATTAATAGCACCTACTTCAGGAAAAAAGCCAGTCCTTTGGGCTCCAAAGTATATATAAATTTAGCCTTCTTTTTATAAATTGACCTCCTTCCCTCCATTACTCATAGGAAAGCATGCCTTAGAGAAAAACTTCATTCCCAATATCATCTGGTGTACTACTGAGCTCTTAAAGCAATCTGATCACCACAGCTGCAATAAATAAAGCCTCAATTCCATAAGTTTTCATGCCAAATATTATTCAACATTCTTTTGGTCTGGCTCATCATTTGATGGAAACCAGCATGGTGAACTTGCTGCTTCTTCCTTTCTCTAATGGGTGCCGGAGTGTTGAGTAATGATGAAACTATAAGTAGTTAAAGTGCAAGCCAGAATGGTTGGATTCTTTTTCCTTTGCTTGCTCATTTTTATTTTTATATTTTGTTTTATTTTTATTTTTAGCAGTTTATTATTGTAATCAGGTATTAATGTAAAGTTGTGGATGATGGTGCCTCACGTCTCAAATCTTCCTTATTGCTATTTTCTGAATTCTTTCGGGAATGATAGGATTATAATTATAGAATGTAAACAGAACCAATGTTTCTGATATCATTGAATTAAAATTTTATTAAGACATTGATATACAGTTTTATTTTTTAAATGAAGGAAGGTAGTTGGGTTGTCACAGTTGAAGATACATACATAACTAGATTTAAGTAATATTTTCTATCTTACAAAGAAAAGGTAATAAGAAAGTAGCCTTCTCACCCTGAAAGATCCCTCTTCTCCTGTGCACCCTTCCCTTAATTGGTCAGGATCTGCATTTTAAGAATAGTGACCAATTTTATACATTCATTCCTCTATAGGTTCTGCTCCTGGCTTTCTGGACTTCCTTTTCTTTTTCTGTTTTTTTTTTTCTTTTTTTTTTTAACCATGCGCTCTCTGACTTCCTTCTCTCTCCTCACCCACCTTGATTTTCAGTTTTATTTTTTAATGTGCTTTCTCCTCCTATTAGAGTGTAAGCCTCCTTGAGGGCAGGGAATATCTTTGTTTTGACTTGTATCTCCAGCACTTAGAACAGTATCTGACGTATAGAATGTATTAACAAATGCTTGTTGACTTAATTTGATGAGGGAGCTATACAAGTATGTTGGTTGGATAAGGATCTGTAAAAAATAAATGTTACATCCATGAAAATATGAGCAAGAATATTATTGGACTTTCATTGAATTTTTATGTTAAGTCATACAGTGTTATGATCTCAGGGATATTGTGTCATTTACTGTGTCTTTCGAGAGTTCATTTCATTTATTCAGGTCATATTTTAAGAGGAACATATATGGTTCAGATCTAAAACATAATTCTACAATACATCTAGCTGATCTTATTAAATCCAGCCAGGAAAAGAGAGGTCTAATGATGTGAACAATTTCTGTATCTTGAGTTGTTACCCACCAAAGCTCCCACCAAAGCACTTGCTTAAAATGAATTCCTTCTGGATTAAAAGAGTATTTCCTCTTTGTTTCCCTCTCTCTCTCTTTCCAGACTGAGGTTCAGTTATGCTACCTAGAAGCACAAAGGGATGCTGTAGAACAGATGTCCTTAAAGCTGTACAGTGAACAGTATACCAGCAGCAGCAAGCGCACAGAGGAGTTTGCTGATATGTCAAAAGTTCACACAGCAGGAAGTAATGGGTATGGAACTATTCTTTTTGTTGTATTATTCTCACTAATCTCTACACGTTTACATGATTTTCCATTGGTAGGTGTTAGCCAAAAGTTTTCTCCCTGGACAACAAAGAAACACATAGAAGACTGAGTATTTACCTTCCCCTTCCCCATCTTCCCCATCCAAAAATTTATAATAGTAATGCTGAATTGAAGACTGTGAATACTTTATCAGTCCTTGTCATTAAAACCAGAACTTCCTAGCATCATTCATTCATTTAAAAAAAGATCAGCTGTTTGCTTCTGAGAGATAGTTTTTGTCCTCTCAAATACAAACCTTACTTTGGACTAACAGTCCCTGGGGTATTAAGCCTGCCATTTTCACTAAGTATAATTTCTAGCATATTTTCCCTCCTCCTCTTTAACTTCCTGAGCTATTTAAAGACCTCTTTAAGGCCCTTTTAAAAATGATAGAACCTTGTTGGAAACTTTGAGCAATATTTGCTTAGAAATTGTTTTCTTCAGTGACTCAGATAATTAATAATTGGTTACAGAGGGTTTCAGACTCTAGGCTACTCTTTCAGAATCATTTCATGCTACCTTGAATGAGAATGATCTTGAGGGCCTTGTGCTACGTAAAATATATAGTCATAGTCACAAATGGAACTAAGACAGGCATTTCTTGGTAGTCTGCTAAGACATTGCCATATTGGATCACTCGATCTTCTTCCTTTACATTCCTTCTCTTGACCCCATATTTTTATGTGGGCTGTTCCTCTCTCTGCCTAGAAAGTTTCCTCTCCTTACCTTTGGAACCTCTAGCTCCCTTCATGGCTCAACTTATATGTTACCTCCTACACGAACCTGTTCTTAATTGATTGAAAACAGCAACACTTACTTAAACACTTACTTTGTACCAGGTAATACACTAAGCACCAATGATACAAATACAAACAAACCAGATAATCCCTGTCCTCAAGGAGTTTATAATCTAATAGGAAGAGAAAGCCTGTGATGTCCAGTGGAGAACTTTTGATAATTGAAATGAATTTTAGTCAGTATTCTAACTATGAAGAACTTATGAGTGGTGCTGCAAAAAAGACAACCATGATATTTCCCTTTTCCATATGAATTTTTTTTAATAGGATTACATATTTAGAGCTGGAACAGACCTTCAAGTTCATGTAATCCAACAGATGAGGACACTGGGATCAATCAATCAATAAACATGTATTAAGCACCTATTATGAGCTAGGCAGTGCACTAAGCTCTAGGGATGGAAAAAAAAAAGGCAAAAGGCAGTCCCTGCCCCAATGGAGGAACACAACAAGCAAACAAATATATACAAAACAGGTTATATACAAGATTAATAGGAGATAATTAAAAGAGGGAAAACACTGGAATTAAGAAGCGTTAGGAAAGGCTTCCTTTAGAAGGTAAGATTTTAGTTGGAACTTAAAGGAAGCCAGAGAGTTCAATAGTCAGAGCAGAGGAGAGAGAGCATTCCAGGCTTGGGAGATAGCCAGAGACGCATGCCTTGGGCCAGGGTCTTGTTTTGCAGAACAACCAGGAAGCCAATGAACCTAGATCAAAGACTGTGTGTTAGCGAATAATGTGTAAGAAGACTGGAAAGATAGGGAGGGGCTAGAATATGAAAGACTTTGAATGCCCAAAATAGCATTTTGTATTTGCTCCTGAAGGCAATAGGGAGCCATTGGAGTTTATTGGGAAGGGGGAGGAAGGAATGATCTGACCTGCATTTTTAGGAAAATCACTTTGTTATTTGAATGGAGAATGGATTGGAGTGGGAAGGGAGTTTAGGCAAACACACCCACCAGTAGGCTATTGCAGTAGTCTGGGCATGAGGTGATGATGGCCTGCACTAGAGTGGTGGCAGTATCAGAGAGACTGAGCTATATGTCCAGAGTCATGCAATACCAAAAATAAAGGGCTGCCTATCGTGTGTCTAATACCCATGTCATACATAAAGCAATTATTCATGCTATTGTATTTCTGGGTCATCATTGCCATTGCAATTCTGAAAAAATACCCAATCTTAAATTAATTAGAGATATAACTATTTTAAATATGAAATCTGTGAAATGGCCATTTTACAGACTAAATAGACTAGTGCTCCCAATATGCTATAAAGTATATTTACTGTAGCACTTGAAGGATCTTGTGTTTTCTTTAGCAAGGGGGACTACTGGTATAGGAATTCCTAAAATCAATACAATCCTTTATGAGTTAGATGTTGAGCCCTAGGGAGTTGCCTGAGGCAAACAGAATCAAGTTACTTACTTAGGGGCACAACATTGTTGTTCTTTGGTCCAATGACCTTATGAGAATGATGTCTTAACTTTGCAGTGAATTGGATTTAAGTAAGGCAGAGGTATGAAACAGCTTCACTATCTTCTCCACAGTCATCAAAATCAAGTGGCAAGACAAACCTTCATTCATTCAGCAAACACTTAAACTAAGTATGAGAGTATGAAGTATAAAGTTTGAAAAGAGGAATACACCAGTTCTTACCCTTTCTATTTTATACTATTATAATCAGTTAAACACCAAGCACTTGTTAAGTGCCAACTGTGGGACAGCTACTGTACTAGGTTCTGAGAAATAAGTCAAAAGTCAAACAGTCCCTGTCAACAAGGAGCTTACATTTCTATTTCTATTGCAATATGTACAAAGGTAGTGTGTGGTTGGTGAAAGGTGAAATGACTGAGGGAACAAAGGTTTGATCTTCAAAGCATATCAATTTATTAAGCAATCAGTGCCAATTCCCCAACAAACCAGGAATAGGAAAAATAGGCAGAAAGAGATGAGGGGCAGGGTATTAACATCTGGGAGGAGTGAAGAAGCTTAAGCTGACTCTTGAAGGAGAGTAGGGGATTCTAAGAGGTAAAGGAATGGACAGAATATATTTCAAACACAGGAAACAGCCATTTTAAAAGTCAAGAGACAAACAGGGTATCTTGTATGTGGAATGGCAAAGAGGCTAGTTTGATTAGACTGTACAGTATATAAAGAGGAACAATATGTAATAAGGCTAAAATGGTAGGTTGGGGTCAGGTTATTAAGAATTTAAATCCCAAAAAGGAAAAAATTCTTCTTTAATTCTAGAGATAACAGAGACTCTAGAGTTTATTAAAAATTTTAATATGGGAGAGATTTTCCCCTCCCACCAAAACTATTTCATATTTACTTTGCATATATTTTACATTTATTGATTTATGTATTTTTCTTTAAGGAGAGGGACTATTTTTGTCTTTTATGTGGTACTATAGCCAGCATAAAATAGGACTTAATAAATAAATTATTGAATTGACAGAGACATGCCTTTGAGCGTTTTTGAAATCATATGCTCTAATGAACATTGAACAATTCAGTCAGGCACCTAGAGAGTTTCTAATATTTGGATGTTAAATATTAGGTAAATGCATTCTATATCTTGGTTTCTTCTTTAAAGGAATATGGTTCATGTTCCACAATTTGTTATTATTAGTTTATTGTTTGGATTGAAGTAATTCTGAGATTTCATCTTTCCATATTATGTTTTAATACCTTGGTCATTTTTTTAACTTTTAAGTTTCAGTGAAGACATTAACCTGCTTCAATACTTCACTACAAGAAGTTTGACCAGACATTTAAATTCAGTGACATAAGGAGTTTCTAGTGAGAAACTCTCTCAGCCTTTGCAGATTGGCAACTACTTTTCAACTCATAGTCTTGAAGAAGGAGTCAGCAATTTTGTATGAGTTGATTTTTTTGCATTTTAAAATAGTTTTATTTTATTGAAAAAAATAAAAATGAGGGGCAGCTAGGTGGTGCAGTGAATAGAGCACTGGCCCTGGAGTCAGGAGGACCTAGTTCAAATCTGGCCTCAGACACTTGACACTTAATGTTTGACCTCAGGCAAATCATTTAATCTCAATTTACTTGCCTTCCCCTATCCCCTCCTCCAAAATGTAAAAATCATCCTTAACTTGTGGGCCATACAAAACCTGGCAGTGTGTTATATTTGGTGCTCTGGCAGTAATTTGCTGACCTTTATTTAGAGAGTTGCTTGGGGTACTGGGAAGTTAAGTGACTTGCTTAGGGGTCACACAATCAATATATGTCAGTAGTGGGGATTGAACTAAGGTTTTCTGAACTCCAAAGTCAGATGTTTATCAACTATACCATACAAAATAAATAGAAGAAAAATTTGAAGGGGAGGGTACTAAGCGATGAGGGACATGGATAAAGAAAGACGTTGTGTAAAAGGTGTAAGTTGCGTTGAGCTTTGATGAAAAAATGGGAATTCTTAGAAGCTACTCTAAGGAGATATTGTGTTCTAGCCATGGGAATTACCATTGAAAAGGCTGAGAGGCAAAAATAGAGTATTGTGTGTGCGAAGAATAAAGGAAGCAATATCTAATAAGGTTAGAAAGGTAAGTTGGGCTCTGGTTTGAGAAAGAAAGCCTTTTTAAAGCTGAATAGAGAAGTTTATATTTACTGCTAAAGATAATTAGGATCCATGGGAATTTACTGAACAGGGGTATAACACAGTCAAACTTACACTTTAGGAAAGTCACTTTGGCAGCTATGTGCAAGGTGGATTGGAATGGGAAACACTTGAGACCACGAGACCAGTTTGCAGGCTATCACATTTTGGGCACAGGTAAAAGATAATTAAGTGGCCCTGTGAGTAGAGAGAAGAGGATGGATGCAAAAGGTGTTGTGGAGATACAGAGGAAAACATCTGGAAATTGATTAAATGCATGATGTGAGGGAGTATAATGAATTGAGAGTAATTCTGAGGTTATTAACCCCAGTGATTAAGAAAAATAATGTTGTCCTTAACCAAAAAATTCAGAAAAGGAGTGACTTTATAGCAAAAGACTGAATTCTACTCTGAGCATGTTGAGTTTTAGATGCCCATGGGATGTTCCCATCAAAATATTCAATACATCATGAGAGATTTGTGGCTTGAGCTTGGGAAAGAGATCAGCAGTGGATGTGTAGATATTAAAGTTATCAGCATAGAGATGATAATTAAACCCAAAGGATATACTAAGGTCACCATGAGAATAGAGAACATAGAAAGAGAATAGTAGAGGGATAAGAACAGAATCTTGGAGAAAATCCATAGTTAGGCAACATGACACAGATGATAAACCTGCAAAGAAGACTGAAGAGGAGAATCAAAAGAGTGATACCAGGAAAACACAAAGAAGAGAGTTTTCAGAAAGAAAGGAGAGCCAATAGTATCAGCTGCCACAGGGAGGTAAAAAAATTGAGGAGTAAGAAAAAATCTTAAGATTTAGCAATAGATGGATCTTGGAATCATAGACTTGGAGCTAGAAGGGATGTTAGGGACTGTGTAAGCTAACCTTTTAATTTACAAATGAGGAAAGTGAGGGCCAAAGAGGTTGTGACTTATTCGAGCTCACCCAGGTAGTAAATGGCAGAGGCAAGGTTTGAACTTATCTTCTGATTCCAGAACTGGTGCTCTTTTCACTGTATTATACTAATTCGCTATCACTGATAATTTTGAAGAGAGCAGGCTTGATTAAAAGACAACATGGAAATCAAATTATGGTGAGCTGAGAAATCGCAGCAATGAACATGGACAATTCTTTCTTGGATTTTGACTGTGAAAGAGAGCAGACATATATTGATAGCTCAAAGGGATAATAGGATATAGTGAGGATTGTTTAGCATTGGGGAAAACTTTGCCAAATTTGTAGGCAGTAAGGAAGGAACCATTAGAGAAATGTTGCATATGAATGACAGGGACAGAAAATCAGACACACAGAGAGTCAATCTTCTGGATGATATGGAAGAGGATGGCCTTAGGAGAAGGCTCACCTCCTAATAAAGGAGCAAAGGGGAAGAAAATGGTGGGTGATTTCAAGGAGTTTTGGGAGTGGAAGGAGCTCACAAATAGATGGTCTCTATTTTCTCAGTAAAAAATCCTCAACTGAGAAGCCAAGGGAGACTTGAAGGAAGAAGTGGGTTTTAAAATAGCCTCTATGGGAAGTGGGATAGAGAATCAATTAGGGATGAATAGAAGTATTGTATTGCTGCTGTGTGGGTCCAATTGGGTTTAGATAACGTAAGTTGTAGTGGATACAGTTGGCTTAGTTTCATGAATGTCATCTAACTCCTTTCAGTAGCACATGAGAAGGAGAAAAGTTGGTTTTTGGTCAGTGATCTAGTGTTCGGGTTTGGCAAGGCATGAATGTTGGTAGGAAATGAGGGCAAGGGATTTGAGAACAGAAGACATTGTTGAACTGGTTAACTATAGGGGTTGATCTTGGGAAGAAAATTAAGCCCAGTTATAGCAGGCATGATAGCCTAGGAGAATATTGTGGTATGAAGGGATCAAGGACTCAATGAAATGGAGAGATTTTAGAGGAACAAATGAGAGAAGGAATGAAAGGAAGTTATGATCTGATTAAATTCTTTAGGAGTTTTTGATTATGGAAGATGAATAATACTTGTGGGTGATGATAAGATCAAGGGTATGGCCATCCCTGTGTAGAACTGAGACAGAACAGTAGTTTATGGAATTTGAGGCAACTGAGGAATTGGGAAATTAAAGTGTGTTTATGGATGTTAACATTGATGTTGAAGTCTTTTAGTTAAGGGGTAGGAGTTGAGAGAGAAAGATTATGAGACTTTTCTCTAGGAGAAAGTCAGGACAGTGACCTCAAAATCAGTTGATTACTGCCACTAAGATCTGGTTTGGGTGACAAATTTGGACAAAGTGACCTTAAGGGAAGAGGGGTATATGAGTGATGGAAGCATAATGGTGTGGCAGCAAGTACCCCAGCATACCCAGGGAGGCTGCCAACACAGGTTCTTAGATATGCTTTTTTAAGGAAAGCAACTCAAAATGGGTTAACAAGCTTACTTTAATCAATCAAACATATCATTTACCTAGTTCAGGGTAAAAAGGTCAGCACCCTGAACTTCAGAGAATACAGAGGTTACAAGCAGACAAAAAATACAGACAGAGAAACAGATCAGCAGACAGGCTTCCAGCTACCTAATTACATCCATATCTAGTCAGTTACCAGAGAGGGAAGCATCAACATCTGGGTTTTCAAAGCTGGGGGGCTCAATGGCTGCCTAGAGTCTTGTCTGGTCAAATCATACAGCTCTTCTCAAAGTGAGCCCCCAAAGCAAAACTTCACATCGGGGTATATATAGCCTTCTCCTGGCTCAGAGAATGTAACAACCCTCTTGACCCACTGCCCAATCACAAAGTAACAGGGTGTGGGCATTCCTGAAAAACAAGCCTCCTGCCACAGGCTCCAGGTGACCACATTCAGCCTATTAGGGGGCAGAGTATATTTTCAAATCTGAGAAGGTTTTCAGAGTCACTTAAGCCTATCAAAGGGCAAGGGGGCAGGGGAGATCTTAAATTCCCATTCCCATAACAAATGGCAGTGAAGAGCAAGGAGTATTCTGACTCCCCCACCTATGCTGGTTGTTGTGGAATATGAGAAAAACTCCAGTCAGTACTGGATAATGTCACCAGAGGTAAAGTGTCATGTAGGGGAAGATATGTCTTTGGGAGTACAATGTGATGGAAGGAGTTTGGGAAGAAGAGATCCAAAATGAAGGGAAATTAATTAAGGAATGATAATTACAGGGGACACAGTGGAAGGGGCAGGTGGAATTGGAGTGGGATAATAGAGCGTAGGGTTGAGGTAAACAGGAATTAGAGAAAGAACAGTTGAGTTTGGGGAAGGGATCTTCTACTCTCAGGAAGTTGATGATTTAATATCAAAGGGATTGAGAGGGAAGAAGATGGTATGATTTGTCTTATCATCCCCTCAATATTCTGTTCTTTGCTACCAAAAAGGGAAATGCTATAAACATTTAAAAACATATAGGTTCTTTTCCATTTCCCCTAATCATCTTTGGAAATAGACCTAGTAGAGGTATTACTGGGCATTCTTGTAGAAAGTGGGACTTTCTCCAAGACTTGGAGGAATCCAGGTGGAGGTGGGGAGCAATAGCATTCTAGGCATGGGGCAGAGCCAGTGAAAATGTGCAGCATCAGGAGATGGAGCATCTTGTAAGAGGAAAAAAAAGGAGGCCATTAAGTTCTTTCAAGCAGAAGCTGTATAGATACTTGTCACATAGATACAATGGGAATCCCTTTCAAATAGGAATTGGACTAGATGGCCAACCCTTCTAATTCAAATTTTATGATTTCTAAGGTCCTTTCTAGCATCTACAGAGGAAGAAACTGAGGCCAACAGGGTTAAGGTATTTGTCCCTGGTAACATAGCTAGATTAGAACTCAGGAAGAGGAATCTGCCTGACGCCAGGCCCAGCACTCTACCCACTATGCCACTTACCTACCCCAGTGGATATAACTACTACCTACCTTTCTTCTGTTGCTCCAACTCTCCACCCATTTGCCAAAGGGTAAAGAATGAAAGAGATGCCTATTTAAATGTGAAACATATTCTTATCCAGCTGAGTAGATGCTTAAGTGGAAAGATGTCAGCGCAAGAATAAAGGTCAAATCTTGGAAAGATACACAATAAGCTGTTTTAACACTTTTGTGTACTTTATTTTATTTATTTTTAAATAGTATTTTCCCCCAATTACATGTCATGACAATTTTTAGCATTTATTTTTACAAGATTCTGAATGCCAAATTTTTCTTCTTCCTCTCCCCTCTTACCAAAGTGGTAGGCAATTTGATATGTTATATGTGTGCTATCATGGAAAGTATATTTCCCTGTTAGTCGCAGTTGTGAAGGAAGAAAGAGATCAAAAGGGAAAGAACATGGAAAAGAATAAGGTGAAAAGAGTATACTTTGATCTGCATTCAAGGTCCATCAGTTGTTCATCTGGATATGGATGTGATTTCCCTTTGTGAGTTCTTTGTTCTTGTCTTGGATCACTGTGTTGCTGAGAAGAGCTGAGTCATTCATAGTTGATTATCATTCAATGTGGCTGATAATATGTGCAATGTTTTCCTGGTTCTGCTCATTTTATTTTGCATCAATTTATACAAGTCTTTCCAGGTTTTTCTGAAATCTTCTGTTCATATTTTCTTATTTGTGTGCTTTGCTTCCTCAAAATGCCTGTGTAGTCTCTGATGTGTACATGGGTATAAACTTTAGGTCATGTTTTTCTATTTCCCCCAAATCCTAGAGACTAAATACCCATTCACATGCTCCTGAACCCACATTCCAAGGATGCAACCTGAGTTCTTGTTCTGGGCTCCACAAATCATAATTTTACCCCTAAGAATTGCTTAGTGAACAATGAGTATTGTTTTATAAAGTGGGTGTAGGTGAACTTGCCTGATAGCTTTTATTTGAGCTCCTTAGGGTGCTGAAGGCTGTTCATTGTGCAGCAATTTAACAGCCCATTGAAGAAAAGCTAACTATTTAAGACAAACTACAAAAGCTATCTCACCCCTTCTCTGCTTCTGTTTTCATACAGAAAAGCATTGTTGGAGAAAAGCATGTGGGTGAGGTTATCTGGGGTGTCCTGCCCCCAAGACTCCCTGCTCCCACTGTGAAATCCTTCATTCTGAGGCATTAAGAACATAGCCTTTTAAAAATTATCTGCTCCAATGGCACATAAACTTTATAAACCTTTCCTTTTGTTATACAGAAAGAACATTGTTTGGGAAAGTAGATGTGGGCTTAGTGTGGGATTTCCAGAGTCTTCATTCCCTATGCAGAAATCTAATACGTTCAAAAGCAAATTCATGCATCTTTTTTTTCATCATTGTCTCTCTCCAGTACCTACATAAATACTGAAAAGACTCTGTGTGTGTGTGTGTGTGTATGTGTATTCTTGTCAGACTCAGAAACTGCACAGCAAGAAAAGTCCAGGAATGACTCAGATACAGTCGCACACAGTAATAGTAATTCTGTAAGGAGGTTAACCTTTTATTAAACTATGCTATTGATTATCTATGAATTTTCCCTCTTAATATAAATACAGCATGTTAATATAGCATTCACTGATGCAAAATAGCCCATGAACAAAATGTGTTATTTTTACTATGCATTTTCTAAATGTGTACTGTATTGTCAAGAGATCTAGATAACTCCCCCCCAAAAAATGTTGGGTGGACCCCCTTTGGAGAATTTATGGGAGGATTTGTTAAGAATTATAGAAATGAAGAGGGAAGGGTGAGTTATATTCTGCACCATTGGAAGGAATAGCCCCACCAGTGAGACCACACAATTATCAGAGCATGTTATATAGATCCATACATACAGTCCTGTAAATGTGCAGGCAGGTATAAGGGGAACCATGATGGGATATGTGTTATAACTGCAACTGCAATTGACTTTTTCCATTGATTAGATTTCTGCATAGAGAACAAAGACTCTTGAAATCCCACATAATAGCAACAGATATACTTTTGTAACAAATTTTGCATAAAGTTTTTATTGGGCAAGCTAGGCTTTGTCGTCTTAAGCCACATATATACACTCCATCTGCTGCAGAAGTTTTTATACAATGTCAGCCATCAGGAAGAAGAAAATAATTCTTCATTGCCTGATAGAATTAGTGATAGCACTGCTTGCTAAATCAGCAGTGATTTCAAACACACTGAATTGAGGGACTTTTTGCTTTTTTATTTAATTTAGGTCAATCTTATTTGCCTCATTAATCAGTTATTTGCTTCATTATCTATAATATAATTTTCTTTTTTTTCTTTGTAAACCTAAAATGTTATTCTTCTGGCTGTTTTTTCTATTCCCTCTGATTTCATTTTTAGCTCTCAAATTTTAAATTTGGTTATTTAGTCTGTTAAAAGACCCTCAAGATTTGGTGTAAAATAAGGGAAAATAAAGTTTTCCTTTAATTATCAAGCAATTAAACAGAGGAGTAGAAATAAGTGACTTGTGGAAATAGTTAATGAAACTAGGAAGGAAATTCTCATCCTATGGAAAATTTTTTTTGTTCTTCTTTTTGCAGGGGGGAAGGTAGGGCAATAGGGGTTGTGACTTGCCCAAGGTCACATAGCTAGTTTTTTGTTAAGTGTCTGAGGCTGGATTTGAACTCAGGTCCTCCTGACTCCAGGGCTGGTGTTCTAATCACTGCGCCACCCAGCCACTCCAAGAATCTCTTATTATATGTTTCCTTCTTACTAAAACCCTTTCCCTCCCTCCCTCTCTCAATACATATACACATAGAGGCAGATACATGTACACTTTTGTGCACATATGCATGTAAACATAGAGCACTTAATAAAATTTAAAACACATTGAAAAGAACAACGAATTTAGAATTAGAAGACCTGGTTTCAAATCCCTCCTTTTCTGTTTTCTACATGTATGACCTTGGATAACTCAGGAACTCTTTGGATCTCTATCTCTTCTCTGTGAAGTAAGGATGTGAAGACTAGATGGGCTCTTCAGTCCTGTCCAGCTCTAAATCTACGATCCTAATGAATATAAACCATCATCATCATTGTTATCCTTCTCCTCAGCATGGTTCCCTCTTGGTATAGTAGAAGAGGCAGATTTTGAGTTGTAGGATCTGCATTCGAATTCCAGTTCTAAAACTGGATGTTGGGTCTTTTTGTTATTGTTTTTTGTTTTTTATCAAACTGAGCCACTTCACTTTTCTGAACCTTGTTTTCCTCCTCTGTAAAATAGCAGTTGGGATGGCTAGGTGGTGCAGTGAAGAGAGCACTGGCCCTGGAGTGAGGAGGACTTGAGTTCAAATCCAGCTTCAGACACTTACACTCACACTCACACACACACACACACACATACACACACACTAGCTGTGTGACCTTGGGCAAGTCAGTTAACCCCAATTGCCCCACCTTCCCCCCTCCAAAAAAATAAAAGAACGAAAACGAGAGCATTTAATAGGAACATAGATGAAGAGCCGGAAAGTACCTTTGAGGTTATTGAGTCTTAGAGCCTTAGAGCTTGTTTTACAAATGAAGAAACTGAGGCCCATAGAGGTTAAGTGACTTGCCCAGTGTCCTATAACTTGTAAGTGTCTAAGGCAGGGTTTAAACTCACATCTTTTGCAACTGCATGTCAAGTGACCTTTTGGCTAAATTATGCTGCCTCTCCTTTTGACTTGGAGACCTCTGTGGTCCCTCCTAGCTTTATACATATGAAGCCTTTATGAAGATTTTATTCAACTTCATAGTAAATGATCTTTACCAAATTATTTTCCAAATACAAGTGCTTGTACTATAAACAAACTCAATGTCTAAATGATAGTGTCATTTGAATCTAGGAAAATGATATACCCATCAAATAGAGAAGTGCTCAGGATAATTGTGAGTCAGATTGGTGGTCCCAGTAAATTCAACTTTTGAGTTAAAATGCAACCCTAGGACTTTTTATGTCAAGTTGGTTATCTGAACAGGAGGTAGGTTGCCCATCTTCTCCTATATCTGCTCCATTAAAATCTTGAAGTTCTTACCTAACCAAAAAAAAATAATAATCAGAAAATCCAGTGGGGAGCTATAGAAAGTATCTTTTTCTAACCCCAGATTTCCACAGAAAAATTCCACAGTTAGCAAGAAGCCCATAGGAAAGGGAACACTTCCAGCAATCCCACGCATCCCAGTGTGATGGGAGAAGGGGCATATGTAGTATGCAACACTTGGCATCTAAAGGCATCAAAAGTGATGAGCTCCCCTGAAAAAGTCTCAGAGTAGGCAGAAAGCCCCAGAATATGGAGTTTGGAAACCCCAAGAGCATCAGTGAGAAGACTAGTGTGAAGGTGCTACAACATTCAGACCAGGACTACTCAGTTCCAGGGCTTTCGTATCTTAACACTTTATCCTTAGATATCAGAAAGGTCTCTGAAGGTTCAGTGCTCTAACTACAGACATGCAGGTTCAATACTCTAACTTCAAAGTCTTATCCCTAGGAAGTAAAGATCGATGCAAGAACCCAGGACATCCAATTAGGGCATATTTTGTGAAAAACAAAAGATTCAAAAATAGTAGAAAATGCAAGATATTGATTTCAGAACAACTGACCTGGAATTCTCATAAATGAGAAAGATAATTTAAGAATCACTGGACGGGGGCGGCCAGGTGGCTCAGCGAGTAAGAGCACCGGCTCCAGTGTCAGGATGACCTGGATCAAATCTGGGTTCAGATAATCAGCACCACACCCAGAAATAACTGGCCATGTAACCTTGAGCAAGTTACTTAACCCCGATTTCTTTAAAAAAAATCATTGGACTACCTGAAAACTATGATTAAAAAAAATCCTAGATGCTATATTGCAAGAAATCATAAATGAAAATTGCATAGAGGGTAAAGTAAAGATAGAAGGAATCTACTAATTTTCTCTTGAAAGAATCCCCAAAAGGAAAGACCCTGGAATGCCATAGCCAATATTTAGAGCTTTCATGTTAAAAAAAAATACTACAGGAATGTAATAGCTACTATGCAGAGCTCACTTATTAAAAAAAAAAATGCCACAGAGCTCCAGAAAGAAGCAGTTCATCTACCAAGGAACTCCAGTCTGAATCACACAAGACTTGGCAACTATACAAAAAAGTGAAAGGATATCTTGGAATACAATATCCCCCAAAGAGAGACTTACAACGAGTAATATCTTACCTTTAAATCTGAGTATAGAACTATGGAGAAAACAACAACAAAAACAAAATAGCTTTAATGGAGTGGAATATTTGTTTAAAGTATTTTTGATGAAAAAAAGCAAAGGAGAATAAAGAACTTTGAAATAGAAACACAAAATTCCTTAGAAACTTAGAAAGATGAAGAAGGAATGAGAGGAGTGAGCAAGAACTTCACACTTATCTTAAAATGACAAAGGAAAATTTTACACACACACACAGAGTTTGGCATATAAATACATCAAATTCATTAGGGATACTTATTGGGGTAGACAAGGGGAGCTTAACAGATAAGATAATAGTGGAGAAGGAATAATCACAAGCAAAACGAACTTCCTAATACTAAAGGAAACATTAGAAAGGGAAAGGGAAAAAAATAAAAACAAAGAACTAGAAACTGAAGGCATGCCTCTAAGACAATTGAGGAATGACTGAGCAAATTGATATATATGAAGGTAAATGATTAGTATAGTACTATAAAATGATGTAAGAGATGATGTCAGAGAATATTGGGCCGTATAAACTAATTGACCAAGAGTGAATTTTGCAGAACCAGGAAAACAACTTATACAAGGAAAACCATACTGTAAATAAGACATCTTTAAAAGACCTAAGAACTCTCATCAAAGAAATGATCAACTTTGTCTCCAAAGACTTAAGAGGAGGCATATTACCCATTTTCTGACAGAGAGGACACAAGGTATAGAGACTTTTTAGGTAAGAGCACTGTTTGGATTCATTTTGTTCAACAATGCTTATTTAGCACAAGTCTCTGTCTCTGTCTCTCCGTCTCTGTCTCTCTGTCTCCTTCTCTCTGTCTCTCTCTGTCTCTGTCTCTCCTCCCCTTCCTCCCTCCTTTCCTCCCTTCCTTGCTTCCTACCTGGGGGGTGAGAGCCATTGTACCACTTTTAAAAAGTGGATAGGAGTTCAGAAGAAAGCACAGACAAGCAAGACACTTTGGATAATAATGTGTGGAATTTATTATATACTCTTAAAAAAGAGGCCGAGTGAAGTCAACGTTCAGAGGTTAATGGAATTTTCATTTTGTGTTCTATGCATATAGATATATGGAAAAGCTCATTTTTGGTGTTTCAGTTAAGAATTTAAACTTTTTTGAAAGTACAGCTTCAAGTCATTTATTATTGCTATTAAGGAGTGTGATTGCCAAAATATATATTTTACTTCAAAAAAGAATACAATATCATTTTACTGAGATCTTACTAAGAACCTCTTTTGGAGTACTGAAATTGTGTTTCCATGGTAACAATGCCACTAAAACGATACATTGCTTCATATAACATCCTTATATGGGGGTACGTATGTCTTGATTGGCAGGTATTGAATGCTATAATGAGCAATTATTCTTGTCTTTAAAAAGTGACCAAAAGTTTCCAGTATTGGAAAACAGTATTGTGCTAGTATAGTCAAGTGTTTTGTTTTCTCAAATATCTTCCGCTGTTGAGCAATAATGATGTCCAACACGCACAGGTTATTTGCTGTGTTTGAAGGCATCAGTGCCATTATACCTATTCTGGCAGGTTTTCCTTTTTTTGTGTTATTTTGTTGTTTGAGTTTTTGCTAATATTTTGATTTCTTCTAAGGATACTTTTCCTTTAGGAATTCTAATTTTTGTTGTATCCTTGGTAAGGGAGAATTCATCTCTTCCAAGTTCATTCTGATATTCTAGTTTTCAAAGCACCAGTGGGCAAAAAGTCCTGTAAAACTAGAGAATCTGGGAAGCAAAATTGAGGGAGGAAATTCTCCTTCCCCTGACCCAGATCATTTGCAAATTGCAGAATGAAAAGAGAGGAAAAGGGCAAAATTTGGAACTTACTTGCATGCTGAGTAGGAAGGTAGCATGATATGATAGGGCAGGTAGGTGGTGCAATGGGATAGAGTGCTGGGTCTGGAGTCAGGAAGACTCATCTTCCTGAGTTTAAATCTGGCTTCAGACACTTACTAGCTGTGTGACTGTGGGCAAGTCACTTCACCCTGTTTGCCTCCGTTTCCTCATCTGTAAAATGACCTGGAGAAAAAAATGGCAAACCACTCCAGTATCTTTGCCAAAAACCCCCCAAATGGCATCATGAAGAGTCAGACATGACTGAAAAATGAGTGAAAAAAAGAATTTAAGAGCACTTTGAAAATGTTAAAGTACTGCATAAATATATGTTAATGATAGCAATAAACATAATAATGTTCTTCTGTTCATTAGTGATTTTTTTTTTAAAAAAGAGATCAAATTAGTTGATGAGTAGGAGAAAAAAGCATTTGTGGCAAAGTCTGTATTGTTCTGAACAAATAGTTCAAAAGTCATGTCATAGGAAGAGACTGTAGAAGGCTCCTAGGTATGTAGAACGTATGAGAGTTCAGTGGAAACTTCAGCAGTAACTCCCAAGGTTTTGTGTACCTCATTTCTCTCTCCTTTGAACTGATATTTTTACAGCCTTCTCAGGCTAGGGATCCCCCTGTGATATATGGGAAGTTTTGACATGGATTGAAGTTGTGATTTACCTAAAACTATACACAATTGATGACTTTGTGTGTGTGTGTGTGTGTGTGTGAGAGAGAGAGAGACAGAGAGAGACTGAGATAGAGACAGAGAAAGGGAGAAAGGAGGAAGAGAGGGAGGGAGGAGGGAAAATAAGGGAAGGAGAAGGGGAGAGACAGACAGATAGCTATATTCTACACCTGCAATTTCACTGGAAATCCTGGATGAGGCAATTTCCTTCACCACTATGGACCAACCCTTCCTAGAACAATAGTGTTAAACTTAAATAGAAAGGTAGACCATTAAAGTATACATAAGAATCCCTATAGCCAGCATGTTGACTTAAAAAAAATATATTAATATGATCTATGTATTATTATATTTTATTTTGTTAAATACCTTCCAATTACATTTTAATCTGATTCCCATGACACTCATGAGTGCTATGGGCCACATACAGGCTTCAGGCTGCTTGGGATGTTTGACACCTCTGACTTAGAACATCGAAAGTTTAAGAGACTTGCCTAGAGTCCCATAGTCAGTATGTGTTAGAGGTCGGCCTTTCACACAGGGTTTTTCAGGTCCTAGGTCAGCTCTCTACTCACTCTTCCATGCTGTTTACATGACTGTGTGTGTGCATGTATACATATATCTTCTAATATAGCTCACATGCATGTATATATCAATATATAGTTTAGATGACATAGAAAGATACATACATAGGTGGAGAGAATGAATCTTCTTCTGTACCTATATTATAGGTAGACCTATTTTGTTTTATTTTATAAAAAAAAATTTTTTTTAAAGCAATCGGGGTTAAGTAACTTGCTCAAGGTTACATGGCCAGTTATTTCTGGATGTGGTGCTAAGTATCTGAGCCCGGATTTGAACCCCAGGTCATCCCTACACTAGAGCCAGTGCTCTTACTCACTGAGCCTCCTGGCCACCCCTCAAAAATTTTTTTGATGAAAACAAAGATCAATTTTTGTCTTCCTCTCACCCTTCCTTACCCATTGAAAAAGAAAAAGACAACCCTTACAACATATATGTATAATCAAGGAAAACAAATTCCAACCTTGGCAATGTTCAGAAACTACACTCTTTGAGTCTCTCACCCTCTGTGTCAGGAGATCCTCTAAAATAATGGTTGACAATTGTGTTATTCAGAGTTCTTAAGTCTTTCCAAATTGTTAGTTTTTACAAAGTTGTTTATTGTTGCAATTATATAAATGGTTTGCCTTGTTTTGCTCATTTCACTCTGCATTAGTTCATTCAAGTCTTTCTATTTTTTTTACCAAAAGATTCATCCCCCAAACTCCATTTTCTAATTTATAGATACATTTGTACTGAACCTATGGTTTATTAGCATCCCTTAGCAGGGCATTTCTACTCATGTAACTTGGACCTGTTGTAGTATAGTCATATAGTACCTGGGACACTAAAAGGTTAAATGACTTGCTCAGGGTCACACAACCAATATATATAATAGGCAGGACTTGAACCCAAGTATTACTAACACTGAGGACTAATGTCTATCCACCATGCTTAAATCCTAATAATGTTTATAGAGGAATCCCATATACAAAAGTCTGTACTCAATTGTTTTTAAACCACAGAGAAGACTTAATTCCCACAGGAAAAAAGGGTGCATTTTTCTTTAAAAAGAAAAATGTCTCTGAATTCATATTCTATGTGTATGTATTATACAGGGTATTCCATGTGTGTTTGTATTCCCTATAACTCCCCAAAAGAGATGTTATTGACATGTGAAAGAGAAATAAACTATGTAAAATATTGCTTGATTAAAGATCAAAATTGTTTCTCTGGATTAATTGAGCAATAAATTAGCCAAATGACTTTAACCACCTGAGAAGTACTATTTAACCACCCTGAATTTCACTGCCTCAGGGTAATATTGTTGCTTCTCTTGAATAACAGGGAGCAAAGTATTCATGTTGTAAGCTAAACATACATGTGCATGCACCTGTTCATACATGCATATGATCACTTTGGAAAGTGCTGCTATGAGTGGATTGCAAATTTCAAGGCTTTTAAAAAATCTAGTCCCTAAAGGGAGTTTTACTTCTAGAAAATTCTTTATTGTACAAGTTGATAGAGGAAATGATATCATAGAAAAAGGAAATATTCAAGTAATTTTAAGAAACACATTTTAATCAGCAATTTAAATTTTTTCTTACTTCATATTCTCCTCCAATTTTTACAAAATAAGTTTTATTGATATCTTTTATTTTTCTATCATTCCATTATCCCTTCCTTTCCTTCTCTGAGACATTCTATATTTTGTTTTTTGAAGACAGAAAAAAGAGAGAGAGAGAGAAAGAAGAGGGAAAAAATCAGCATGACTGACCAATACATTGAAAAGTCTGAAAATAGGTACTATACAGCATTCATAAAAGTCACAACTCTGCAAAGGGGTCACATCTTTTCTTTGGAGCTATGCTTATTCTTTTCAGTTTTGCAACATTCACTTATGATCTTTTTTTTTCCTTGTGGGAGTCCCTTGTCTCCACTTGTTTTCTTGGTTCCACATCACTCCTCATCAGTTCATATGGATCTTTCCATGATTCTCTCTCTTCATCACATTCATCCTTTCTTACAGTGCAATAATATCCCATTATGTTCATGGACCATAGTTTGTTAGTCCAATTGATGGCTATCTATATTATTTATAATTTTTTCAGAAAGGGGGCCTCAATGGTCATCTAATCAAATACATATCTAACAAGAAAAATCCCAAACCCTGTTTATTGCATACCTAATAAATATTTATATGGTTTTAACTGAAGACAGCTAATGAAAGGAGACCCACCACCCCTGGGATGGACCACCTTGCCCTCTTTTTTGTTCTTAAGTCATTGTCGGACTCTTTGTGACTGCATTTAAAGTATTGCCAGATCAGAATAAAAGGATATTGCTTGGTTGGTTGGCTGTTGTCCTTTGTTCTCGAAGAGGATCAAAATGACATCAGTATGCTAGAGTCAAGTTTCATTGTGTCCCACTGTGGCTAATCACAGGTCAGGCACGAGTAGTTGTGTGAACATTTGGGGTAGATTCTCTCAATTTGCCCATCTTATGTTTCTTTTGAGCTACTTCAGCACTGCTTTTCTCATAGAGCACAGCACCTTCTCTTATGTGGACATGCCATCCTGAGCGGTCCTGTGCCAGTGTCTCCCACGTCACACAATTGCAAAGTTCTTGAGAGAGACCTTGAGAGTGTCCTTGTATCACTTCTGACCACCATGTGAGTGCTTGCCCTGTGTGAGTTCTCCATAAAATAGTCTTTTTGGCAAGCAGTTGTTTTGCATTTGAACAATGTGGCCAGTCCATCAGTTTGAATGATTAGCAATTTAAGTAAAGTCCTTAAGTAAGGACCTCAGTGTCTGGTACCTCATCCTGCCATGTCATCTTCAGAATCTTCCTAAGACAATTCAAATGGAAGCAATTCAGTTTCCCTGGGCATGGTGCTGGTAGATTGTCCATATTTTAGAGACATACAACAATGAGGTTAGTACAATGGCTCAATAGACCTTCAGTTCGGTAGTCAGTCTAATACCCCTTCTCTCCCATACTTTCTTTTGGGGCCTCCCAAACACTGAGCCAGTTTCATTATCAATGTATATATCCCTGGAAAGTATACTACCAAGGTAAATGAACTTAGCCACAGCATTCAAAAGTTGTCCATTTGCTGTAACCGATGCTTCCACATATGGATGATGTGGTGGTAACTGATGGAGCACCTGTGTTTTCTTGGTGTTAATTATTAGGTCAAAATTAGCACAAGTAGCAGGGAATTGATCCTTACTTTGTTGTATCTCAGTTTCAGAGGCTGTATTGAGTGCACAATCATCTGCAAACAGAAAATCACGCACCAACACTGCCTTTGGTCTTGACTTGTAGCCTTTTCAAGTTGAAGAATTTCCCATCAGTGTGGTAGTTGACCTTGATGCCATGTTCATCCTTATTAAAAGTATTTGACAACATGACTGAAACCATCATGCTAAAAAGCATGGAAGCAAGCACATTGCCTTGTTTCACTCCTTCTGAATGGTGAAGGCTATCCCTCCTTAACACAGTGTAAGAACACATCAGCTTTCCTGGCTGCTGTTGATAATGGCACTAGCTGTTAATAATATGCCATGGGTATTGTGTTCTTGTGGCATTGATGTTTTGAATGTCACTATGAGACTTTACATTCATCCCTGTTCAGTTTCAACATGCTTTATTTAGTACAGCATTACATAATCTTTTTGGATGCCAACTTGTTGTCTAGTGTGTATTCAGTTAATATACATTTCTGGTAGTTTTGCTACTATTATACAAAATACCTGAAGCAATTTCTGGCTAAAATAGAAAATGACTTTTCCTATCAATCCTCACAAGTGATTAAGCAGGTCTTCATTAGGTATTTTATCTAGCATAGCTCTTGATTATGTACCATCAAGACCAAATAAAGGCAGCAACATATAGGGAAAAAAACTGACGTGCATTCCAGAGGAAGACCAAATGTAGACTGAGTGGGAAAATGAACCAAAATCTGGATCAATAAAAGTCCCATTTCCTTTTGCTATTTTACCTCTAATCAAAGTGATTTTGTGATACTTCTTACTTTTTGTCTATTCCCAACACTCACCCAACCCAATGAAGCATACAATTCCTGTAAAACTTTGAATTCTGTTATCCTATAATTTCATGCTGCAATAATGCAACATTGGCAAGCATTTTATAAGACTCCAGGCCTTGCCAAATTATTATTTAGCTGTTATGACAGTCTTATGTTTTTCTCATATGTTTCTGGCAAAGTTTGTATACTTGGATAGAGGCGAGTTACTCAGGGTGGAAATTTGCCTTACACCATTGAGGTGATTATTGATGTGCTGTGGTTTGAAATACTTTGCTAAGATTCCCCACCCCCAAAAGACCTGACCTTGTAGTATTTCCTTAAATTCCACCCTTAAAGACTCATTCCTTTGGTTCTTATGTCACTGACCCTTGTTTAAAAGCCACTACTACTGTAAAGAAAAAAAAATAGTGGAGAAACAGAGTTCCAGACCTGTGACTGGTGTGGAAAATTACTTCCAGAAATTCTGATTGGCAAAATGCATAGTCTTAGAGAAGGGGTTCTTAATCTGGGTGTCGGTAGGTTTCTGAGGGCCCATGAATTCAGATGGGGAAAAATACATCTTTAGTTTTATTAATCCCTAACTGAAATTTATATTTCCTTCAATTATATATATATATATATTTTTAAAGCATTGTTCTGAGAAGTCCATAGACTTCATAAGGCTGTCAAAGGAGTTCTATGACAGAAAAAATTAATAACCCATCTCAGAGGATTACCTGAGACAATGAAAAGTTGAGTGATTTGTCCATGATGACAAATGGTATGTGTTAGAGAAAGGAATTGAACTCAGGCCCTTCTGATTGCCAGGCATACCATGGTGCCTCATTGGGAGGGAGGGTAAGAATTGTTGGTCAGGAAAACATTGTGCTTTAAGTTTTCTAATAGGTTTGGATGAGGGATGGATGGGTAAGGTCAGATCTCAGGGTATAACTAATGTAATAAGAATATATAAATTACCAGAGACTAGGATGAAGGCAAAATCTATTTAGGAATTGGGGGATGGTGAGAAGGAAAGACAGTGCTAAAAGGATGGTGAATGGGCACCTTAGACACAGTTAAGGGTTTTCCAGCTTTGTCTCTTGCTTTAGCATCTATAGTTATGCAAATGAACATTTCTATTGTAGTGCTGCTCAATTATTTTCTTTTAAAAAAAGTTTTATTGATTTTAAAAATGTTCATGTCATTTCCCAGTGATAACCCTCCCCATGCTTCCTTGTTATGGAAAAGCATAATTAAGCAAAATAAAACAACACTTTGGCCTTGTCTGACAATGGATGCTTCATTCTGCACCCATAATCCTCCACCTCTCCTCTGAGTGGAAGAGAGTATGCTTTACTGTCAGCCCTCTGAAGTCAAGACTAGTGATGGTATTGATCAGAGTTCAGTGTTTTCCTTTAACTAAAAAAAAAAAAGGAAAACATTATAAACTGTTGTCCTCATTCTACTTAATTTGGTCTGTGTCAGCTCATACTAGTCTTCTGAAGTTTCTCTAAAGTCCTTATATTCATAATTTCCTAGGGTACTACAATATTCTAATGCATTCATATGCTACATTTTGTTCAGTCATTCCCTAATTAATGGACACACACCTTTTTCCCTGTTCTTTGTCCTGCAAAAATCATGAAAACATTTACAAAACACATATAAAGGAACTTTTCCTCAGTCTTGATCTCCATAGGATTATCTCCTGAGTGGTTTCCTAGCCATTTATATTCCAATAAATGTATTCAGCCTGATACACAATCTTCCAAATTTCTACTGCAAAAGAAGAAACTTGGATCAGCATATATTCTGAAGAGTTTAGACATGAATTTGACATCTCTGACAACCAAACAGAAGGCTCTAAATATGTCCAGAGCTCTACAGTGATATTTTATTATTTTATCCTTAATTTTGTAGGTCAGAAATTTTACTTTCTGTCTTCCAATAACGTGTTATTGTAAAAAGACCATCCAGCAGATGGTGACCCAGCAACAAGCAAATTTGTTAAGCTTCATTTTGTTCTTCTGAGATAATAACATGGTTGTAGGGCTTTTAATTACTACATGAACTCAGTCAAAAAAGTAATAATACTAAAAGACAGAAAATGGCTGGTGGAAACCACTCCCTTTCCTTTTATTTATTAATGGCAGAGACAGGCTGGTTTTCTCATGAGAAAGTTGCTCATGAATTTTCATTTAAAATAATAAATTAGTGTCCATCTTTAATATGTTTAGAGTGGAAAGGGATTCTCCATGCAACTTCGCATATCATATTCCATGTCTGTGAAGTGAAATTTGACTCTTTAATGATATTATAGGGCTAGATGCTGCTGCTCTGTATCCCTTTTATTCTTAGAAGGCCAAAGAGAAAAGGAAAGGATGGTGAAAGAATAAGGACCATTATTAGAATCTTCTTCCTTTGTTTTTACTTTTTTTCTTTTAGCAAGATTTAACTCTGTTTCCTTTAGTTTCCCTCTTAGAAGAATGGAGATACACATCTTAGAACAAATAAATGTGGATCATATACACCTAATGAATATTTTTGGAAGGAATAAATATGCTGAAGAAACTATGAAAATTGGATAATTTAAAAAAATACCTGCATGTAAGAACTGATATCTCAAGAGCTTCTCTTGTTTTTCTGGATGTGGGGATGTGAATAAAATGATATGCTAAGCATACCAAAGGTGGATTCTAAATGCAAAAAGAATCTTCAACCGTGGATCAGAAAATGCTAGGTTTTTTTTTTTTTTAATCCAAGTGCTCTTCTTCTTTGATCAGTAATTGCCCTATTTTGCTGATTTGTTCATTTCGTTGTCAGTTTCAATCAGAATTCCTTAGTAAACCAAACTGAAACTTTATATATTCAAATAAGTCTCTCATTGACTTCGCATTGCTAAAACTTTATCATTTAAGCAAAGTTCAAGTTGCAATATTGAGTTAACGGTGCTCATTCTAAATATCGAAAACGGCATGAACCTATGGAGTAGGGCTTATGGCTTGAACTTTGTATGGCAACCATATCATACCCTAGCATCCAGACTAGCAATAAATTAGACTAGGCAAGTCTATGGATATTTAATGAATGGGCAAAAGTATGGAATATGTACACATGCATATATGCATACGTGAATATGCATTCATATAAATATATAGATATACACACAGATATGTGTGCTGTCAATCCTGTATAAAAATCAGGTCAACTAGGTAATCAATAAATAAAATAAAGCATTTATTCAGGGTCAAAGAATTGCAATTTGTAACAGCCTCAATTAAAAATGGCCTTTTTTGCATGTGAGTTTTAATTTATTTTCAGACTCGTCAATGCATACATGTGTATGTGTTTGCATAAATAAGCATGTTTATGTATATAGATATAATATATGCATTTGTGTGTGTCCACACACAAACACACACATTAACCTTGGAAAAGGAGAATAGAATGCTGGAGGAGATACTGAGAAAATATTGCCATTCTCCTAAAATTCTGTTTGCTTTGTCTTTGTTCTTTTGAGTCATTTATGCTCACTGCCTCCACTTCTCTTTCTCCTAGCCTCTTCTATTTACTTCTAACCCCTTTCAATCTCTATTTCAACACTACCTCTTAGCTGTAAGTATAATCCAAGGCTTTGAGTGATTTCTTAATTACTATAATGGCCTGTTCTCAGTCCTCATCCTTTTTGACCTCTACAGAATATGATACCATAGATCAGTATGAATATGATATAGATCTCAATACTTTCTCTTCCCTTCGTTTTTGTAGCACTGCTCTCTCCTCATTCTGCTTCTACTTCTCTGACCACTCCTCCTTTACTGAATCATCATCCATGACAACTATACACGAGTACATTTCAGGGTTCTTTCCTGGACCTTTTTTTGTTCCTCTGTATACCCAGTGATATCATAAGCCCCTATGATTTCAATTATAATATCTGTACAGATTATTCCAAAACCTACATATCTAGCTCTCATATCTTTCTACATCAACAATTGTCTACTGGATATCCCCAACTAGATTAATTAATTCAAATAAAAATATCCAAAATAGAACTTTTCTTCTCCCACTAAACTTGCTCCCTTTCTTAACTTCCCTTTTCTACTGAGGATAATGGCTCCCTTTCAGTAATCCAGGGTGGCAGCTTTGGAGAGATACTCAACTCTATTCTCCTTCATTCCTTTCCCTGCATCGAAATCATTTGACAAATTTTGTTCCTTTTATTTCTACACTTTTCCTGTTTTTCACTTTCTCTTCCCTCACATGGTCACCATGCTACTTCAGTCTCTAATTAGCTATTAAATGGACTCATTCAATAGCCTCCTAATTTGTCACCATGAATCCAGTCTCTCCCAGTTCCAATTCATCCTCCACACCTGCCAAAATGCTGTTCTTAAAGCATAGATTTGTTCATGGAACTCTCTTGCTCAAGAAGTGTCAGTGACTCCCTCTTGCATACAGCATAAATTATGTGACTGCTTTCATAGTTCTATGAGAACTTGCATGTTTGAGTGAACTCTGACACTGACTCCACACAGATGAAGTCATTATTTAGACCCAGATTCACTTCTTTATTCCTCTTGGTGCTCTGCTTTTGACTCTCAGAACTTCCTTCTCTGCCATGCTCCTCTAGAGATGCCTTCTCTCCCTCCCACCACACCCCCACTTTTTATCTTCCCTTTATATGTCGCCTTCCCATATTATGATTCAAGCACTTTGAGGGCAGAAACTGGCTTTCTTCTGCCTGTATATGTAGCATAGTAAACAATGAATAAATGTTTTTTGATTTACTGATCAAATCTCTTTTGCAAAGGAAACTGCATTTTATTTTTAGGAGGAAGAAATTTTTCTGTGAGGCAGCTTATGGTGGATAGAATGCTGAACCTGGGATAAGGAAGAACTTTAAAACCAATCTCACACACATACCAGCTGTGGGACCCTAAGCAACAGACGCTTAGCCTCTGTTTGCCTCAACTATAAAATGGGGATAACAATAGCACTTAACTCTCTTCTTTGTGTCTCTCCCCTTTCTTCCTTTCTGTCTCTCCCTCCCTCCCTCCTTTCTCTCTCTCTCTGCTCTCTCCCTTCTTTTCTCCCTTTTGTTTCTTACCTTCCTTACTCTCTCCTTTCTCCTCTTTGACATACATGTCTGCTATGAAACTCCTTGCTTAAGATCACTTTCATCTCAAAACTTATGATCTACTAACTAAAGGTCAATACCTTTTTCACCTCTTAATTTAGGGATAAGGACACTAACAGGAAGGATAGTAAAGTTGACTAAAAGAGCAAAGAGAAGTATAACGAAAGTATATTCAAAATCAGTGAGAAAATGGTTTGGATATGGGAAAAGGACTGTGTGTCTTATATTTTTCATTAACTTATTTGAAGTTTGTCTTCATCAGAAATTCCATTTCACATATCTTATATTAGCTTTGTGTAGGCTTCTTCCCCCATCTACAAGATAAGAAGCAAGGTATACAACATAATTCTAGCATGGTGAACCAAAGAATATAGCTTCCTTTCAGTTCAGAGAACTACTTTGTAGACGAAGTTCAGGCATTTCACGTAAGAATCATTGCTGATTCAGGTTGCACCGTCAGGTGTGTAAGAAGTACACTGACTTCTGATGTTCCAGTGAGAAGACTGCTTCAATGCATCTCATGCCTAGCTGATGTTCCTGCTCCCAGATCCTTTGAGAGCTGCCTTCTAACCATCTGTTGTTGATGCATTTGCACACTCTTGGATGATGGTCAAGGGAGAAGGGTTGAGATCTTCATATAACATGAGTTAGAAGATCATTTTGTTGCCAAAAGAGGAAAATTTTGTTCTTTCAGAAAGTTACTAAAATTTGCTAGCTCCTTTATGGTGTAATTGGAGGGCTTGATTATGGCAGAAGAACTCTACTCTCTTCATGTCTAAACATATCAAAAAATAACTTTCCTAGGCAGAGCTCACTAGACACATCTTTACAAGATACAAGGAGTAGAAAACTGAAAGGAGCAAATTAAGGCATGATACATTGGAGGGAGGGGGGACCTTTTATCTATTAATTTTCCAGCTGTCACCAGCCTCACCAGATGATCTTCTGGTCATCACACCATTTATAGAAACTGTGCAAAATAACTTCATAAGGGAATTTTTGGACCCACATATTTAAAGAGAAATATATAAATTGTTTCTTCTAGTCTGTCTCTGTCTACCTATGTTTCTGTATCTGTCTTTCCATCTCTATCTATCTGCCTCTCTTCTTTCTCCTCTTTGACATCATACTTACATAGAAAACATTATATCTTCCATGAAACCACTTATAAAATCTGTAATATCCATAGCTGAATATCCCAGTCTTGAAAGTTGTAAGGACAGAGGACTCTTCTAAGCAATCACATGCTTCTCCCATTGTGAGCAACTGAAATATCATTCATCTATCCAGACTTAATAATGGACCCAAGATCATCACCACTTATCCACATTATTGCAGTTGGCTTGTTTCTAGCCTTTTAGAATGCGATACTATCGTCGATTCCACCCTATTGCAAACAAAGGTTGTTGGTTAAATCACTTGTACTAATGGCATCCCCCCACCCCCAACTAGAGTCTATAGCATCATGAAATTTAATATACAATTGATATTTTTATTGCCCCATTTTGGTCCAGTTTCTCCCATCAGCAGACACGCCTTATAATATTTTTGTCAGATCTAGTAAGGTGATGCTTTTTAAATGGTGAAAGTCAATTCTCTAGGCAAGCAATCATTTAATGGGTATGGGGAGATAGGGAGAATGCAGTAATAAGATAGTCACTTGATAGATCCACATTTATAACTATGGTTTCTGCTTCATTGTTATTGATGAGTTTTTTCTCAGTTACAGTTTGACAAGATTCAAGGATTCCTTTTAAGAGGTGATTTTTTTTTTGACGAATTTGCAGTTTTTCAGCTAGTGCTTTCTTTCTTGGATCACAGTGTTTTAGAAGAATCTCTGCTTTACTTATTCACCAGGCTTTCAATAGAGAATCACATTAATCCTTTTAAGCTCCTTATTCTAATGATTTATTTTGTTGAAAACTGTAGTGATCCTCTTTTGAATTTTAATGATTGCTGGCTATTCAAGGATTCATTGTTTTGACTTCCTGTCCTTACCTTTGTTTCTTACATGTCTGTAGGGAACACCTGTCTAATACTGTATCTGGCCTTAGTTCTCACTGGCTTACCATATTCACTCAAGCCTATCTTAAAGTGTTAAGCTGAAATGCTAGCTACTCATCCATGAAAATAAATGTAGGATATATATTTGCAGAGATAGGCAGATAGACAGCAGAAGGACAGGTAAATGGATTGAGTCGTTTTTTTTCCAGTGAAAGTAATAATTTGGATATGATGATGTATTGTAATTATCATAGAGAAGTTAGTTAAATAGAATATTCACAGTCCTAAGTCGGTAAGGGTTTAATACATATGATACATCTAATAGTAACTGATAGTTTGGAGTGTTGCTCTTGCCATGGGCACCAGAATTCCTATAAGCCACTCAATTTCCATTTTTCAATATGACAAGTATAGATATGCTGGGGGCATTTTCCAGTTTGTTTTCTACTGGAAATGGTTCTTTTCAAGTGCTCTGAGATCCCAAGTAATCGCTTTGCAAGAAAAAAGCCACCGCTGGATTGCAGGCATGAATAGTATGAATAACGTTCTATTTTCAAAATCTAACTCCTTTGTCAGTGACTTCATTTTCTCTTTTGTCCACTCTGTGTAACCACACACAGAATGCTTCCCTCGCCTCTCCCCCTTTACAAATATCACCTAGGAACATCATGAGTTTCAAGAATACATTATTCTAATACAAGATTTTAACAACTACACTGTATTTATGCATAATACATTTTCTTCCTTATCTACAGACTTTTGGACTTTGATTCAGAATATCAGGAGCTCTGGGATTGGCTGATTGACATGGAATCTATAGTGATGGACAGCCATGACCTGATGATGTCAGAGGAGCAGCAACAGCATCTTTACAAGGTTAGAGCTACCATTTCTGCCTTTACTTTGCTATAGAAGATCTGATTAGCCTGACAAGTCTTTCTCTCTTAGGATATTGCTACGTTCATTGTATGTATCATGGTGTCTATTAGAATTGCCTTCCCTGTCCCCAACCTCATTTCCATCCCCTGTGTGCTGACAGGCTGCACCGACATCATAATTGCAAGAAAGTTCTCTTTATCACATTCTATTTGGCATAATTCTATAGAAAGACAAAGATTTATCTTCAAGATGAATAGCAATAAATGAAACTGCATTAATAAATAGGCCCAAACAAAATGAAGAATAAATGGTATGGTAGCATTTAACAAATGTGTTTTGATTGGAGCACTCCAATGGATATTATCTACCCCTTAGATCTTTTCAGGAAAGAAAGAAATTCACCCAGGGTTTGTTTTGGTGTTTCCAGGATGCAGGACCCTTCCCATTTAATTTTTATTAGTGATACATGAAGCAGATGATATCATGTCGAGTCAATACATTGTGCTTGTGATTTAAGGAAACTGATTTTCAAATCACATATTGATTACTGGTCATCAGTCTAATAAACACTATGTGTGTGTGTCTGTATACACACACACACATGTATGCATGTATAGAATTTTCTCTCTTTGCTGCTCTACACTTAGCCTCGTACATTTTATCAATCTTTCTACTTAACAAGGAGTTTTAGAAGTTTTCACAAAATAGCCATGTGATTTTGATTGAAGAACATGTTGTAGGCTTCCCAGTAACTGAAAAACTGTAGGGGGAGGGAAGAGGGACTTTCCATAGAAATATCAGGCTGCAGTAAATCTTCCTCATTTAGGCAATTTTTATTGGAGTAATTCTGACAGTTGTCATCCTTGAATTGCTTTGAGCATATGGCATATTTCAAAGAGCAGATTGTGAATCATAAAAAATAAAATTAATAACTAACCACAGAATCAGCAACAGTATAATGACAAGAAACAACTACCCTCTAGACTTAAAAAAAAATTCTTAGAGAATAACTAGTGTATTCAAGGTCAAATAAAAGTTGTTTTCTTTCTTATTCCATAATACTGTTTTAAGATACTTTTTCGCAAATGTAATACCTGAACTCTCCCAACCTCCACTCCAAAAACAGAAGAAACCTAATTTTTGTAGGTTTAGTTGACTTTAATTAGAGTCTCTTGGGAATCATTTTCATAAGAGAATGTGGAAAGTGCCTCTAGGGCTCAATGAATGGAGAAACTTACACCTCCAGAGAATTTTGTCTCCAATAAATGGATTTTAATGACCATTAGTCTTTTTTAGATATTTGTCAACATCAAGAGCAAAGCTATCAAATTCGTCTTCTAATATAATGCCATGATATTGGCAATATCATCCTAAAATAATGAAACCCAGGTCACTTGGTACATTCTAGGTCAAATCCAGGAATCACATATGGAAAAAAAATTGTCAGTTTAAATCTCTAGTAGGATCATATTATTTTTCTCTTTCTAATTCCTACATCTTTTATAAGTTATAAGGATATAAACATTAAAAATCAACCCCCATTTAAGGGGGAAAATTAAAAATTACAAAGGACCATTTAGCCATATGGCCTTAGCCACAACTTGACAGGCCATTGAACCCTAGATGCCACTCACATTAGTTATCTTGCCCTATTTCCTACCACATACACACAGTCCACCATACTCAGAAAAGTTGTGTTTTCCTTGTAAAAACAAAAAAAAAATGACATCCAGATAATCTATGTTGCAATCAGCATCAAATCTTAAAAAGAAAGGGCTGTTCCCAGATCACACTTTCTACTCTCTTCCACTCTCTTGCTTAGTGACTTCAGCACTGAGAGTTCTCATGGGTCACGGTACTATTTACAAGCTTCTTTTTCTGCCTTTGTCTCTTTGCCTAGAGATATCATGTATTGCAATGTATAGAGATAAATAGATTTGGAATTAGAGAATTTAGGTCTGAATCTCTGTTGTGATTTTCTACCTGTGTGACCTTGTACTAATCAATTTAGGTTCTTGGAGCCTTAATTTCTTTATTTGTAAAATGACAGAATGAAATTGGATGATCAAAACTGACTTTTTATAGCATGCTAAGTTTTACAAAGCTCTTTACTTGATCCTTGCAGCAAACCTGTGAGATAAGTACTAGGGATAATATTATCCCTATTAAAATATTTTTATTATGAATTTTAAGACATCAGTAAATATGGACATTTCCATATGCAAAGGAAAACAGAGGATTGTGTGAAATCTCAAATCTTGATTATGTAGCACCAGGTTTTTAAAAATTAAATTTAACACAAATAAAATTTAGTACAAATAACTTCCCTGATTATCTGTTCCATTCTGATCTTCCTATTCTCTTTTGTATGTTTTCAAAACATTTACACTCCTTTCTTCTTCCTTCTTTCCTTCCTTTCTCTCCTTCCTTTCTTCTTTTATGCTTTCTTTCTTGGATTATTATCACTATATCCATTACTCTCCCCTCAAAACCTTCCCCCATAACAAATATATATATATAGTCAAAGAAAATAAATTCATACATTGGCTGGGTCTGAAAATGTATGTCTCATTCTGTAATCTAGTTCAGTACCTCTTTCTTAAGAACTGGGAAGCCGGCTTTATCATCAATCTTCTCACGTCATAATTAGTCAGAGTTGATCAGAGTTCTTAAGTTTCATATGTAACGAGACTGTCTTCGTTTGGCTCAAAGGGAGACCAGAATAGTTGTTTCTAGTCTCTGCTTTGCCCATCCTTTTCAAAGGGAGATTTTGGTTCCTTCAAGGAAGAGAAGCAGGAGGTGGAGACCGGAACTGTTCTGCTGTCCTCAAAGAAAGGGAATACCAGGTTATGATAATGTCCATCTGCATCCTTAAATATTGTTAGTCTAGAGGATGTGACTTTAAGGTTCAACCTAATCTCCAGATCAATATTTCTTAATGGGAAAAGGAGGACTCTAAAACTTTATATCCAAGACTTGAATTCCTTCTCACCAAAATCCAGTTTCACAATGAACACACATAACAAATTGCAAAAAAACCCAATTATCCAAGTTGATAGCAAAACAAAAATCAGAGGAAGTTATACATAGAAGCATATATATCAGACAATACAGAGTGAAGCTCTCTGATGGGAAGTGAGGTAACTCAACACAACCAAGGGAACACAGATCTCACCCAAAAGGAAAATTCCCCTAAATCTCCAGTGTAGCAAGCTGGGGAGCAACATGATAAAGATTATCAATTCCTTTTATACTGGCTTCTTCTCATACTCTTTCTCCCCTCATGTTCCTGAAGAGAGGTTGAAAATTCATGCCTCTTTTCTCGCAAAATTGGAGACTAGCACTCTCTCTCTCTCTCTCTCTCTCTCTCTCTCTCTCTCTTGCTTTTTGGATGAGGGAAGGCAGGGCAATTGAGATGAAGTGACTTGCCCAAGGTCACATGGCTAGTAACTGTTAAGTGTCTCAGGCCGGATTTGAATTCACTTGACTCCAGGGCAGGTGCTCTATTCACTGTGCCATCTAGCTGCCTCAGACCAGCAATTTCTAAAGAGATTAGAGAAAGACTGAAGAGACCTCTTCTTTCTAGTCAGCTTTACTCTGCCTCTGACACAGATGGTGGGTATTCATTCCACCAATGAGGAGAGAGTCCCATACTAAAGATCTTTAGGGCTTGGATTACACACAACTGGTGTCTTGTACTCATATGCATTTTCTCCCAGTTATGGTGACATCAGTCTTTATTAGTTTATACAAATCTTCCCATGTTTCTCTGATTATTTTCCTTTCAGCATTTCTTGTGGCACAATAATATTCTATTACATTCATAAACCATAATTTGTTCAGCTATTTCCCAATAGATCAGTACCTACTGTGTTTCTAGTTCTTTGTTATATTAAGTGCTACTATACATATTTTTAACAGAGGGGTCTTTTCCCTCTCTCTTTGAGCTCTTTTATCCTCAATAGTGGTATCACTGAGGAAAAGAGTTAAAAGTTTAGTAATGTTTGGTGGGGATATACTTCTTTTTTTTTTTTAAGCAATAGGGGTTAAGTAACTTGCTCAAGGTTACACGGCCAGTTATTTCTGGGTGTGGTGCTGAGTATCTGAGCCCAGATTTGATCCAGGTCATCCCAACACTGGAGCTGGTGCTCTTACTCACTGAGCCACCTGGCTGCCCCTAGGGGATATACTTCTAAATTGCTTTCCACAATGGTTGAAACAATTTGTAGTTCCACCAAAAATATACTAGTGTCCTGTCCTCCCACAACCTTTCATTTTTTATCCTCTTTGTCAACCTTAAGAATGGGAGGTAGGTTCTCAGAATGTGTTCGTTTGCATCTTTCTAATTATTAGTGATTGGGAGTGTTTTTCCTATAGTATTGGTTGACTACATCTCTTCTTTTTGAAAACTGCCCATTCATATCCATTACCCCTTTTTTAGAAATGAGAAAACTGAGGATGAAAGATTAAATGACTCGCCCATGTTTAAACACAGCTAGTGACTGTTAGAAGCAGAATTTGAGCCCTGGCCTGGCATACCATTACCCCTTTGCTCTCACTAAAGGCCTGTCCAGCTCTGAAGCCAATGATGATGTTTAGCAAATCCTTTTTTTCTTCTATTTTTACATGAGTCATGGCAACAAACATGCACCATTTTCTTCTTGAGAGGCAGTATGGTCCAGTGGAAAGAGCCCAGCCAGGTCTGGGTTAATTCTCTCTTCTTCCACTTAGTAGCTGTGTAACCAGGGCACGTTACTGAAACTTTCTGAACCTCAGTATTCTCGACTAGAAAGTAGGCACAAGGTTGTTTCTAGTATTTACTTCTAAGATTGTTTTTAGGATTAAAAGTTGTTTGCTTAAAAGTTTCATATGATTTGTCAAGCATTTTTATTATTAACAATAACCCCATTGGGGCAGCTAGGTGGTGCAGTAAATAGAACACTGACGCTGGAGTCAGGAGGACCTGAGTTCAAATCAGGCCTCAGACATGTGACACATTTACTAGCTATGTGACCTTGGACAAGTCACTTAACCCCAATTGTCTTGCCTTGCCCCCTCCTCCAATTTTTTTTTTAAATTTAAAAACAATGACCCCATTGAAAAGTAGAGGCTGGTGAGGAATGCCAAGCAAGATGGTGCATGTGTTGCCACTATGACATAGGGTCCCTTTTGATCAATAATCAGTAAACATTATATGCCTACTATATGTTAAACACCATGATAAGTACTGGTGATACAAAAGAGGCAAAAGACTGTCCCTGCCCTCAAGTAGCTTACAATCTAATGAATCCTTTGACACTATAACTTCTGACCTCAACTCTTTTGTGACCTTAGGGTCTAAACCATGCTTATCTCAAAGCTTGTTCCTGATCCAAAGAAATCAGAAACCTAGAATTCTGTATTTGTCTTATGTTGTCAATATATGTTTATATTATTCTAGCACTTAGAATGTGAATTCCTTAAAGTTAGGGACTATTTTCACTTTTCCTTTGAGTTCCCCACACTTAGCAAATTTCCTAGCATGTGGTAATCACTTCAAAAATGCTAGTTGATTGTGTGATTAGGAAATTGAAGTCCAAAGAGATTGTGACATACTCAAGTTGATCAGGAGGAGAACTGGAACCACAAACCATGTCTCCTCCCAACTATGTCAAACTTTTTTTTTCTCTTTTGTCACTGAGTAGGTACTGCAGTTTAAGTACTTGTGGGGGGTGAGGTCCCCTAGCTTTGATCAGCTTCATTTACCATATCTCATTTCAAGTATATCTGAATTCTGGGGAGGAACTTGAAATGAACCTGTCTTTCTAAGAAACATCTCAACCTCAGGGGCTGACCTTGAGCCTAATCAGAAAAGTGACATCTTGAGACACCTAAGGGATTTCTGTGTGTCTCCCCCCACCCCAAGTTTTCCTGATCTGCACTCATTCCCTTAGGGTCCTTTTGCTCCTGAGACCTTTAGAATTATCTACTCAACCCTGAAAATCAGTAAGATTCTTTGGTATGAAGCTTATAAGTGGTTGGTGCTCTTCAAGACTTAGACCCCCCAAGTCTTCATGATTAGCCAATCCTAAGATTTATGAAAGAAAGTTACTGGAGTTTGGGGTAGGGATGGGTAATCTAATTACATATTTTTCTTAAATTTTTTCATCCAGAAATTAAAAAGCTACCTTTCCAGCCTTTCTTCATGTGGATTTCTTGTATCTTATGTACCCATCTTACTGAACTATTCACTGAATGCCATTTTCATCTTGAAATGACACCCCACTGTAGGTTTTCTTTCCCTCTTCAATTATTTAGAAGCACTTTGTTTTGAGAGACAACAGAGCTTAAAGGTAGGAAAAGTAAGGAACTTAGAAGCAGGAAACCTTGTCAACTACCACCTTCTATGACTCTTGAGTCATTTAACCTACCTCACAGGGTCATTGTGTGAAAACTACCTTGTATATGCTAAAGTACTATAGATACAGAAATGGTCTAGATATTTTCTTTGTACTTATTCCATTCTGTGATTAAAAAGGGATCTTTGTCAATATGTAACTACGACACACACAAGTTTATAACATACAGTGTTACTTTAATGTAGTCACATATAGCATAAATTATACATATGGATAAGGATGGGGACTAGATGTGATTTTATTGAGACAGGAAACACAGGTGAGGAAACTACTTCTACCAATGCAGGTGGTGTCTTCTCTGAAAATTAAAACATTATTAGGCTATCCCAATGTAATAGCAATGGAATTTAAAGATCCCCCTGTATTGGCTTGGTGTTTAGTTTGATTGTGTTAAAACCCAGAGCCTGTTAATCCCACTTGTGGGATGGACTTGTTGACATGAAAAGAGAGGGCTGAACTGGAAGGAGCTGGTGACGTAAATTTACACAGAAACGAGAAAAGAGAGAAGCAGAAGAACTTTTTGGAGGCAGCACCCTTTTGGAGGCAGAGAGAGACTGAGAGGATTGCTGAGGGCCAGTTTGAATTGCCCAGGACTTTTGAGAGCTGCCACCCAGAGCTGCCAAAGACTGAGGAGACATGGCTGTTATGCTGCTACTTTGTCTGTCTGTTTTGATGTTGTTTTGCCAGATTTGTCTACTAGTGAAAGACAGTCCTGTTGTTGCAGAGGTTTGGGAACCTTGCTGTTGGTTCAGAGCTACTGAGACTGTTCTTCAGACAGAGAGTGAATACTGTCCACTGGTAAAGAACAGTGCTATTGTTGCAGAAGTCTTGGCACCTTGCTGTTGGTTCAGCAGCCCCGAAGAAGGATTTTGTTGTTGTATGTTCACAGAAATCTTGGAAGAGGGTTTTGCTAATGTTTTCAGGGGTCCTAGGACTGTTCTGCAGACAGAAAATGAATTAATGAAGAGACTTGCAGTGTATCTTGTGGCCTTGCTAAGGTTTGTCTCCCCAGGAACAAAGATTGCTGAGAACTTGCCTCTTGTCAAGATGAAGAAAAGACCTCCATTTGGGTATTAAATGCTGTGCTTAAGCTTGTTGTAACTCTGGGGTAGATTCAATTGTGATCCAAGGGTGGGGAACTTTTGACCTTTTTGTGCTCTGTGATTGAATAAATGAATTTAATTTACTTATAATTGGAAACTAAACTCCATTTGAGAAGAGGGGCTTTGTGATGGACTAAATGAAGTTATAGCCTAGGGGTGGAGTAATATTTAGAAGAGGGACTTTGTGATTTATTAAATGAATGTAATGTCCAGGGGTGGGGTAGTACTTGATTAAATCACACTTGGGGGTAGTACTTAGAGATTATTGAATCACACTTGGTAAATACTGTATTTTGAATGATGTTAAATTTTGATTCTATCTGTTCTTAATTTGTCACTGAATAAAATGGAGAGCACCTATGCTGGTATTTTGAACCTTGGGAAGTTGCCTTTGCTTGACATTACACCCGAGTAAAGGTATCAAGTGCTTGATTCACAGGCACAATACTAGGAAACAAGATTAAAATGTAATTGGGAAATACTTAACAAAATAGACAAAAATCCCAAAACCTCAAATGTAGAATTGTGTTTTAAAAGTATGGATTAGTGGCCCCCATTTCCATTTGAGTTTACAGCACTATTTTAGAGTGACTTACCTCAATTTATATAGTTTGAATATATGTCAGAGGCAGGACTAGAACCCAGGTCTTCTTGTCTCTGAGACCAGCTCTCTATCCACTATATCAGGAGTGAGGAAATTGTGGCCTTAAGGTCACATGTAGCCTTCTAGGTCCTTAAGTGTTGCCTTTTGACAGAATCAAAATTTTTGGCCTTCTAGGTCCATTTTTTTCCCTGTAAAATTTGGATTCACTCAAAAGGTCATACTGAAGGACCTAGAAGGTCACATGTGACCTGAAGGCCACTGGTTCCCTACCCTTGCACTACACCATACTGCCATTCGAATTTATCACTGTACATCAAATTTATATGCACAGATGCACATAGGTGTATATATCAATGCAACATGGCTTAGTTTCTGTAGAACTGACCGTTGAATCAAAAGGATGAGGATTTAAGTCTTGTAACTAACATCTACTGGCTCTGTGACCCATGGGTGCATTACTTAATCTGCCGAGGCCCCAGGCAAATCTATAAGACTAAAATTGCAAAGAAGGTATTCATGGGTCATTTCTCACCTATTATATTCTTGAAATCACAGTTTCTGTCAATATCAGTGTGTGTGTTTATCATATCTATATATGCAGATAAACATGTAGATATATCCATCTTTTGATTACATATAGCAATACATAAAATTGTATTATGAGACAGAAACTTTATGTGTAGTAGGAGTTTCACAAGCATCTGCCAAAATTAATTGAATCTTTACCTAGGCTACAAACATCAGTTCTTTCCCTAAACTCTATCTAGCAATATATGTAATTAGTAATATTTAATTTTTCCCTTCTTTCTCTGAATTTGCAATTCTCAAAACAAAGTTTTACTTGGTGGAAGACCTGGTGGACAACCATTCTCATATGTGGCATTCTGGGAAAGCAGGGACCATATCTTGGTATAATTTGGCATCTCACAAAGTTTCTTGCACATTGTGGCCTTGGAACATATTTAGCACATTTGGAAGCACTAAAGAAATATCTGCTACATGAATGAATGACGATGCCTTGCATTTTTTAATAGACCTTTATAGTCTACGATGTGTTTGGAGCGTGCCTTAATCTCGTTTGATCTTCAGAATAACCTTATGAATGGGATAAGGCAAGAATTTCAATTTCCATGTTTCCATGAGGAAACTTAGCCTCAAGGAGTGAGTGACAGAATAGGGACTCAAAACCAACTTTTCTGATTGCCATTCCAATGCTGTTGCTACTATAGCATAATGCTTTTCATAATAAAATAGAATCATACCCCTTCATCAAGAATTTAAGGAGTAGAATGAATTTTTTAACTAGGAACATCTACCGAGTAGTGATAAAGTTCCAGATGTGAGCTTCTGCCATTGTAGTACATAGCCACTGACCAGCCAAATTCCCCTACTCCAAAAGTATCTTTAACTGATTCCCTCCTCTCATCCCCTCAGCAATTTTCCATTACAAGGTAATAGAAAGAGTTTCAAATTATGAATCAGAATGCCTGGATTCAAATCTGGACTCTACCATGCATTATCTGTGAGACCTTGGACAAGTCATTTAACCCTGATAAGACCCATCTTCTCACCTATAAGATGGAGATAATTCTTAAATTACTACTTCACAGGTTCCTTGAGAGAACAGTACTTTGTAAACCTTAAAGTGTGCTATTTAAAACTGAATTTAAGTCAGAAAGCATTTATTTTATTCCTATTATGAACCAGACTCTGTGTTAAGTCTTAAAGATACAAAGAGAAAAACAAAACAACCCCCCGCCCATAGAGGCTCTTCACACTTAATTGGAATCAAAGAACCTTTGAGCTGGATGTAACCTTAGCATGTATGTCGTTCAATTTCATTCATAAGAAAACCAAGGTTCACACAGGTAAGATGATTATTCCAAAACTATACAGTTACAAAATGGCTCAGTAAGGATTGGATGAGGCAGGTAAGTGGCCTAGTGGATAGTGCACCAGGCTTGGAGTCATGGAGACATATCTTCCAGAGATCAGATCTGGCCTCAGGTATTTCCTAGCTGATGAACCTGGGCAAGTCACTTTACCCTCCATGCCTCAGTTTCCTCAACTGTAAAGTGAGCTAGAGAAGGAGATGGCAAACCATCCCAGTATCTTTGCCAAGAAAACCCCAAATGGGGTCATGAAAAGTAGGATAAGACTGAAATGACTGAACAACAACAAAGGATTGGAGCCTCGTCTCCAAATGTGGGATTCTGTACTTTTATAGTAGCTGCCTGCCTCTGTGTGCAATAAAAATGTGAATTATTACTTTTACAATGCTTAGCATAGTGCCTGCACATAGTAGGTACTTTATAAATGTTTGTTGATGGATTCTGCATGGTCCATCTGTTGCTTTCTTCTCTATCACTTGGCGTAGCAGTCAGTGCCTAATTTCTCTGCTAAAACCAGCATAGGTCTCCATTAAAAACTGGAGAAATGCTGGATTAGTCATTAAGGGAGACCAAAAAAAAAAATCATACAGTTGAGCCGTAGACCTTTGCTCATTAAATATTACCACTCTGCCCCCGTTCATTGTATATTCTCTTTACTGGTAGCTGCTCCAAAATCAAATGTCATTTTCCCTCTTATATTGATCAGGAAGAAAATAAGCCCAGTCATTTCAGCTGGTCTCCTTGCTGATATTTTCTGTTTCATTCATCAGATCACCCAAAACACTGAATGGTAAGAAGTTGAATATTATAACAACCACCAAGCATTATATAACATTTTTGTTTGCACAGTGTTTGACAAATGCTATCTAATTTAATCTTTACAACAACCTTATGAGAGGTAGGTGTTACTTATTATTACCATTTTACAAATGAGAAAACTCTCTCAGAAAGAGGTTAAGTGACTAGACCAGAGTCACAAAGATAGCAACCATCTGAAGGCTGAATTTGAACTCAGACCTCTATACATTCAGGTCCAGTAATCTCTCCTGTGCATCACAATGACATGTTTCTAAATGTCAGGTTAAGGAGAAAGTTTCCACTAAAACAATAATACAAAAGTTGATGTTCTAAACAGAAAAATAAAGTAAGATTTCATATAACATTTTCTTATTAATAGTATTTTTGGATTCATTAATATTTAAACAAATAGTTTCCATTATTTTTTTTTTGCTAAAAAGCCCTAGAAACAATCTCACTCATATTAGAAATTTTCTCCCTCTTAAGTGAGGTATCTTCTTTTTATTGGGGCAAAAATCGGTATTGCAACCCTCTTTCCTTCACCCTCTTATCAAAATTGCCCCAGTTCTGAATATGGATCTGCTTATTGTTGCTATTTTCTAATAAATGTTGACAGTATTGTCAACTCATAAAAGCACAAACATAGCTTTCTTCT
Organism: Petaurus breviceps papuanus; assembly: GCF_028583685.1. Lineage (NCBI taxonomy): Eukaryota > Metazoa > Chordata > Mammalia > Diprotodontia > Petauridae > Petaurus > Petaurus breviceps. The sequence continues at coordinate 11,303,244 of NW_027186492.1, read as the reverse complement.
TTCACTTTTAACCCCTCTCCCCACCTTAGAAACACTTCCAAGCTTGTTCCATACACTTCCCTCCTATACCCACCTCAACAAACATAAACACTCATATACCCCTTTCTTCCCTGGGACAATTTAATTTGTCAAAAGTAACTGCTATGATTTTCAAAGTTCAGCTCCTATTTGGACTAGAGTTACAAAGCCAGAATTCATAATCACAGGGAGCTGTCACTCTGCAGGTCTGCATGCACATTAACTATTAATGGAGAAATATTTAAAACTCACTTGCAAAGGAAAAACTCCAATTTTTCATTTCTCTGCAGATCAGAGGTGGTATTATTCTTGGGTTCAGGGAAGCTCAAAACTCCCCCACCCATCCCTTAAATTTTTAAAGATCAATTGACTTGAAATAACTTTGGCCAGCATAATTCTTGCCTAGCTTTTTTTTTGCTGGTGCTGCTTTTCTCATGGATGCCCATGACATGTCCCCATCATCCTGTGCCTAGAAAGCCAGATTTTAGCACAAACTTTTCTTCACCAAATAAGGTACACAGGAGACAGTGCTTCTTTTTAAATGTAGCTACTGTCCAAACAATTCTCGAAGACCATGTGAGAACAGAATCTGAGGGATTCCTTAATCAGAATGTCCTAATTTTGGGGGTGTTAACGCCACAGCTACCCACTGAACAATAGAGAGTATTGTCAGGCTATTACCAAGCTGAGTAACCATTCCAGGGGTTTTTTTTTCACTGCTAAAATGAGGAATCTCGATTACATGACCCTCAAGAATATCATACCAAGAGGTATTAGGGAGCATTACTTTTGGTCCCAATATCTCAATATGATCCTAACCACGTGACCTTAGACAAATAGCTTAAACTCTACATTCTTTATCTGGAAAATGGGCATTTGATTCAATTCTATTACCCATTACCAGGGGTGAAGACCACTGAACCTCCAGGCCCTCTAGGTCTTTCAGTGTAGCCTTTTAAGTGCAAGTTTTACAGAACAAATCCTTTTATTAAAGAGGTTTGTTCTGTGAAGTTTGGATTCAGTTAAAGGGCTGCACTTGAGGACCACATGTGGTCTTGAGCCTGGATGAGGCTCACTGTTCTCATATTCTTCAGCTCTTTAAGTACTCTTTGGGGTAGCAACCTGGGGAGAATTATATGTATTATATTTTACTAAGTAATTTTATGGCCCATGCTTAGGGCTTCCCCAAGGGGCAGCTAGGAGGCATAGTGGATAGAGTGCTGGGCCTGTTGTCAGGAAGACTCATCTTCCTGAGTTCAAATTTGGCCTCAGAGGCTTAATTTACACACTTAACTATGTAAGCCTGGGCAAGTCCCTTAACCTTGTTTGCCTTAATTTCCTCGTCTATAAAATAAACTGGAAAAGTATCAGCAAACCACTCCAGTATCTTTGCCAGGAAAACCCCAAATTGGGTCATGAAGTGTCGGACATGACCAAACAACAATCATCATCTTACAGTGAAAACCTCTCTCCTCCCAAGAGTTTCCACCTAGTTGTCCAGATCTAGAAATTCCAATGATGCCCATTCACCACAAAGATGGCCCTTAATCTATAATTATTTTCATTGGGTCAGAAAGGCTAGAGACCCATTTGTTTTATGCAACAGAGAATAAGGATGAACACTTTGGGCAACTTGGGAGTCCCAAGTTTCTTGCTGGATTGCTACTTCTGTGTGAGCCTGAAGAAAAGGAATCTGACCTGTAAATTGATCTCTAAATGAATCAAATGGACATCTTTAGGACATTTCCTCACCAATAGGTACCTTTCTTTGGCTAAAATTTGAAATGGAAAGGAATGGGGTGAAGGATATAGTGGAAAAGAGTAGAACAAATTTTGTATAAGAAACTTTTGACAGAAAAATGACTAGAAGACAGAAAAAGTAAGGCATCTGCATTGAAGGGGAATGAAAATAGTGTTGTGTTTTTTTAAATATGAAAACTAGGCTTCATATGGAATGAAAAATGGGAGAATAGAAGAATGAAAAGATAGTGCCAAGGAAAAATATAAAGGAGGGCAAGAGCCATAATTACCAATTTTGAAAATTTGTGTAAGTTGGGGAAGGATATATATATAACAAGGCAGAGCAGGGACAGATCATAAAGAAGCCACTCTGGTACCTGGGAGAAGAAGCATGTCTTCTGGATTCTTCCTATTTAACTAATTATTCTTGCTAGCAAGATGCCAAATTCAGATGTTTCCACACTGTGGAAAGAAAACCTAACCTAGATATTACCCAGCATGCATTTGGTCTGAGAAGGGCTGACTTATTTAAATAGAAAAGATGCTTTGGAAAAGAACATTAAAGGGGAAAATGAAGAAATTAAGTACGCGTTAAAAAAAAATATAGATGAATGTTTTTTTTCAAACAGCCCTTGGTTTAAAAAGAATGGTAAAAGGAGCATAATGTATGTATATGTGAGTGTGTATACATATATATATATATACATACATACATATATACATATACACACATATAGATATGGAGTCAAGGAAGAAAAATGAGGCACAGTTGAATCTTCATTTTTGTAATTTTATAGCAATTTTGTATCAAAATGATATGATAGTTATGAACTGATCACAGAAAGCAGATAAATCTGATTTTTCTTATATTTTATCAATTCATGATTTCCAGCTCCTTGAAATAAATGTGGCCCATTTTATCCTGTACTAGATTGATCTAACCAATTTCAGATGTAGCTGAAATATTGCTGGTTGAACTCCAAGATTCTTGCCTTGGCCTCCCTCCCCCTAATTCTCCAATAAGATTAAGCCTGATTTTAGTACAGGTCATAGTAGCTAAGCTGAAAATCCAAGAAGCCCATTAGCTTACTTGCAACCTCTTTTGCACAGATGGTACCTAGGATGCCAAATCCATGTCGAAGAATTTAAATTGCCCTTATGCTGGAATTTGGGTATGTCTTTTTACATCTGTATCCTGAGCATTCAGATTGAAACAAATCCATATTTATTGAAACTGGGGAAATAAAAATGGAAGTATTACACATAGGAAGTTAATGATAATTCCTTACATTTCCCGAGCAGATTAATTGTAAAATTTAATTGTATGTTAGATTAGAACCCCATTAAAATTAGGATATGCTTGTTAAAATCATTATGACATTATGAATAACATTAACCAGTCATCTTTTTTTATTTAAAAAATAAGAGGAATGAAAATACTAGGCTCTCCATTACTACTTCCAGATTTTTTTTATGGTGGGAGTAGTTGGTAGTTTTATTTTAGCAGTTTCAAAGTTATTAAAATAGCCATTGTATATACCTTTAATCTCAAGGTGGCAGTTTTTTACCCAAATGTTTTTCTATCTATTACTGATTGATTGCCTGATTTCTTCACTTACTTACATATTTATCTCATTAACCAGAAGGGAGCTAGGTGCTGGAATGCTTTAGAAGGCAGCTCTCCAAATTGGAGTCCTAGGGATATGGAATGCTAGATATAATGTCAGACATATGATGTGTTGGTCAATTTTGATGAACTTTTCTCCCCCTCTCTTATTCTTTGTTAAAAGGATTATTTCCTTGGAGAGAAAGAAGGAGGAGTGTATTAGAAAATAAAAGTGATCTAAGATTCATAAATTTTGTTTAAAAGAAGAAAGAGAAGGTGGCTGTGAAGACAATTTTTTGAACAGTTTATGTAAGACTGTTTAGGCTTAAAAGCCCTCTATTCCCATTGGAGAAATTTTTTTTTTATAATGTACATTGAGGGATTCACACACCTAAAGGAAGTCAGTGAGAGTTGAAGGGTAGAAGGTGTATATGTAGAGGGGTGCATGGGAGGGGGAAGAGGGCAGGGAGAGGGGAAGAATGACAGTGAGGAGCAGTTTGGGGCTCTTGCTGGTGAGCTCCTGTCCTTAGGAAGGTGCAGGGGGCTTCCCCCACCCCCCTTTCTGAGTTGATGCTGCTGCTACTGCCAACGGCTGCTGCATTATGGCTCTCTCTGGCTCAGCCCGCTATGGCCCACAGTGGATCAAACAAACCGTGTTAAAGTTTGCCTCATTTGCATCACTTCTAGACAGCCCTGTCGTACTCTTTGCTGACAGGAAATCACTGTCTTTGTCACCTTTTTTCAGGGCTCTCCTTTTGGCAGAGATGGGCCATGTGACCGCGCTTAATCACAACAGCAGGGCTGGCTCGGAACTCAATGACATGTTTTCCTCAGCACTTCAATAAATGGGGGAGAAGAGTCAGTAGGAAATGACTACATTAATTTTAGAGTGAAAAGATAATTAACACTTGAAGGACTAATGCTACAACCTATGGAATTATTATTCAAATTAAACTTAATTTATTAAAAACTTGTGGAGACTACCTCCCCTAATGGAGCTGTTGGGGGAGAAAAAAAGTGGAGCTTTGAATAGCACTCATGTGAATCTATGTAGAGAGATGTAGACAAGATATATCTCTATATATGGTAGGTTGGGAAGGGTGCCTAAACCATAGCAAGCAGTTGCTGTGTTGGAAAGAAGGGCATAAATAGGCAAAAAAAAAAAAAAAAGTGAAACATTTGGGACTGGAGGTTAAAGTATGTAAAATGCTTACTTAGATGATATGAATAGGATACAGGCAAACAAAAGCAGCAGTGTGCTCCTAGAAAACTGTGCCTAAAGGAGTTTCCTTAGCAACACAAATGCAGTTCCAAAAGTAGACAGAACTTTCCTCAGAAAACATACTATTAATAACAACCTTCCGGAACAACTTGGAACAATTTGACGACTTGGCAGTAATAATGCCAAGTGTTCTGCAAATTAATCTCGAACACATAACAGTTAGGCTTCCCTTGCCCGCACTTCTCCTGGACTCTGAGACTTAGTCCTGTTCTGGTTGTGAGGATGAATGTGAGAAGTTGTTCCAAATGCTGCTGTGTAAAAAGAGAGAGGAGAGAGACAGAGACAGAGAGACATAGACTGAGAGACAGAGAGAGAGAGAGACAGAGAGACAGAGAGAGAGACAGAGAGAGAGAGACAGAGAGACAGAGAGACAGAGAGAGAGAGAGAGAGAGAGAGAGAGAGAGAGAGAGAGAGAGAATAATAAAGAGATAAAACAAGTATTAGTGGCCCCTCATGATCAATGGCTGTGTTCTTCCTGTAACCTGCAGAAGAGATCAGTTTAATTAGATTAGCTTATTCCAGTTAAAACCAACAGTTACTTTCAATATTTTATTTCTATTCATTCATTACCAGGGACAAAACTTTTGAAAGGGTTAAGGGTCTGAAAAGTATGGTTCTGTTGAGAACATCTTGAGGGCATTGGTTATATAAATGTAACACTTCACTAAAAATGTGCTGTGTTATTTTTAAATACATCATCATTTCTTGTCAGCCACAGAGAATAAACTAATCTGAGATCTACTTTTGCCAATGGGAATCATTTAAATTCTCCTGAAGGCTGTAAGTTTACCAGCCAAGAAAGGTAGAGTACTCTACCACTTTGACCTTTCTCAAAGCCTTAGATCTAAAGGTTAAAAGTAATCAATATCTCATTGTGCTGCTTGGTTTCAGGGTAATAAGTAATAACCATCATGTTAAAATCTAAATGATTGCAGATAGCCCTTAAGTGAGCTGACCCATTCAGGAACCATTTTCTTTCTCCCCCCCCATGCCCCTTTTTTTAATTGCAATCAGGATAGTCATTAGAGTTTGCTAATAAACTTTTAGGGGGAATTACAGAAATCTGCAGTCTTTATCTTCTTGAAATATGACTTCTGGATGCAGATGGAAAGGTATAGTGTTTCTTCCTGTGGGAAGTTGAAAGGTTGGACTGCTCTGCTATTGAGATTTATAGATTTCTTTCTCATGTCTATAAAATAAATTAGGGAAACATTTTAATTCCATACAGTGAGAAGGTTTTGTTCACAGTCACCTCTGGCTCTTGAATTACTTGGGTGCTATGTATGTAATTCAGATCAATGATTTAATAAAAGTATTCCTTTACTTATTATTTAGCCCCACCTCTTTCTAAATAGGACTTACCTTTAGATGTTACACTGAAGTTTTGCCCAACAGGTATGCAGACTGTAGGGCACGTAGGTGGCATAGTTGATAGAACAGTGGGCTGGGAATCAGGAAGACTCTTCTTCCTAAATTCAAATCCAGACTCAGATACTCACTAGCTGTGTGACGTTGGGTAAGTCACTTAACCCTGTTTCCCTCAGTTTCCTCATCTGTAAAATGGCTGTAAAAGGAAATGGCAAACCACTTTAGTACTCTGCCAAGATAACCCTAAATGGGTCACAAAAAGTCAGACATGACTCAACAACAACAACAACAATACAGGTGGTGAGATTATAAATTCCACCCCCAATCATGCCAATATGGGGTGTTTTCTTTTGTTTACATGTATTTTAAAAGAAAGAACAACTATGGAGACAGCTAGGTGATGCAATGAATAGAGCACCGGCTCTGGAGTCAGGAGGACCTGAGTTCAAATTCGGCCTCAGACACTTAACACTTACTAGCTGTGTGACCTTGGGCAAGTCACTTAACCCCAATTACCCTACCTTCCCTTCTGCAAAAAGACACACACACACACACACACACACACACACACAAAGACCAATTTTATCACTGGCAAAGGAACCTTATTTAAAATGAATGTTAGATGTTAATAGTCTACCTCTAAAGATTCACACACAAAAATATCAATATGGTATAAAATTAAGTCCCTTTATTTTTCTCATAATCCTTCCAATTTCCATAAATTATTTAGATTACATGCCATTCTTCCAAAAAGCAAGAAGGTAGAGGTAGAATGATGCCCCCACAGAGATCTCATTTCAATCCAAATCCCCTAGAACTCATAGTTAGATGCTGATGGGTAAGATAAACCTTATTGCTTTCACAAATGCAAATACCCATTCCCTTCTTGTTGCTATCTCACTACAAGCCTGGCCTTATGTTAAGCATCAGTAGCTGACTACTCATGGGACCTGATTCCATTAAACCGTGAAATCTCAATGTCAGAAGAGACTTTAGAAGTCCAGCCTGATGTTCCATGGAGGAGGTATGTTGGGATTGTCAGCCTTCTTCCTCATATCTCCCCTCTTCTCCCCGGCTGATTAAAATTCCATCAATAAGATTAATTTCTTTTGGAACATCAAGGTCTTTCAGGTCTCTAAGAATACCTTGGCAAAATGTAAATATCCTCAGAAAGTATTAGTTTCAAGTAACTATTAAGTTACATGTGAATGTTTTGCAATCCCTAATATGTAGCTGACAAAAAGGGGAGTGGGTGGGTATAGAAAACAGCATTGCCAGGAACAAGTAAATTGGTGACAAAATGCTTGTACAAGTAGGTGAGCATCAAAGACAAACTTAGTATACAACGATCGTGTGTATTTAGATCTGCTTGGGACCTTAGGTCACCTAAATCCAACTTTCTTGTTTTACAGATGAGGCAACTCAGAAAGATTAAGCAAACAGGCAGCAAGCATTTATTAAGTGCCTACTATATTCCAGGCACTATGCTAGGCACTGAGGTGTCATAAGCCAAAAGCAAAATTGTGCCTGCTCTCAAGGAGCTTACATTCTATTAAGTGACTTGCCCAAAGTCACATGGTAAGTCATACAGCAAGTGACAAAACCAGAATTCTAACTCAGGTTATCTAGATCTTAAACGCAGAATTTTTCTACTTTAAAAATCTGTTGAAGGTTAGCCCTTATCAGCACCATTCTTCTCATCCATATTCCACCCTCTAAACTGCCAGTGGAATTCTGACTGGTATTTTTCTTTCTTTACTCATTCTTTTCTTGCTGGGATGAAAGGGAATATACAGTGTATGTTAGAAATTACTTCTGAAAAACAAAAAATAAAAAACCACGAAAGACTTGGATTGATTCTCTAACCAGTCCTTCGTCTGTGCTATGAAATCTTCCAAATTTGAACACAGGCTGCCCTTGGGAAATGTTGCCAGTTTGAGTCACATTGGGGGCTTCCTGTGTTTTGTCAGATTCAGGATAGTAAAAGTTGAAAATGTTTTTTTGTTTTGAAGGACAGAAACTAAAAGCAGCACAAATCTGGGAGGATTTGGCCTCATAGATCTTATTAATGCCAAAGGGAGTTGCCTAGAAAAGTCCCTATGGAGTGCTGCCCTATATGAAATTCACTTGTAGAGAAATTCTTTGAGTTTTGTCAGGCAACTCAATCTTAGCTCTTTGCAACAAGGACATTCCCAAGCAATAGCTGATATTCCACATTTCTTTTAGGCATTTGTGTACCTCATACATTCTAAAACCAGGTGCTTCTGTAAAACTCTATCACTAATAAGGCACAATGGGGTAAGTTAAATACAGAGCAGTAGTCTTGCTGCTTGAACTAATTTACATAAGAACAGGAAGCAAACAAAAAGTTAGCCATCCTAACCTTTTTTTTTTTTTAGGTTGATCTCAATCTCACAATTTTTTTTACCAAACCAGTGCCCCTTCTTTATCCAGAAACAGATCTTGAGACTCCTTCATCTTATTTGAACCCTTAGTTTGATTGTTTTTCTTTGCAATTCATTCCAAACATTTACAATCCTGTGCATGAAATTCCACTTGTATTTTCTATTTACTCCCAATGTCTTCTCATTCAGTTATCTAAAATTGGGGCTTGGGGACTAACACAGTTTATAGAAGGGATCATATATATTTTTTTATTGTTAAGTACTGGAGGTTTTTAATTTTAAGTATCTTTCATCAGAGTTGCATTTGGACAAGGCCAGATTTCTTGGACTAGATACACTTGGTAATCCCAAGACACTAAATCATGCATATGTAAATATCTGCAAAAATTCCTCCACATATGCCAAGTTTCAGCCCTGAACACATTTTTATGTTTTAAACCTTGGCAAGCTAGGCTTTGCTACCTTCATTACAAGAGTATTATCCCTTTAAATACCCACAAGTGTAATGAGCCAACTTTGCCTGCCCCAAAGCAGGGGGAACAACCTTGGGGATAAGAGAAAAGCTCAATTGTGAGCATTTCATTAGTTATTAAGTACATAATTGTTAATGATGATGATAGTTTCTGGTCCAATTAAAGTACATATAGAAGTCATTTTTATCTGCGATGAATCATAAACACCCATAGCCCTCTTCAGTGGCTTGTATTCTTTTCAGTGAAAGAAACATTGCATATTATCAGGAGTTCAAAGCTAAGGTTTATTCAATAATATATTAATTAACCCTGAATTATTCCAGCAATAACAGCATTATGCCAGTATTTCTCAAAGCAATAATTAAATCCTATGCTATGAAAAATGGAGTCTCAAAGGTCTTGATCTTACCTAACATTACAGATACAAAAATTTGATTATTAACAGAAAAATGAAAGTTCTGTAATGCTATTCTTTAGTAGTCAGGGTAATCTGAATTGGGTTGGGCATGAATAATGATTTTTAAGGTCAAGGAAGGGGAATTCCTGTCCTGAAATATACATGGTACAATATGGTTACTATAAATCACCACGATCAATGGATAGCCTCCAACCACTCAATTCATACTCCAATGAATTTTCCACAAATGTATATTTCTGCATATAAATATCACATGGACCATGAAAACTCCCTCCCCCCAAAAAGAACAGAATATGTAGTCTTTATAAGAATTGTATATATGTATATCTATATATAAATATGTACACATATATCACATATATGTATCTCATATATTTATATATAATTATATATCTTATATATCTCATATAATTATGTATATCTTATGGATTTTATATATAATTTATATATTACATATAATTTATATGTATACAAATCGCACATATGTAAATATGTATACATATACATACATACACACATACAAATACAATCAGTATACCTAATCAGTGATAACTGGTTGGAATTTTCATAAATATGGTAGAGAAAATCAGGCTTAACTTCAAATAAGTATGTGTGTATGAGAAGAGAGAGAGAGAGAGAGAGAGAGAGAGAGAGAGAGAGAAAGAGAGAGAAAACGAGAGAGAGAAAGAACGAGAGAGACAGAGAGACAGAGAGAGAGAGAGCTTCCATATCTGCAGCTTAGCTAGTTCAGGATGTGAAAAAAAAAAGTAATATTTCATAGCTGTAATGTCAGGAGAAGGTTGAAATGTGACTTTGAAACTTCCTCCCACCCCCTCATTTTTAATAATAAATTTTGCACTAGTCATAGTTTTTTATAACCCTCACATCTGGTCACTTTTAACATTATTTTACTTAAAGAGATTAATTGTGAGCTTTAATAATTTAAATAATTAAAGAAAAGGTTAAAGGATGTTGTATTTAAAATTAGCATTTGAAAGATTTGTGTTTGAACTGACTCTTTCCTCCCATTGTGTCTTCTCTTGTCCTCATTTTTGGTTCACCATCCTCATACTTTTTGTCTCTTTTTGTTCCAGTTTTCCTCAGTTCTCCACACTTTTCCTGGGTAGAGAGAATTGCGGGGTTTTGAAAATGCATGGAGAGTACCCTTCTATATATAATTTTCTCTTCTGTTCATTATTCTGTTATGTCTGTTGGCACATTACTACGCATTTTTACAAGTCCAGTTTTCTTTACAAATTAAAAGCAGAAAGAAAAAAATAAGAAAAAGAAAAGAAACTTAAGTTCACTAAAAGCTAAAATACAAATGAAATACACATAAAATACAAGTATCTGGGGGTATTCACATTTTCCCCTGAAATTTGGGGATTTAACAAACAAAATTAACTTTGAAAAAAGTTTTATAATCTGCACTGTGAAAGAAGTTTCATGAGATACTGCTCTTCCAGTTATTGGTGGGGGATGTTTAGAAACATTGTCAAAATGTTTTTTTTTTTAATTAGAAAGAATGTAGGGAATTCCGAAGCAATACAAGAAATCTGATGTGGGATTTTAAACTCAGCAAATAAACAAATGGCTTTAAAGAAATGATTAGAGTATTGGTTTTTTTTATTATTATTTTTTATTTTAAAGCACTAAGACAGCATCCTCCTTAAATGCATTCACTAAACACTCACCTAGAATGCTTATACACCTGTCCTATACCTTAAGAGGAGTCACAGCAGTTCCTGGTTCAACACCAGCAACACAGCAGCCCTCAGTAGATATTTTTAAAATTAAATTGAGTATCATGTTCCTAGCAGCAGTGTTCCTTAGAGTATACCAAAGGATGAATGGAATACACATTTCTATCATCTTATATAGGGGGAAAAGATGTTACCACTGGTCTGCTAGGGTATGCATATGTTTAAGGATATAGTCAACACCTACTGGGACATTCTTCCAGTGTCATTCTAGCTGGTAAAGAGACACTTAAGAGATCATTTTGCACAAACCCTTCATTTTATACATGAGGGAGGCAAGACCCAGAAAGGGAAGGGAATTTACCAAAGACACACAGTAAAGAAGTGGTTTTCTATCCGGTCTTTTAAAATTCTCTCAGTAGTAGTTAATGAAAGCTTTATAAAAGATTCACAGATTGTGATGTGTCTGGTATAAATGTTTAGGACTACTCAAACAGGAAGGGAAGGATCAAGAAGCATCTATTAAATAAAGTGCCTACTATGAATCAGGCACTTTGCTAAGTGCTGGGGATACAAAAAAAGGGTTCAGAAAATCTTCTGAAGGAGCACACAGTCTAATGGGGGAACAGCATGCAAACAACTATGTACAAGCAAGATATCTATACAGGAAAAATTGAAAAGTATACAAAGGCATGGCACTGGCATCTTGGCAAAGAGAAAAAAAACTACATTATCGAAATAGTTTTCTTTCTAGGGAACAGGCAAAATATCTCCCTCAGTAGATACTTTTTGTTAGAAAAAATAATTTAAGTTGCTTATAATCCCTTTGGAGCATATATTTTATGACCAGTTTTCTTGGTTCATTGTTTTCTTTCTGGAAATTTTAAATACGCTGCTTTTGTTTCTTTTTTATACATACTTATGTCGATCATGTGAAAATTTCCATGAAGTTATTTAACAACAACAACAAAATAAATAGTTGAGAAAGAGACATATGACATTTTAAGGCAAAAAAGTAGAAGAAGAAACAAGATTAAAACCATTGTCAAAGGAAACTAGAATATGGTGATTACTAGAGAGGTGGGAGGGGGTAGGCATGAATATACACTCAACATTCTTTAGCAGTGTGAAAATCCTCATATAATAGTGGGTCGGTCTGCCTGGCCACACTGAGGATTTTTTCACTATGTTACTAAATATAAAGTTTTGACTCAGGAAATAAAAATGCATTTGGGAAAAAATTAAAAAGTATCAGTGTGTCCTGTGATCACAGGAGAATTTTTGTGGTAAGGAAAAAAAAAGTGGGGAGTATGTTTTTCAGCCTGACCATTATTCTACAGGAACAAAAATTATGGAATATGGGCAATTTCCTAGTCACTTCGGAATCTTCCCTGCAGAAATGGTTAGCACCTGTTACTTTTCACTCTTAGGCCAAGATTTACATTGTTTTCTTTAGCATTTTGCTGCAGTCCTATCATCACCAACATCATTCCCATGCCCTACTTTTTTTTTTAGTATAGAATTAAATGGTTAATTAGTTCATTTCACCACCAGGTGGCCTCCTATGCTGTATTGTTCATTGTGTAGCCCAGCGGAAGTCATGAAGTCCAAATGACAATTCTCATTTCAATTTCGGTGGTTAATGTGTTATTATTACACCTTCTCCATGGTTCTGAAAATGCTCTTGCAAACTCTGAAGTTTCTGTTGGTGACCTAAAAGGGAAAAGTAATCACATTGACCCTTGTGTGAGGGGAAAGGTCATGGGCTATAGGGGAAAGTGTGCAGGAGGTGAAATCAAAAAGACCAAGCTTCACACACCAGCCCTGCTACTTGCTACTACCTGTATGACACTGGGGAAATTACTTAACCTTTTTAGGCCTCAGTTTTCTCAGCTCAAAACCAAGGGGTTGGATTAGATGACCTCTAAGATACATTCCATCTCTATATGAGTCTATGACCCCTACTGTCTCTTCCTGCTCTAATTCTAAGTCCTATAAACAGCTATAATGTTGCTTTTTCTTTTTTTAAAGAAAACAAACACTTGGGTTAATGAATCGCATACAATTCCAAATATGCAAGTCCTTTCTGTGACAGCTTAATAGCTTTACTGGCAAAGCTGTTACACTATATCATTGATATTTCCTTTGACATTAGAAAAGAGGCTAAGGAAAAAAAAATGTAACTGTTGTTCAGATGTCAATATATTAATGCCAAGTTCCCATGAGGTGAAAGAATGCATTTCATGCAGTGTTCATGGGCCTTAATTGACTTATTAAAGTTTAATTTATTAAAGTATATGGGCTGCCTCTTGAATTTTTCCTTGATTTTGCATTAAGCTGTGTGTCACTGCCAGGAAGGGCGTTTGTAGATTTGGTGAAAGAATAGAAGGTTGTTCCAATTACAAATGAAATTTCCATATAAAGTTATCAAGCAAAGACAGAATTTGTGGAAGTCAATTACAAATGCTAAAAGAAGATACTCATGGGTGAATATAAATTTACTGTGGGAAAAGCTTCAATGATAAACACCATTTCTCCCTTTTGGCCCCCATTAGGTGGGAAGGGGGGGTCAGAAAAGGAATAGTTTCTAGACACCTCTGTTGCCTCTGGGATAATTTTGTTCCAAGCCTATAAAGAAACAAAGACTCCCAGAAATATCAAGGGAGAAAGAACCTCAGAATTGGAATGGGTAAGGATAGCTAAATGGGATTCTTCTTCGGAGGAACTGACCTTTGAAACCCATAGATAGACCTTTAGGACCCCCCCCCCCCAAGATCAATTCCTCCAAATTAGGTTATTTATCCTTCTTCTAATCCACTATTATTCTCTTCTTCTGACATCTAACTCTGCAACTTTGATCAACCCCCTTCATTTCTGAATTTTAATTTCATTGTCTATAAAATGAAAGTTTGAACATGATTCTTTCTAGAAGTCTCTTCTGTTTCTACAATTCTAAATTCTTTGACTACTTGTACAAAAAAAAGTATGCTCCAACCACTAGAATTTTTTGTGTTTCCTTTTCACTTGTACAAAAACATGTGTGTGTATTCTGACCAGTAGGGTTTTGCTTTGCTTCTCAGAGTTTTCATCAATATAGACTGTGTGGTAAAAGAACACTGGATTTAGTTAAAAGACCCAATTCAAGTCCTGGCTCTGTCAATGAAAAACCGGGGAAGTAGTTTCCCTGGGCCTTACTTTTCTCATGTGTGATAAATGGGGATAATGATACGTGCTGACATGATTGCTTTCAGAACCAATGATATGAAGTACGAAGATATGTACACACACACACATGTACATAAATATAGAGGGATTGTTGAACATGCAATTCCATTGATATAAGGATCTCCTGGCACAAAAATTCCCTCCACCTAGGCAGATCAACAACCTATCTCCAAAGCATCGATTGTTTGGGGGCAGTGAAGGTTTAGGTGATGTGAACATAGAAACACTGTACGTTTCAAAGGCTGGCCCTAAAAGACCTTAGAATTACAAAGACCTATCTATCATACTGTATTGCCCTCCTCCTTTTCAACTTGTTTTATTACTATTATTAGTTGTATTTCTTGAACTTCCAATTAGACTTTTGATTTTTTATCCAGTAATAGTTGTGTATAGTAGGATTCTTTCTCATTGAAGTTTGCTAAATAAACCATGAAAGTTCATCTTTCCCTCCATTCAGTCACTCTTTTGTCTCAGGGGTTTTAACTTTCTAATTATCCTCCCAAGGAGCATGTCATAATGGCGCAAAAGCATTCATAACAATGTAACACAAAATATATGCCCCAACATTTCATTCGAAACTATATCATCCTGTGTCACGGGCAAACTTGTTTCCACCCTTCTGCTTATATTGCAGTTGACATCTCACAGGTTTGTTTTTGAATTGTCACATTGTATGTCATGACAAATATGGCTATAGGCATTTAGCTGTCTATGAGAGAAGGACCAAAATGGTCCCTGGGGCATTCTGGTAAGGAACAGGTTCACATTTGAATTCAAAGTCTATTCTGGGAAACCCAATGACAGGCAATCAGTGTAATTCCAAATTCCCTACTGGGTCTTCTTCTCTGGAGAGTCTTATGGTGGAAGGCTGATTTAGACTTGCCTAGAAAAAAATAATTGCAAGCTTTTTAGTATTACAAAGTACACTGATTCCTGTCAATACATTTTCCAAAACAAACAAAAAACATTATCTTGAAGAATTTAAGAAATTTTCATCATTTCCTAGGTTTCTATATGTAAACCTTTGGTACAATGAAATTCCTTCTTTTTCTTTGTTTTCTTGTATGTTAAAAATATACAAATATGATTCTGATGAAGACATGCCTTTCTTGGAAAACAAATTTGATGTTTGGTTTTATTATGCATATGCTTCATGTGTTTACTTTTTTAGATTATAGGATCACAGATTTGGAGCATGTAGAGAGACTTTAGAAAACATCTAGCCCAACCTCTTTATCTTACAGAGGAGCAAACTGAAGACCCATACAGATTAAGTGACTTGCTCAAGGTCATACACTTTGTAAGATAGCAGAATCAGAATTTGACCCCAAATTCTTTGAAGATGCATTATGAAATTAATAGAGACAAGGTTGAGGACAGCCAGTACATTCTGACGTATACTCTAGACTTTGGGGGAAAGAGATTCAAAGAGATCAGAGAAACTACTGGTAGTTATCTCACAGCCTAAGTGTCTAAGGTAAAAGTCAGTCCAAGAAGAAAATGGTGCTTTTAACAATGAAATTGTGACACTAGAAATTAGTCTACTGAGGAAAAAGTAGGTATGCTAAAATGACTGATGTAGTTGCACAGGGATCTCTTGCCAAGTTAGATTTTACATATGTACACACACATGCTATATACATATATTTTATGTATACGCATGCATACATATATGTATATATGTGTGAATGCACACGTGTATGTGTGTATGTATTTATATATATATATAGTGTGTGTGTATGTTATACACAGAGAGAAGACAGAAGGACAACTAATTGGGTTTAAAAATAAGAGAGTAGCATGAGCTTATAAAAAATGTCAGGACATGAAAATCCAAAAATTAAGTAAAAAGTTAAAAACAATGAAAATTGGGTTTAAAAAACTTTTTATTTTAAAATGCTTTTCTTTTTCACCTAAAACTCATTTCTAGATGTTTTCTTCATACTTCCTCTACCTAGCAGGACATTCCAAACCGGATTAACAACAACAACAACAAAAAACTTTTCTGAAGGCAAGCAGAAAATCAAAGAAGAGATAATAAGTTGATATGATTGATGGAATGATGATGATATATAACAGAACATAGAACTTCTCAATTTGATTTTACTTCCATTTTTACTATGAAAAAGAATAAGCTGAGAAGTATAGAACAAAAATGATTAGTAAAAATTGGAATCTAACATGCAGGAGAAGAATGAGACAGTACCTTGCTGCCTTCAGTAAGTTCAAGTCATCAAGGTTGGATGTACTATGATATTTCAGGGTACTGAAAGAACTTGTATATGTAATTATTAACCCATTTTTAATGATCTTTTATAGGACCATAGGATTTAAAGCAGGGCTATGAATCATGGCCACTAAAAAAGGGAAATTATTAATGAATATGTATTTCTCATATGTCTTTTCTTTGACAATTTAGTAACTTTACTAGGAAGCCATGAGATTGCCTTATCTACACTACCCTCTTTGTTCAATGCCACACAGGTAATAGCTAACAGTAGATTTGAACTTAGCTGTGATGGTTCCAATTACATTGGTTTTTTTTCCCCGCACTGTATCACATTACCTCTATGCTGACTATCTTTGAAAAATTACAGCAAATGGAAGAGGTGAATCAGAACTGGAGACTAGGAAATGTGTAATGTAGGCCAGTGAACTTGATTTACTGACAAATTTCTGGCATGCATTATCAGAGGAATGATTGGTGAACATTTAGAAATCTAAGAAGTGACCACCAAGAGCCAGATGAGTTCATTAAATATAGATCATGCCAGAATAAACTTTTTTTTTAAACAGCATCTCTTAACTTTATAGAGGCATCTTAAATTTGGAAGAGACCTCAGAGGTCATCTCATCCAACCCCTCCCAGAACAAAATTCCTCTCTTTAACATCCCAAACATATTTTATCCAAGTCTCTGTTTTAAAGACCTCCAGAGATAAGAAAACCCATTGCATGTTTCTAGGAAGCCAGTTCCTCTTTTGGATAGCACAAATTGTAAGGGATATATCCCCAAATAGAATGTAAGCTCCTTTAGGGCAGACATTTCTATTTTGTATTTATATCTCCAGTGCCTTAGGTAGAGTACTTGACAAATACCCTGAATTGTACTGAAATTACATTAATATTAAACCTGCATCTGCATAGTCATTCCATTGCTCTCCAATCTGCCCTCTGGCACCAAGTAGAATAAGTCTATTTGAGTAATGAATTCAGAAATCTGTGAATGCAGGCATAGACTGACTCATTCCTATAAGTCATAGATTTTTATGGGCAACTTTATTGTTGTTTGTTTTGTTTTCTTATCTTCTCTTTTGGCTCTTTCTCCTTCCTTTCTTCCTTCCTTTATTCCTTCCCTCCTTCTTCCTCCCTCCCTCCCTTTCCCCCTTCTTTCCTCTCTTCCTTCCCTTCCCTCCCTCTTCTTGTGCTGAGTTGTATGAAACAAGAACTAGATGATGAAGCAAAGGAGAATGCTACAGATAGGAAATGAGACTTCAGGTAGGTCTTCAAAGTTGTCAGGATTCAGAGAGGCAAATAGGACAGGAAGAATTTTCCACATGAGAAGAACAGCATGCACAGATGTGGCAATGGGCCTAGCAAGTTCTTATGACATTAAGATTAGCCTCATAAGAGCAAAGGGTGAATGTTGAGGAGCGGGTGGAAATAAACAGAAATAGTGGTAATGCATATCCTCCTTAGAGGCTGCAAGTCAGTAAAGTGCAAGATCATTTAGTGGAAAAGAAATCTCCATCCATGTGGACACACAGACTAGTGGCATAACTAGCAATGAGAAAAGTTAGAATGTAAGTTTTATTTTTTAATTTAATAGTATTTTATTTTTCCCAGTTACATGTAAAGACAATTAATTTTCAACATTCAGTTTTTGAAATAATTCAGTTTCAAGTTTTCTCATTCCCCTGCACACTCCCCAAGATGGCAAGCAATCTGATCTAGGTTATACATGTGCAATCATGTAAAACATTTCCACATTAATTATGTTGTTAAAGAAAAAAACGGAACAAAAGGGGAAAACCACAGGAAAGAAAAAAAAAGGACAAAAATAACCCCATGAGAATAATATGCTTTGATCTGCATTCAAACTCAATAGCACTTTTTCTGGATGGGGTTAGCTTTTTCCTTCACAAGTCTTTTGGAATTGTCTTGGATCATTGATTGCTGAGAAGAGTATTGTTGATCATTGCACAGTGTTACTGTTACTGTGTACAATGTTCTTCTGGTTCTGCTCACTTCACTCAGCATCAGTTCATATAAGTCTTTCCAGGTTTTTCCGAAATGAGCGTGTTCATCATTTCTTATAGCACAATAGTATTTATTCCATTACATTCACATACCACAACTTGTTCAGTCATTCCCCAAAAAACTGTCTCATCAATTTTCAATTCTTTGCTCCACAAAAAAGAGCTGCTATAGATATTTTGTACAAATGGTTTTTCTCCTTTTCTATGATCTGTTAGTTGTATTCCTAAGGTAATGTTTAGGATAAGGCTAGACATATTATTTCACTGATATAGGAAACTCCTTTTAGCAATGAAGGTTAGCTTCTTTTCATCTATAATTTATAGTCCTAGAGTTTTCTAGATCACTGAGAGGTATATAAAGCTATCACGTGTTATAGGTAGATCTTCTGGCTCTATAGCCCTTGTACCAGAACACCTCTCTTAGTGCAATATTAGGATAAAATCTTTGCTTTCATTTCATGTTTAAGATTTCTGAGGTAGGGGTGGCTAGGTGGCACAGTGAATAGAGTACCAGCCCTGGAGTCAGGAGGACCTGAGTTCAAATCCGACCTCAGATACTTAATACTTACTAGCCATGTGACCTTGGGCAAGTCACTTAACCCCAACTGCCCCTCCAAAAAGCTAAAAAAAAAAAAGATTTCTCGGGTGATAGGAAAGTGTTTGCCACTGATTAACAGTGGTCAGTCCTTGGTTAGAGCTTCATGTGTCCCAAAGAGGAAGCTTAGGATAAGGATTTTTCCTTCACCTTTATTGCACCTCTCTTAGCCTTGCCATCAGTAAGAGATAAACTTGTCTTCCTAATGGTGTAAATGGCTTACCTAATATTGTCTGTCTTTTTTATGCTAATTTTCTTGTAGGCCAGTAAATGGCTGGTATAGGCCACTTCTGTCAGTGAGTCTATAAAATGTAAACAGTGACTCTCCAACCCCCTAAGGAAAAAAAAAAGCCAACTCAAAGCAAAAAGGAAAGAAGAGGCTAATGTATTTGCCAAAAAGATAAGTAGAAGGAAAACTAATTTTCTAAACTGTAGCTTTAAGCTTTCATAGGTTTGACTCTATCAGGCTATCCCAACTTAATGCGATGACACCAATTTCTCTTTACCAACCTCAGATAGTATAGGTCTAGTACATTGTTTCTGACAATACAAACAATATAAACCATAAGAGGAAAGTTGCAATCTTTCTTGTGCAGGAATAGCAGACCAGAAATATTTTTATGCAGGTCAAATATATATTAAATGCTTTACTTTAGCATTTTTTTTTGTAAATAGAAAAGACTTCTATTTTGCTCCTCCCTTTTTAAAAAATAAAAGATCCCTAATTTTGCTTGGAAAATATTATCTTCCTTTTTCCTTTGAGAATACATCACTATGGAAAGCTGAGTTAGAACCCTGACTCATTTACCTAACTAGCTGTGTGTCCTATAGACAAGTCATAACCTATAAAAGTTTCAGTTTCCTCACGGATAAAATGAAGATAGTAACACTTAGACAACCTATCTCACGGAGATGTGATTTCCAAAACTTAAATGTTAGCTAATATTGTTATTATTTGATCCTCAACCCATCCTTTGGACATAGGCGTTTAATAAATGTTGGCTTGAATTGATATTTTGGAATTCTTGTCTTGTACACTTGGAGTAACTGATTTTGGAAAGTAAAAAAAAAAAAACTTTTTGGAGCCCATAGACCAATCTGAAAAGAACGCAGGTCAAACTTCCTTCTTTATCTCTTACTGTCCTGTAGAGATGCCCCACTAGTGATAAGATTTAATGATTGCTTCTGAGCACCATGATTCAGAAATCCATGTTATCTAAACCAATTCTGAGTGGAAAGTTGTGCTCATTCTCTCTTTTTGTTATCCTATTGCTCATTTAAAAAAATAAATTTTAGTGATGCTTTTTGTTTTTACATCTCTTGTCATTTTGGTATATATCTCCTACCTCTACCCAATACAAGAAATGTGATCCTCCCTGGTAACAAAAACAAACAAACAAACAAGTTAAGTCAAAGCAACCACTAGTATATTGATTGTTCCTGATAATGTATGCAACATCCTGTCCCTGTAGTCTGTGGCCCCTCTCCTGAGAAGAAGGTGGGTTGTTATCTTTTCTAAGACCAATATCAGATTTTACATTTACTCACAGTTTAACTCCTTTTTTTACCATTTTATTTTATTTATCTTATTATAATTGCTGGTGATATTGATCTTCTAGTTCTGCTTGCTTTATTCTGTATCAGTTCAAATACATCTTCCCATGTTTCTTTAAATTCTTCATAGCTATCATTTACTAGTATACAATATCCCATTACATTAATATGCCACAGTTTGTTCAGCTTTTACCCTCTATTCTCTCCTTCCTGGTCTTAATACTCCCTTTAAAACCATTAAAAATGTCATCTAAAATCCTCTTTCAAAGTTATCATCTTGTTTTTTCTCCCTCTAATTATTTTAGTGGGGCTATTCTGGAGCCTTTCCCTTACTATGCTCATACTTTTCCTTCTTCAATACTTTAAAAAATTACTTTTTTCCTCTTTTCTTAATCATTGAAGCTGTGTAGCCACCTTTGTAGCTTTCCTAGTTGCTACTTCTTTTGCCATAGTTTTCATGTCTTTTTATGCTGTTTCTTTTTCTCTTAAATTTATTTCTTTCATGTTGTTCTCTAAACCTTTTCTTTTTTTCTTCTTGAGTCCTATTACTCATCTGTACTCTGACTGGGTCCAGCAAAACAAACAAAACCAACTCCAATCCTGAAGATTTGTACAGGTTTGCTTTTATTGATGAAGTTGTTTTGACAAATCTGAGTATTGGAGTTCTGATTATCTTGAGAAAGTACTCAAAGGCACTTTCAATCAGGTCCAACTTTAATTTCTACTATTCTTGTTTTAATGATAATTTTCTGCCTCTATCTCAAGAGTTTCTCAAGGTTGAAAGTTATTACTCTTCTGAATGACAGAGACATGATAGCTAATGGGTCATATGACCTCCTACCTTTCCATTCTATGCTATTCACAAAAATCATACGGTGATACTGAATATGAGCTTCATAAAGTCCAAAAGGAAAGGATTCAAAAATGGAGCATCTACTCCATAACCACTTTAAAAGGGAAAAGATAGGAACAAACATTTACATAGTACCTACTATGTGCCAGGCACTATGCTAAGTGCTTTACAAATATCTCATTTGATCTTCACAACAACTTTGGAGGTAGGTGTTTTTATGCTTATTTTGCGGCTGAGGAAACCAAGGCAAACAGAGGTTTAGTGACTTGCCCAGGTTCACACAGCTAGTGTCTGAGGGCAGATTTGAACTCAGGTTTTCCTGATACCTAGCTCAGTAGTCTATATTCTGTGCCAGCTACTGTCTGTACTTTAAATGGGATTCTTGACCTTGTTTCCTTTAAACTCTCCAGAGTACTCCATAAGGTTGTCATTACTATAGGATTGTGTCAAGGACACCAGAATCTAAAGATTTATATTCAAGAACAGTGGGATGGATAACCTATTGAGTCAAGCTATAGATGGATTCTCAAGACCTCTGCTTTTGAATTTTATCACTAATGCATTGAGTTGGGCCAATCATTTAACCTTTCTGCCTCAGTTTCTGAATTTATAGGCAAGAAGCAAAACTGTGATTGTTTTGTTATCATGGCTGAATAAGTCATTGAAATGACTAAAAATATCTTTGAAAATGGAATAAAAAGTACCTGAATTGTGTGCATAGCAACTATCTTACATGCAACTTAAAGCACTTAATTTCTAATTTCTCTTATTAGCATTTCTCTTTCTGGTACTTTGATTTTCAGTGAGGAAAAACTTGTTGACTTTTCTTTCCTTAAAGTATTTATTCTATTCCAACTCATTTCTGTGATGATTTTAGGCTTTAAAAAGTTCTATGAATTATACAAAGTTGTCCCCATTTTATATAGCTTCTTGGATAAAATAGAAGACAATAGGGCTTCAATCTACTTTCCTAATCTTATATTATTCAATATTCCAACCACACTGACTTAGTGGTGCTTTCATAGATGCTCTGTTCCTGGTGTAAGGGGGGAAATCAAACCCATACCACCCGGCTAAGTCTCGATACCTAAACTAGTTGAGAACTTATCTTAATCAATGTAATGAGTCTTGAACTAAGGGTTTAAAAGCCTTTAAACATTGCTGAAGAATTACATCTGTATAGGCCTGTCAGTGGGAGGAGGAATTGGCTAGACTGTAATCTACACTCTCCATCTCTTAGAATCCCCAATTTCCTTCAAAAACACAGCTCAGATTCTTCTTTTTTTTTTCTTTTTGCTTTTTGGACGGCAATTGAGGTTAAGTGACTTGCCCAAAGTCACACGGCTAGTTTTTGTGTTAAGTGTCCGAGGCCAACTTTGAACTCAGGTCCTCCTGACTCCAGGGCCAGTGCTCTATTCACTGTGCTACCTAGCCGCCCTCCAGATTCTTACTTCCTAAATGGGACCTACACTGGTCCCACAGCCATTACTTTCTCCTCAGCCGCAGTTCTCATTGTAGCCACAGCTTTGTCCTCCATTAAGCACCTACTATGGAGCAGGAAACAGTAAACCACTCCAGTATCTTTACCAAATGGGGTCACTAAGAATCCACACAACTGAAAGGACTCAGCAACAACAATAACACATACTAGGCACTATGCTAAGGATACAAAAAGAGGAAGACAGTTTTCTTCCCTCAAGGCACCTACAGTCTAAGGAGAGAGACAACATGCAAACAAATACAAACAAAGCAAGCTATGTACAGGATAAATAAGAAATAATTAACAGAAGGAAAGCACTGGAATTAAGGGATGGGGGAAGGCTTTATTTGCAAGGTAGGATTTTAGCTGAGACATAAAGAAAGCCATGGAGATCAATAGATGGAGTGGAGGAGGGAGAGTGTTCAGACAGAATGCTGGGGCCCAAAAATGGTGTGTCTTGATTAGGAAGCTAGTATCACTGGACAGAAGAGTGAGTTTCGGAGACTAAGGTGTAAGAAGACTAGAAAAATAGGTGAGAGCTTGGTTATGAAATGTTTTGAATGCCAAGCAGAACATCTTATATTTGATCCCTGGGTCAATAGGATGCCATTAGAGTTTATTGAGTACAGGGTGGAATTACTTTGAATAGTGGTATATATATTTTATATTTACTTACCTATGGACATGTTATAACTCTGACAAACCTAGCAGACTGTAACCTCTTTGAGGGCAAGGACTGTTCTATGTTTATCTTTGCATTCCCCTGTACCTACCACAGTACCTTGTACCTAGAAGGTGATTAAAAAATATTTGTTGAATTAAATAGTACTTATATAGGCACTGAGAATATTTAATCATCACCAAGTGCTGGACACTACAGACTATAATCATTGCATGTAGGGGACATCAGCATGTGTATTACTACTGATTTCATCCTGCCTGCAATATGGTAGAGTGGGAAAAACCTTGGTTTGCAGTCAGGTGACTGGAGTCCAAATCATGTTTCTATGCCACTTATTCCAAGCAAAAATCAATCACCTGGGGAACTGATTGGGAATCAATTGGGAAAAATCAATAAATTTTTCTGGCCCTCAGTTTCCTCTACAAAATGATGGAGGTAGACTAAATGACTACTAAAGTAAGTTAGGTGATGAACTGTGCTTAGAGTCAGGGAGACTCATCTTATAGGCCTCTTCTCCTACTTTTCTATCATTTTAATCATTAGGACTTTTTTTTTCTTACATCAAACCTAAATCTGTATCTTTCTGATTTCGATTCATTGCCCCTCATTCTATCGTACGGGATCAAGCAAAACAGATCCAGTTACTCTTCCACTTGACGGTTCTTAAAATGCTTGCCATGCCCTGTCAAGAAAGAAAATACAGTGTTAAAAACACCACCTGTGGAGTCAGAGGACCTCGTTCACATCCTGTCTTTGACAACATCTGTTTGACCTTTGGCAATAACCTCCCTAATTTTCTCATTGGCAAAATGAGGGATTTGAACAACATAACCTCCAAGTTCTCTTCCAGCTAAATATCTATGATTGTGATCCTATGGAATAAACTGTTCTTGATAAAGTCATACTGATTCTCCATGATCACTACTTCCTTTTCTAGAAATTCACTAACCATCCCTTTAGTAGTGCAGTTCAAATTTTTTTCCAGAAGATGAAGTCAGGTTCACTGGTTTGTTCTTTACAGACTCCACTCTTTAGTTTTTGGGTTTGTTGTGTTTTTAATTAGGACAGTTGCCCATCTCCAACCCTATGTCATTTCTACTTGAAGCATGATTCTCTTAGAGAAACATCATTATAAAGCGAATAGGGCACTGGACTTGGAGTTAGAAGGACCTGGGTTTACATATTGCCTCAGACATTTGCTAGTTAGATAACACTAGGCAAATTACTTAATTACTCTGCTTCAGTGTCCTCATTTACAAAATGAGAGGGCTAATCTTAGTAGTCTTAAAAGTCCCTTCCAGCTCAAATCTAGGACCCTGTGATCACTGAGAGTTCCTTGGCATCACACATTTGCTGTTTTTTGGCTGTTGTTTTGTAATCCCCCAGAGTATAATTTATATGGACTTGAAAACTCAAACTCATCAAAGGCAACTAAGTGATCCCTCCCTTTTACTTTGGTTAGCAACTCTCTGCTAATCATATTTGAACTATCCTTTCCAGTTGAAAATTCATTCTTCTTGGCAGAGGAAGCAAAGTATGAGTTGACAAATATGTCTTCTCTCTTTTGTCCATTATAACAACACTCACCTAGAGCTATGATCCTATCTCCAATAAAGCTAAAGGCAACTCTTTTTGTTATTCTTAGTTTTCCATGTCAGTTTTAGTTCATTATGAGTTCTGTCTCTCCTGACTATCTACGTACAAAAGCACGCAATGTTTTTGTATTCATGTCAGTATCTACCCTTGCCTCCATCTACTGCAAATGTCTTTTTAAAAATATAAACTATATGATAACTTCCCTGTGCATCCACATTGTTCTCTTCAAAAGACTCTCATTTTTTTTTTACTTATCATTAGAATGATTTCTTTTGGCATCTTCAGTAATTTTTGGCACCTTCCTATCCCTGAACAAAAGCAAAACATTTGGGATAATTTGTCAAGTAAAATTTCATTCTGTGAGGTTCCACATATATGTTCATGAGACCTCTGAAGTCAGTTCTCTCAAAATTTAGGGTGTATCTCAAACTATGCTTGACTTTCTCCTCCTTCCCCATCACAAAATCTAATGTAGAATGATTCCCTACTGGCAAGATTTGCATCATTTCCATTCCAGTAGTCATGTTCTTTTTTTTTTGTTGTTGAGAATTAAGTCCAGAATTATTCTACTCTTTCATTCCTTCACCTTTTAAAAGATGGAATCTTCATTAAAGCAAGCCAGGAAAATATCAGTTATTTAGTTTTAGGTAAAGAAAGAACTTCAACTAAAATCTGGATAATTGAAAACTCCTTTAACTATCATTTGATTCCTCCATGCTTAGATTGTGATCTGTTCCCAAAATTCCTCATCTATTTTCCTATTCTATTCAGATGGTCTTCATTATACTCTAGTGACAATATGACTTCCATATATTTCTTTAGTGGTCTTTACCTTGGCTTGATCTATTTGGCTTCTGTGCAGAAAATAAAAATAAATGCTCCTGAATGTCCTAATATTAGGATATCTTCTTAATATACAATGCTATTATACCTCTTCATTTTTTAACTATACTGTACCTTTTCAATAAGATAAACCCTTCCAGATCCAAATTCTGGTAATAGAATTAACACAAGTAATAAAAACTAATGAAAGAATGCAACAGAATGCCCTTTCAAGTGCATATCAGAAGCTGGGCAAATATTTGGTCTTCATCCACTTGGTTTTTCTTGTGTGAATTGCTAGACTTATATCTCTTTTGATTAACTAGTTCTTACTATAGTACTATAAATTAAACCAGGTAATAGATATAAAAACACTGCAAAAAGCCAAAAGTTATGTCAAATATAAGACAAGAAAAGGAGACTGCTCCTGATTGGCCATTAATTCTAGGTCCTTGTGGAATATAGGTCTTCCTCGTAATATGTTGTTGACAGTACCATTTTTGCCTTACACCAAAAGCTGCCTATTTTAAAATGGTAAAATCCTAGAAGGAAGAAGGGATTTGGACTGTGTCTTCTCTATCAGCTCTGAAAAATACCACAATACCTAGAAGGTGCTAGTCATGCAACAGAGGGATGTACAGATAAATCTCGTAAGGATTACCTAAGAGGACTCTCTACTTAGACACTGCATTGCCAAAGAAATTTACAAACATCTCAAAAAGAACTGAATACCAGAAAAGCCCTTCCCCCATAGTGGAGAGGGGAGGGGAGGGGAGGGGAGGAGACAGAAGGGAAGGGGAAGAGGAAAAACAAGTACAGTACTTTTCAATTAATTTATCTATCATCTAGCTGAGAACAAGAAACTCTTTAAGAAATGTTATCAAAAGTGTTAACACAAGCAATATATATAGTCTCTTTCATATGAAAATAATTCTTAATATTTGTGAGGTGTGTAACATATTGGCAACTGTTTGAGTTGAACACACTATGTGATTTGGGAAGTGCACATTGCAGAATTTTTAATTCAGTGATACAAAAGGCACTAATGAAATATGCATGTATGAATTTTGTATCATATTAGTTCCCTCTTTCTTGAATTCTGAATAAAAGCCAAACATCTGGATTATGTTTGAAAAGCCTGAATTTCCCATTTTCAGAGAGATTCAATCTATTTTGACATTGCACACTTAGCCTTAACATTTACAGTGTGCTATTAACATTACTTGCAATTGTAAAAAAAAGTACAGATTTAAACAAACTTGGTGCCTCCTAGCGCTAAAAATATATGTGTATTTGAAAAGACTGTTGCTACACGACCATAGTTTAGGCCTCATCAGCGTTTCCATTATAAATACTTGAATTGAAGGGGTTGGCAATTTGGCTTTAAAGATATGGGTAAAGCCTTGATATGTAAGTTCTCCTAGAAAATCACTTTAAAAATTAAATGGTGATTCAGGCATCACTTAGTTTGATAAAATATTTATTGATTTAATTTTCTTTGAGGATCCTAGTCATCTAAGATACTCTAGGCTACATGACTCCTGTCTTCAGAGAGTTTACTTTTTAAATTTACAACATAAACAAACAGTTTTCTCTTTTCTTCGAGATGTTTGGGTGGATTGTTTTTGGCAGCTAGAACAAAGACAGGAGAATGGCCATGCTTTAGGGAAATAAATATGGACTTCGGTGTTTTATCTTATTTCATCATGATAGACTTGCTAAAAGAGAGCATAGTTTTTCTCTTAGGGAGAGGGAAGAAGGGAGAAGAAAGAAGTTGCACACCTATGTTAGAAACCAAGGAATTCATAGAAAAATGTGTGGACACAAGCGTCAATGAGTATTGGTAAAGAAAAGCAAGGGTGAAGTTTAACTCTCCACATTTCCAAGGCATATATCATACTAATTTTTGCACCTGGTCATTTTCTTTTTCTTTTTCCCAAGCATGATGAGGGGAACCATGGAACAGTGGATAGACAGCCAGCCCTAGAGTCAGAAGAACTGGTTCAAGTCCAGCTTCTAAGATGCAATCCCTAACAAGTCAACTAATTTCTCCATATCCCAGGCTAGTCTCTGGACAATACATTACAGATGAGTTGTCCTCTAAATTAGTGGAGAAAGTCTCTAGTGGTGAGTTCTCTATACTGACTAAATCACTATTCTAGATTGAAAAATAAAATAATGGAATTCAGAGTTTTAAAAACAAATGTTAAAAATTGTTTTTACACATGTAGCTAGGGAAAGTTTCCTACAACTGAGGATACTTAATTGAGAAGTGTTTACTCACCTAATTATGGAGTCAATCTGGTGTTCTTTTCAACTAGTTCAGGCTCTCATCATCTCTCACCTGGAGCATTGTAGTAGCCTTCTAAACATTCTCCCAACTTCAATCTCTTTCTACTCCAATTTCTCCCCTATCCAATTGCCCAAGTGATTTTCCTAAAGGATGAATCTAACCATGTTACTTCCTCCCCACCTTGATCAATAAACTCCTGTGCCTCTCTCACCTCCAAGATTAATATAAAGGCCTCCATATGGCATCTAGGGTTTTTTACAACAAAGCCCATCAGTTCTTTCCGGTCTTCTCACACTTTACTCCCCTCCACTCACTCTGTTATCCAGTGATACTGGTCTCTTTGCCGTTTCTTGGACACGACTCTCCATTTTCTGTGTACATGCCTTTGTTGGCTGGCTGGTTGACCCACATGCCAGGAGTGTTTTCTCTTTTTACAGCCCAACTCTTGAGTCTTCTTTCAAGACTCAGATCAAGTGCTGCCTTATTCAAGAGGTCTTTCCCATCCTACCATAAGCTGGGACATTCTTCTCTAAGGTTCAGTTAAGTCATTTTCAGTTGTGTTCTAACTCTTTGTGTTTGCCATTTCCTTCTCCAGCTCATTTTACAGATGAGGAAACTGAGGCAAACAGGGTTAAGTGACTTGCCTAGGGTTACACAGCTAGTAAGTATCTGAGGTCACATTTGAACTCAGGACGATGAGTCTTCTTGACTCTAGGGCCAGCATTCTGTGCACTATGGCACCACCTAGCTCTCCCTCTGAGATTACCTTCCTTCTAGTCAATGTATCTTGTGTATGCCTATTTATATACATGTTCCCCTCCCCTCCAGGCCCAGTCATTGGACTGTGAACTCCTTGAGGACAGTACTGCTATATCTTTTCCTTTGAACCCCCAGGACTCAGCACAGTGCCTAGCACATAGCCAACACTTAAGAAATTTATGTTGCTCAGTGAATTACACCAAGTTGTGTAGTGGTCTCAGAATTAAAGCAAAGTGTATTCTTGAAGGTACTTGGAGAGGGTTGGGGAAGGGAAGCAGATTAAGTAAAATTCTCATTGGGGAAAAGTAGATTTCATAATATTAATTACTATTCCTCATTCTCTGCTTTTCCAACCTGGAACACATGACACACATGGAAAGGCATTATATAATTATATAACAATTCTTGGTATATGTGACATGGCATTACAACATGACACGGTGAGTCATAGTGACACTGTAATTAGAACAGTCATGATGTATTATGGCAGTGATCCACACAGTCACTGAGGCACATTGGTATGCATGGAAGATCCATTGAGATGGGCAATGACTCGACAGAATGCAATAAGACCAATGAAATAACCATGGGATGGAGGGGAGATAGCTAGTGGGTTAGCTGCAAATAGTCTAAGGCATTAATTAGATATTATTGAATCATACAGTATTGATAGCAAAATATTTTTGAGAGCCATGTTCAAAAGCTAAATTTCAGTAAAGTCTAACTGAAATGATAGGGAAATCTGTGTCCAAATCACATAAGTTCTCTGCTGGTAAATTTCCTGTGTTGTTCCTACAAGTTATAGAGTTCTAATGGTTTGATGCCTGACCTCATTTCATGAAATTCCTAAGAAAAGTAGAATGACATTAGAATCAGGTGAAACATTCCGTTTTCAACGGCCCTATTCCTGGTGTTTATTATACACACATACATGCATGCATACATATATATATGTATACACATATTTATATGTGTGTGTGTAGTGAAGGTGTTTTTCCTACAGAAACAATCACAGGTCCTTGAAGTTGACAGTTTGAAGATGTGATGTCATGCTAAGTCACTTTTGTGAAGAGCTATTCTGGTGATAGATTTTATATAGATATAGATAGACATATTCATAAATAGTATATACATATTATGTACGTATAGATAGATGAAGATGCTTCTTTGTCTTCAATTTGCTCTAGTGTTTATTATGTCAAGGTCTACCTAAGAAGGGGGAATGGGGAAGTCTTATGACTGAGTCTAATGAATCCACAAAATGAAAGTTATATGTATAATTGATATCTTCCTTGGCATTTTTCCCCCAAGAAAGTAAGCCTAGTTCATGGGCCTGATAAGCTAAACAGTTCTCAAAGAATCCTTTTACTGGGACCCCCTACTGAAATTATCTTTTAAAGGATTCAAATCCCAAAACACCAGTGACTGAACCTCAAACCTCTTAAATCTTTTCTAAGGAATTGTTTAGTTAGTTTAGTGGAGGAAAGACAGTTTCTTAAG
The DNA here is from genome assembly GCF_028583685.1 of Petaurus breviceps papuanus. NCBI lineage: Eukaryota > Metazoa > Chordata > Mammalia > Diprotodontia > Petauridae > Petaurus > Petaurus breviceps. Next base: position 11,272,617 of record NW_027186492.1, on the reverse strand, counting down.
CCTATCTGTTCACTCTCTGAATGAATACATCCAACATACACACACACACACACACACACACACACACACCTGATGTTATATTGCACACACTTGTATGAATTTAAACCATTAGATTCTGGGTATATGTCCTTAGCAATTTAATTATGTTTAAGATCTGGTTAGTAGTGTAGTAAATAACTGGTATTACTACAAAATTGCATTGAGAATATAATGGGATTGAATTTCTATACAAGTTGACACTCAATTAAAATTTCCCATATATCCAGTGAATTAGCCAGTTCTTGGCTGCAATGTTAGGGTGGATTCTTTTCCTGCTTGCCGAACTCTCCAAGACAGGCAAAATGCATAATAAAGCCAAATCACAACTTAATGTATGAGCAAAGACTTAGGTTATGCTTATCAAAAGCAGAACAAAAACAAGAACATAGACCAGAAAGCACCCATGTTTTTTTTTTCCCTCCTTAAATTCCTCTATTTATGGTATTGACACTAGAGGGAAAAATAACATATTAAAATCTCCTTACTGAATTACTGCCCTAAACCAAGAGATCCATGGGGCTTGTTCAGCTAAAAGCCACAACAGACTTTGTAATGCAATGATGTAATCTTGGCTTTGTGTCATTTATATTCAACCTAAAAAAAACAATTTTCCTGAATAGACACGCTGACAACAATATTGTTCAGTGTTGGTTTTTATTTGGATTGTTTCCAAATGGTTCACATGCCTCCACAGTAACACATCATGCCTGCTTAAGTTTTTTTTTTTTTTTTTTCCATTTGGATTCCAAAGTTTCCTCCTTTTACTTGCATTTTATTTTTCTTTTAAAGTCTGGGTTATGTTTGTAAAACTAACCAGCTCCACCACAAAATTAGGATGTATCTTGCGGAGTGCATTCATTTTACTTTTTGCATATTTTTCCTGAGGTCATGTCAAGGTTAGTTTGAATTCCATCCTACATTAAGACTTCTTTCACAGCTATTTAGCTCTGCAGCCTACTCCCCGCTGGGGTCTGCCCCTTGGGCACGTCAAAGCTTCAGACCTGACAAATCACACACAGATGAAGCTGTACAGTTTTTTAAACAGTTTCATCAGTAACATTTTTTCCCCTTTTTCACTATATTCTTCCATGTTGGGGTTTATTCTCTGGATTACCATCTCACGAATGCTGGTTTCTATTTGATACTGTTCTTTTTTCAAATCAGAGTTACAGTCTAACAATGCAATTAATTGTACAGTAAATTCTATTAATCGTCTCCTAGGAATCAACAGTACTGTTGATACTGTCATTCTACCCTTAAAAAAAAAAAAGAAAAAAAGAACCTGACAGACCACAGTTCATTTTCTAGTAAAACTATAATTGCATGATTAAAAACAATTTATATAGGGAAAATTAGTGGACTGAAGACAGAAAAATATAAAGAAGTTTTGGGACCTGAAAAATGTAAAATATATATTCTAGGTTCATCTGCTTTGTAATATGTGTTGCCAGTTGCATCTGGAAATGTTTCTCACACTGCCATTAGTTTCCTCTTATCTGTATTTTAGCAAACTGTGAAACTAATGGTGCAACTCCATTTCCTGTTTAATTGACAAAGTTAAAATGCTTGGCTGCTAATGAGTGTATTAGCAAACAATATACCCTTAACAGGCTTAAGCAGCTCAGGATTTTTAAAAGCAGCTTACTGTCCTCATTTTTATTAGACAAAAATATATTGGCTGCCACAAATGACTTGATCGGCTGAAGAAACGATATAATTATTGCTATTTAACAATGTTGGCAAAGCTGAATGGACAGATTTTATATGTATATATGTATCTATACATCCACATATATGTATACATATACACATATGTAATTATGTACATACACAGAAATGACACTCACAAACAACTCTTTTACTTTATTAAACCTTTGGCTTCCTAGTTAAAGCTGCAGTCAGCGCAAGAGACACCTGAAGATCTTCACTATAAACTAACCTGAACATTTGGAAGTGAGAAAACCATCGTATTACAGCATGACTCCTCCTCCAGCCTCTCCTCCCCTCCCCACCCTATAGTTAGTACAACCTAATGAAGAGTTCTCCCAGAAGTTGCTTCCTTGAAACTAAATAAAAAAAACCAAACACAAACAGAGTTAAGACGAGTTGTCTTGGGGAACTTCATGTTTTAGGATATTTTATGGAGATTTCTCAACTTCTATGCAAAATTAGGAATAAACCAAACTATAAAAATGTCCATTTGGGGGGAGCCATGATCTTAAAATTCATGTTATTTTTGCAGCAAGATACATGTCAACGGGCGAGCCATCTTGAAGAAATCATTTCAGCATTGGCACATGAACACATTATAGTGAAAAGAGAGCCTTGTGCTTTTCACTTGGTGCATTTCAGTCTTCAATTAATGTGAAAGCACTACAATGCCTCTGCAACTTCTCTTGCCTAGTGGTGCACCATTTATCATTGCAGTTTTACATTGACCTTGACACCCACTTCATTAGAATAAAGATTGTCTACCATTTAGGTTACATTGTTCCTCTGCACAGAGACCCCATGCAAATTTCTGTTCAGATAGAAGAGCTGTGAGCCTGTCAGAGGTCATCTGCATTAAATGATTGCAGCTATTTTCCTACTGCTTCTTTTCATTCTACTCAATTCAGGCTAGGAGGATCAATCAAACCCTCTGCCTGAAACAGTGGGGCTGCTGGGAATATAGCTGTTTTTGGTAGTAGTGGATATGCCCTAAACAGTATTAAATATTTAATATAAACTCATTAAAGGGCATGCAAAGGCTTCAAAAAAGATATTAAATTTAAAGGAAACTTTAAATGGCTAGATTCCCCCTTTCTTTAAATAAGCAGAATGCTGAGGATCAATTGCCTTTTTTTTTTTTTTTCCATTGCATGTTCAACATTTAGTTCTTCAAGTTAGGGAATCTTTTCTTCAAAGGACTTATTTCACTGGCTTCTATAAAAAGGTCATAAGAAGTGGAGAGGGTTTTTTTGTTTTTCTTTTTTATTTTTAATGCAGCACTGAAATTCTGCTCTGGATCGGCTTAAAAATAACATCACAGGCCTAGGTATTTGTTATGAAAAAGAAGAGACCATGGAAATAAGTTACCAGGTCTCCTGCTTGAGTTTTCTGAGTGATATAATTGGAATTAAATTATTAATGGGAGATACTTTAAAAAAGATTGTTTTATGATCTTCTATTAGAGAATTTGCAATTCATTTTAATATTTGTAGTTTGATTTATATTAAAGATAATGCAATCTATGTCCAATTAACAATACATGGCCAATGTAATATGATTTCCAGATCATGCAAATGGAATAAGCTGGAAGAGGAAAAAAACTCAATTCTTAACCTCAGATGTAATTTGCTGTACGAGTTCTGGCAATTTTAAATGACATTGCACTTTTTAATTTTTCCAAAGGCTCAGCAGCAAATTTATCCCAATCAAGAAAGCCTATTATTAATTTACAAGGACAATTGTAGGAGTCTTTATAATTTCCCTGTGCAATTATTTGCCATAAATTGCTAATGGCAAAATACAAGAACTTTATAAGATATAACGACTCTTATTTGTCTAGTTAGAACACCCTTCCTCCATTCTGAATATCTTCCAGAAGTTTTAGTTATAAAGGCGGCATCTGAAACATTAACATAGATTATAAAATGCCTAGCACTTGTGTTATTAAAAAAAAAAAGAAAAAGAAAAAGGTAGAAACCACAGAACTGTTGTGAAGGGTAGACTGGCCTCTAGCAGATTCCTGCACTCTGCTTGTATACAGCTGAGCTTTGGACCCTGGACTTTTGTATAAAAAGACTCTTTGTTCGTCACTGAATGGCATTAGGCATGGGCTTCCTAAGGGGCCACCATGAAGCCTGGTATGAAGAGTGCAAACACTAGCCAGAAAGCACAATGTAAGAGTGTACAGATAGCTGATAGCCAGACAAATATTCATATTTCTGTGTGAATATCTTTGTCTGTACATATATTTCCTGAATCAACCAGTACTAGGGTGTTTTTGTAACATTTATTAATGGATAAAGTGGAAATGGATTTTCAAAAAATCTATATGGCATATATATTCCTACACATATGCCAAACTTACATATATATACACACATATATACATATATTACATATATGTAGTTAGTATCTATATGTTGGAGTACTGAATGACATAGACATGATTAGGTGTATGTAGACTTGTACTAACAAGGACATCTTGTCTTTTTTTTTTTACTTGATCTCGTATTTAAACTTATACTTGGATCACTTTACCTAAATACTGGATATGTAGCTTATTTTAATTACTCACAATGTAAAGTGACATACACTTCTGGTTATAAGCAGAGGGGTCAGAATAAGAATCCTCAAGCCCAGACGACACAGACTAGCATAACCCTGTTCTAATAATCAAGAAAACTCTCAATCCTTCTGTCTCTTGTAGCCATAGCTTGTGTTCAGCAATGTCTAGTCTCTTTTCAGTATAACCAACAGAAGCACCATACAAAAGTCTTACAATGGATGTCTTAATCTCTCTGTGTGCTTTTAGAGCATTATTTTTGAATTCCATCATGCAGCCTTTTCTCTTTCCTCTTCTGAAGTTTTATTACAACGGCAGAATTCCCAGGGAGCTTTGGGGGCAAGGTTCACATAATATGGCCCTGAAGTTTTGCTGGAGGGTAGAATCCATACTCCAATCCCGACCATCTTTTGATGATCTTTCTATTGCAGAAAGATTATTCTGGAAATAGAATCTTATGGCATTAACTGTATACAGTTGTTGTTGTGTGTGCGTGTGTGTGTGATTTTTTAAAAATTACTAGATAGTGAGCATGTACAAACCTTTCATGATGATTTCTTTCTCTGACCTCTCAGTGACTAGGCATCTTGTTCTTTAACATTGAGGGAGGCAGAAAAATGCTTGAGTTGCTCAATGTGTGCCTTCTATACCAGTTTCAAAATGGCTTATTCTTCTGGTTTCCATGGTGACAATTAACACTGTTTCAAGGCATTGTTCCAGTCTCCATTTGGGCAGAATTTTCGGGTGTGATTTTTCACAAAAAAAAAAAAAAAAGAAAGAAAGAAAAAAAGGTTTTAGGAAAAAAGCAGCCTTTAGCATAAGTGTCAAAAAAAGTTATCTCAATCAAGTCTTCTTGCATTTCTTAAAATATTTCTTTCAGAAAATCTTGCTTTTGCTTTCTTTGTTTTGGAATTCCCCGATAGCCCTTATGCTTGCAAAGCATAGCCACTGAGTGACTGAGAATTGGCCAAACTTCTTCAGTTCACATTTTTTGCAATTAGTTGGTCTGAGTTTTTGTTTCCCTTTTGAGCTTTCATTGTTTAATTTTTCTTTTGGCACAGGAGATAGTAGGAAGAATATCATTTCACTTTAATTTAGATCTTTCCCAGTTCTGTTAGGTAGATTGATAAGCAAAATAAGGAAACTGCAGGCAAACACATTTAAATAATGTTAATACTCTTTCAGTTTGGCCTTTTTTATTTTTGTCTTTTCGGTTGGACAGAGAAGGCTATATTGCAGTTGCTATGAGAAAATTAAACCTTGTGTGTTTATTTACTTCGGCAGTTGAGACCAGTCATCTGACTTTAACTTTGTTAATCTCATTTTGGCTATTGAATATTTGTCTATATCATAATATCCCTAGACTACAGGACACAATGGGGGCAGCCTTTGCTCACTTACTGCCATGGAGAGAATGAATATGAAAATTAAATTATCTTCTCTCCACCGAATAAAATAGTCCTACCAGAGATAGGATGGTGCAGACTGATACATCTGATAAGCTAATTTCCTTCTGCAAATACTTTTCTAGAAATCCTGGAGAGAGAAGCAAATGCCAAAACAACAACAGCAGCAACAATAACCCACACCCTGCCCTCACCCCCATTCATACCCACATAAAAATAAAAGCCAACAACCTACCCCAAAGCATTAGCATCTAGACTCTCAGGACATAAATCATAACTTGATTTGAGGTTCAGAGCTCTTCAAAATTAAAATAAATATTTCACCTTAAATTTATAAGTGACAGGCTAGTGGTCTTCATTCACATACCAATACATCTGACAATTAACTGGATCCCTTCACTTTTTATAGTTAGAAGGAATTGTCTATCAATCAACATCGTTCACCAAGCTATTTGTACTGTAGGTTACACTGTGGCAGGGTACATCAAAACAAGTTTATTTTTTCACATATAATCACCTTTTATATTGGTTGTACTAGGGGCTACTTGTGTTGTGCTGTGTGAAGAAAATTATTTTAGTATGTTCCAAGTTCTTTAAAAAATTACATTTAGACTATCATTATTATAGGGGACACCATTTTTTTTCTCTTTACTGAATTCATAATATAAAAAAATAAGCATTAGGATTTGGGGAAAGGAACTGTTAAGAGGGAAAGACATAACATTACTTATTCACAGGTGAATGTGGTTACTACTGGTCCAGTCTGCTCCATTTTTGCACAGCTAGAGGACTCCCTCTGTCTGTTAATTCACTTGGCATCAAGGAAGGAGTAATCTAAACAGGATTTCTATGCCTGACTAACATAGACCCTCAGTACTACCAACCCCCATATTATATAGTCTTACAGAATTAATTATGTAAATCTCTTCAATCGACATCATCTTTAGATAGAAATCTGATTACATAAAGCAGGTTGTCATCTCCTCCAATCAGCACTCTGGCTGAATGGAGAAGCTAGCCGGGGCTTCATGCAATACTTGGTGAGCATTTATAGCCAATAAAAATGGGTGGACAATTTAGTTCCTCAGTGCTGGAGTCAAGCAGTTGTTGCAATCATCTGCTTTTAGAAGTCATGAACTAGATCTTCTGTGAATCACCGACCAAGTACAGGAAGGGCCTAAGCCAACCCTGTTTTGTTTTTTTTTACTATGCACATTCATGTAATTTGGGGTACTCTGACACCCTGAGAAACATTCAAAAATAATACAAAATGCTATAAATCTCATTTAAAATATTTTGTTCTATGATCTACAAATGTCTAACATTTGGTAAAGTTTACATAATACAAATGATATGCATGTTTAGTGTAAATGAAAGATTAAAATATGAGACTAAGAGTATGCAAACATATGCATGCAAATGGTATAGTTCTATTAGCTGAAGCAGTCAATTCACACCTTTCTTACTTTCTTTGAAGTTTTTTCTATTTGTATTTTTTTAAATCATGTCATGTTCCGGAATAAATGCACCCACGTTTTTGTATTTCTGAGATCCCTTTTGGCTTAATGTTTCACTGCTTTGTCTAGTTCATAGCATTTCCACTTGGGTCCGTTAATGGTTTCTGTCTTAGTTCACTTAAAGATAAGGAATATGAACCACCTGGGACTGGTTACTCTACCGAGAATGAATGAAGTTTAGGGTGTATGTTTTTATTTTGGGTAGGTACTGGATGCGTGAATGGTTCTTTTTCTATCCCCCATAATTGAGATACTCTTTTATGCTTAGAGCTGTTTTTATTTGAAACTGAGGAGGAGGAGGGGTTGGAAGAATTAGGCATAATCATTGTAGCTGTGCATTCTATAGGACTTTCTAGCTAAGAAGTTATTTGAGTTGCGTTATCTGAGGAGTCACCATAGTAACTGTCATATTATATAGCACTTACATTACCTCTGGCAAAATATCTTTCTAAAGAGGTTCATGTGGCAGTATGTCAGTTGTACAACATACAGTTTGGGGGTAAAGTGGGTGCTGTAGCCAACTGTGTTGTTTTGACACATTTTTACAGCAGTTTGGGGTGGGGGAGAATCATGCTATTCCCCCCCCCCCCCCATGAAACTACTCATTTCCATTCTACTTCCTCTTCCCCACCCTTCACTCCTACCCCAGCTTATGAGAAAATGAAGGCAAGTCATTATACTGAAAGTCAGTGCTAAAACATAGGAAATTTTTGTTTGGATAATGGTGAATTTGGTGTTTCCTGGGGCTGGGGATATGAGGGAAATGTTTGGACCTAGAAGTTTAATTGCCAAATTTTTACTACAGGTTTTGTTCTTAATAAACTCCACAGTTTTACAGTCTGGGATTATTAATTATAAATTAAATTTGCACTTATTATTATGGCCTATGACAGAAAACTGAGTCTACTAAAAGTAGTCTCTTAGGGATTAATCTCTTAGGGATATATCTCTCACACTGAGTAGGTACTTAAAAGCTTATTGATATTATGACTATATTTGTAAACATGAATGTATAAATGCATATCATATCTGTGTGTATATAGGCATATACATTTATAGGCATACATGTTATTTTAAAATAATCTAAATCTATGATTTGGTCAGTGTGGGGAACTTCCACTCTGGAAACACACCCTCTAAGCAAATCAGTAATCAGCCCTACAAAGTTAAATGACCTAGAGGACTACTTATGGGTAAGCTTACCATATGATACAAGGCTTGAACCTAGGCCTTCTAGTCTTTAAAACCACATACACTCTCTTTAGTCCAGCAATATAAAGAACACTTGACTTTGGAGTCAAAGGACCTACGTTCAAATCCTGACTCTTTTACTTATTCTCTAGGTAATCTTGGGAAAAATTACTCTATGAACATTTCCAGCCCTAGACCTATGATTCTTTCTATATGTATATTATATTTAAAATATAAAGTGTATTTTCAATTATAATTCTCAACCGCATTCATCCAATTCAAATTACCTTTACCTGGCACATATTAAAATTTACATTGGGAACAAAAATAAAAACAATAATATTTTAAGGATAAAAACAAAAAATTAATGCCTCCTTACAAGAATGGGCAATGTATTACTTGTGATGAGATTTTGATAAGAAAACACCTCTCTCATGATTTCTCTCTCTCTTTTTGTTTTAGCGATACAGTGTAGAAATGTCAATCAGGCACCCGAAAAAGATGGCGCTGCTTAGAAAGGTTGAAGATTTGAAGAAAGGTGGTGCTTTACTACCAAACGATCTCCTTGAAAAAGTGGATTCAATTAATGAAAAATGGGAACTGCTTGGGGTATTTGCATTTTTATTACTGTTTGTAGGTTATGTGTACATTTTTTTGTGTAGTGAAGTACTCTATCTGTCTGATTTCTAATTTGAGGCACAAATATCTCTCCCTTTCAATTCACTACCTACATTTCAAACAAGCTACTCATGCTATTATGGGGGGGGACCCTGCTTTTCCTCTCCTGTTGATTTTTTTTATTCTAAGCCTGTCTCCTCTCTGACTTTAATAATTTTAGTTCTTTAATACATAAAAAGTAAGTAAAATATGCCATGTATTATGGGTATGCACCAAGTCAACTATAATACAGTATATCTGATATACACTGACTGTCATGCTTGAGTGAATGTTAATAGAATTTATTCTGAAGGTACATGTTAGAGACATCTACCGTTTAACTATTTACTGTACCCTTAAGATGAAAAGTGGGGTTGTCACTACAGATTTCAAGTCATACCCAGGGTTCCAAAACAAAGAGGTAAATTGGTCCCAAATCTGAAAATCCAAATTACAGAATTAAAGCAACCTCTCTTTTGACTCCCAGTTTATAGCTTACTTTTAACAAAAACTCCCCAAAAAGTTTCTCGTAATTCATTTCATGCAGTGGTATACTGGGTCTCAGCCAAAGACTGAGAGATACAAGAACATGGAGGGAAAAAAAAAAAGCAATATAGTGATTGTTACACAGAGATCAGGGATAGCACTGTGTAGGATACAATAGTGTCCTATTGTTGAAAGACAGCTGAGAAAAAGAGGTTAAACTATATTTTTTATTTACTTTGCTTCTCAATTGCCTTCATGTCAAATCAATGGTAAGATAAATTTGTAAATTACATAAATAGTTAATTACAGTTGTTTCATATTGATGATATTCAGTTAAGGAGTATAATTTGCTTGCTTCTCTTTTCCTTTAAAAAAGAAGTCCCAAAATTGTAGGAAATAAAAAGCTGTCCATGTAACGATGAAATCACAGGCTTTGGTTTATGTCATGTTTAGCCTGTGTACTAATATAATGGCAATTTCACATCTTTGTTTGCTCATCCAAATTCAATTGAATCTGCAAATATGCAAGGTGACTTGAAATGTTAAAAGTTTTTCCTGTTACCCATTGGTTCAATAGTTTTCAGAAGTAATTGACAGTACTCTTCACTCGGTAATATTGTGGGTTAGACCAGATTCCACTAATTTTTGCACATTCTGGAATCTAAGAAAGGCAAATGTATGACGGAATTTTTTTTAAATGGTAGTTCATTAAAAAACAGACAAGAAAAATGACTTTATATGTTTTATCAGTTTGATTGGGAGCATAATAATGCACTCATTTCATTTATTAGACTATAATACAATGTGATAACTATTGGGTGAACCTCCAATAAATAATCTTTTAAAAGCAGTTATAATATAAATGGAAATGTTAAGTACATCTTTCTTAAGAAATTTTTTAAATTCACAACTTGATCCTTAAAATAAAATAGAATATTTAGCTATCCCTTAAGCATTTTTATGATAGATTTTTTAAAAGAAGTGGTTAGTTTCTCATGTATAATAAGTAGTGTTTGATGGAGAGAATTTTGGAGGGGGGAATTTAATAAAAACCTATGCAGAAACTAACAACAGTAGGCATACTGTTTTAATTGGCATGATTACATTTTAATTGGCATGAAAAAAAATTAAAGACAAGGATTTTAACTTCTAACAATAGTAAAATAGAGGGATATGGTTTTTAATATTACTTTCATCTAAGGTGAACAGTGTGGAATGGAAATACATTAGAATGAAATGTCAGTGGTGCGTACAGTTTAATCTGTGAAATTTTGTCCCCTGTGCTGCATATTACTCTGTCTCAATTGCATATTAAACAACCCTATCAAGGCAGGCATTGGCATCTGCTGTGCTGACACAAATTGTGAATTAAATGAAATTGATGTCCTCTGTCGTATATTTATGAAGACGGACCATTCTCTGAAGTATTCTGTTTATGAAGAATTTATGATTGCAAACTGTTCCAGAACAAAAAAGTGGCAATAAATTCTTTTTTGTGACCCTACCCTCCAAGGGCATTGATTTCACCTCCTGCTGCCACTTTTGTTACAGCATAAAAACAATAGCTAAATCTGGATTCCACTGAGGGTCTTCAAATTATCAATATTTGCACCATGAAAATAGAAGGGTGTTGCCAGGAAAGCCGATGTTGCTGTTATGATCTCCTAAAGATGCTATTTACAGAACACTACACAGCAGATGAATGTCTGTTGATTTAATTTTATTTGTGTTTTAAAGCTTATTTTTGCAGGTTTAATTTATCATTATAAATCAAATCCTATTGATTTTCCAAACTGTGTGTTTTCAACAGAAAAGCATCCCATCTCCATTCAAAAAACACTTTCCTGACAGAGTACTTAAGCTCAACAAACTACCAGTATAGTGAATTGGACATTATTGTTTTTTGGGGTTTTTTTACAACCAGTGGAATCTAACACGTCAGGTGAGGATTTGTGTAGGAAGAATAGTAGAGCTGACAATTTACAAGTCAGGTAAAATCTAGAATAGCTTTGAGGAGGCCCAGCCCACTTCGAGCTCACCTTAGCTGTGAGCTTTAGGGGATTGCCTTTCACAATACAGAAAAGGAATTTAATTCTCCATGCACAATCTATCCTTGGCCTCTTTAGTATATCGATTAAACTTAGACTTCTAGCTCCTGAAAATTTTATGCAGAGGTTCTCTGTCTGTAAACTCTGTCCTGAGAATCTTAATGAATTCTTATCAGTGACCGAAAGGTGGACTTTTGGGCCAAGTTTCCCTCATGTGGAAATAAAATACAAGTGAATATAGTCTTCTTAATCCATACGTGTAGCCAAGACAACACCCACCATCTTAGAATGAAAGCCTCAAATGCTATAACAAAACTGAAATTGACTGAATGTCAATAGAAACTGGAAAAATTCATTCGGATGTCTTACAGGTGGCTCTTGTTGCTAACTAACCTGTGATGTATTCTGGTACATAAAACTAATCTATGGTTTCTTTATCTGATGCATTAGAAAACCCTAGGAGAGAAGATCCAGGACACAATGGTAGGGCACAGTGGGTTAGGTCCACGTGACCTGCTCTCTCCTGAAAGCGGCAGCCTGGTAAGGCAGCTGGAGGTCAGGATCAAAGAGCTGAAGGGGTGGCTGAGAGATACAGAGCTTTTCATCTTCAATTCCTGCCTGAGACAAGAAAAAGAAGGAACAATGAATGCTGAGAAACAACTGCAATACTTTAAGGTAATAAAAAAACAATCAAAGTTGATAAAAAGCTTTCTTTATGGTAAGAATGAAATATTTATCAAGTACATAAAATATTACACCCTCTATCTATGCATCACTGTGCACTTAAATTTATCCCCGAATTCAAAGATACCTTCTATGTTTCTAATACTGAATACTGCACAGTGTCTGTATGTGTATATAGTTTCTATACATATGCATGTAAGTATAGAACAGATCTGCCTGTTGCAGGGGTGGGGAATGGGTACTGATTGAGAATTTTTTTAAGTTAAAAAACAAACAAAAAAAAGATTTAGAATTTTGAAAGGCAATTCTTGGTAGAAAAACTAAAAAGGCTACATAATTTTTGCTAAAAAGATTCTGAAAAAATGAAATGAGAAGTGTGCAAATGTTTTATTGACAGGCAGTAATGCTGAAAAAAGGTAATAGAGTTTCACATACTAAAGACTGACTCTTTGGAGAAGTAGGAAATAAAACAGAAGTCATTCCCAACACTAGAGGAACCTAAACATAGCAGCGGTTAATGCCAGAATCACATCCATGAGAAAAGCAAGCCATCATGCTATTTAGTCAAGGCATTTCCCCCCATTTTACTTCCATTGTTTACACAGAGTGAAATAAAAAATAGTAGGGGTTCTAATATGTATGTTTATATTGCCTAAACCAGTTTGCAAACACAGGCCCAACCAATTTGATTTTTATCTGGTTTGCTGACATCAGCATCAAAGGAAAGGCTCTGGCCAATTTGGTTGAATAAACATTTGTTGAGGTGCTTATGATGTACATGAGACACTATGTCCTGTAGGAGATATAGAAATAAATGAGATGTAATGTTTTTGCTCTCAGGGAGCATATCATCTAGTAAGGAAGATTACAGGTACACATCTGTAGTAAGAGTTAGAGCCCCAATAAATGCATACAAAAAGGACAAGGTGTTACAAAAGATACAAGAAGAGAAAGCACTTTGCATGCAGGGTAAAAGAGTTCAGAAAGCTACAGGGAGGTAGGAAGACATGAGTTGCCTATTTTCTGCAGGAAGAGGATTTGAATAGGTGCAGATATGGGATCAAATAACCATAGGACCATAGAAGGAAACTATGTTGATTCATCTAGTTGAATCCTTTCATTAAAAAAAAAATATTTTGGCTTTTTTTGGATGGGTAGTTGGGGTTAAGTGACTTGCCAAACGTCACATGGCTAGTTTGTGTGTGTGTGTGTGTGTGTGTGTGTGTGTATGTGTGTATGTGTTAAGTGTCTGAGGCTGGATTTGAACTCAGGTGCTTCTGACTCCAAGGCCAGTGCTCTATTCACTGTGCCATCTAGCTGTCCCAATAATAGTTTTTTTTTAAAAAAAGCTATTAAGCATTTTTCTTCCTTCCCCTACCCACTGAAGAAGGAAGGAGAATTGCATCATATAAATATAGTCAAGAAAAATAAATATCTATATTGGTCATATATGAAAATGTGGTTTTTGGGGCAGCTAGGTGGCTCAATGAATAGAACACTGGCCCTGGAATCAGGAGGACCTGAGTTCAAATCCTGACTCAGACACTTAATACAAAAAAATTAGCCATGCGACCTTGGGCAAGTCATTTAACCCCAATTGCCCTACCTTCCCCCCTCTAAAAAAGCAAAAAAAAAAATGTAGTTCTTGTTCTTCATATGAATCCATCTTCTCTCTGTTATGAAGTGGGCAGCATTCCAAACTCCTCATTTTACAGGTGAGAAAACCAAGGGCTAGGGGAGGTTGTGACTTGCCCCAAAGCACATAGGTTACTAGTTACAAAGTCAGGATTGCATCTTCTGACTCCAAATCTAGAACTCTTTCCATAATGGGACAATATGTTGATGTTTAGGTTTCTTTTAAAACTTTTAGGGTTTTAAAGAGGAAGAAGAAGGGATCACTTTCAATGGCCAAGCAAATATTTCTCCATTTTTTAAGCAGTTCTCAACTCTTACTGGACTCAATTAAACATACCCTTAGCTACCCAATTGTTAACAGCAGGTATGTCCAAAGGTGAAAAAACACTCCCACTCCCATTCACCCATAGCATATACTGGTTAACTGTATTCAAAATGTCCAGCTTGTTAATTGATTAATTTCTATAATACTTTGGCCAGAAACTTCCTATCTTTGCTACTGAATGAAAAAAAAATCATATACATTAAATGGAACTGTCTTTTGAGGGTAGGCTGCAAATTTTAAAAAACAGTCTACATGTTTATAGGAAATGATTTGTTTCTTCAAAAATTGAACCTTGCTTTTAGAAATATAACCATGGACTATACGAACTTCTGGTATATGTTAAGGAATATGCTAGACTGGCAGTTAACAGAAAGGGTTAATAGGAAGTGTTTAATAACCTTTTTTATCATAATGCTAGATTTTTTTTTGGTATAGGCATGCTTATATGCATAACTAGTTCTTCTTCTATATATGGCATAGAATACTGGAATTGTAGTCAGAAAAACCTAAATTCCAATCCTAGTTTGGATACTTATATATCTATGGGCATATAATTTAATGTTTCTAAGTCTAGATTTTATTACATCTCAAGTGGGGATAATGTTATCACCAGTAGTAATAACAGTAGTAGTAGCAGCAACAATTAGCATTTATATAACATTATATGGTTTGATAGATAGCATACATTATGTGTATATGTGTATATATATATATATACATATATTATATAATAATAACTCATAATTTTTATTTGATTCTCACAAATACTTGAATCTCATGAATATTCTCAGGAATCCTTTTATGAATGAGGAAAATGATGCTGAGAGTGGTAATGTCTACATCATAGGGATTCTGTGACATTCAAATGAATTAATATGTGTAAAGCAGTCTGCAAATTTTAAAGGGTTAGATAAATAGTAATAAATAGTATTGTTGTCATAGTAGTACCTATTTACACTTTAAAAATGAAATCCTGTTGGCGTCATGACTATCATAATCTGTATATGATATATACTACTGAGCTTTTATCAGTGGTAAAAAGAAAACAAAACACCTCTCTAGCCCTATAGTTGTATACTGAAGAATGAACAAGGAGCAGATATTCATTACATTGCAATTTTTTAATGTTTTTTTTTAATTAATTTGTTTGTTTCTTTTTAGTTTACAAGATTCAATTCCACAATTCCTTGAGTTTCACATTTTGTCCCCCTACCTCCCCTCCCCCCCCTCCCATGGCGGCTTATAGTCAAGTATAGGATCTGTAAATACTTTCACATTATACATTAGTCAGGTTATAAGGACGGATTGTACCAGCTGGAATGAAAAATGGTAAAGAGGATATAAAACCAAATAAGAGAAGGAAAAAGATCAGGTATTTTGCTTCCACCTGGATATAAACTTAGTTCTTTCTAGTTCTTTCTCTGGATGCACATATTTCTCTCCATCATGAGTCTTTTGGGATTGACTTATATCACTGCATTGCTGAGAAGAGTCCAGTCTATCAAAGTTGGTCATCACACATACGTTGTGTCTGTAATTGTGTACAAATTTCTCCTGGTTCTACTCTTCTCACTCAGCATCAGTTCTTTTAAGCCTCTCCAGGTAAATATGAAGACTGTCTGCTCCTCGTTTCTTATAGCACAATAGTATTCCATAACATGCATATACCACAACTTGTTCAGCCATTCCCCAATTGATGGGCACCCCCTTAATTTCCAATTCTTTGCTACCACAAAAAGAGCTGCTATAAACATTTTTGTACATATGGGTCTTTCTCCCATTTCTATGATCTCTTTGGGATATAACCCTAGGGGTGGTATTGCTGGATCAAAGGGTATGAAAGTATTTATAGCCCTTTGGGCATAATTCCAGATTGCTCTCCAGAAAGGCTGGATCAGTTCACAACTCCACCAGCAATGCATTAGTGTTCCAATTTGCCCACATCCTCTCCAGCATTTGTCATTTTCCTGTTTTGTCATCTTAGCCAATCTGACTGCTGAGATGTGGTACCTCAGAGTTGCTTTGATTTGCTTTTCTCTAATCAATAGTGAATTAGAGCATTTCTTCATGTGCTTATAGATAGCTTTAATTTCCTTCTCTGAAAACTGCCTGTTCATATCCTTTGACCATTTATCAATTGGGGAATGACTTGTATTCTTATAAATTTGACTCAATTCTCTGTATATTTTAGAAATGAGTCCTTTGTCAGAGACATAAGTTGTAAAGATTCTTTCCCAATTTCCCACCTCCCTCTTAATCTTGGTTACATTGGCTTTGTTTGTACAGAAACTTTTCAATTTCATGTAGTCAAAATTATCCATTTTACATTTTATAATGGTCTCTAATTCTTGTTTAGTCATAAAGTCTTTCCCTCTCCACAAGTCTGATAGGTAAACTATTCCTTGTTTTAGGAGGCTGCTTACAGTATCAACCTTTATACCTAGATCATGCACCCATTTAGACTTGATTTTGGTATATGGTGTTAGATAATGGTCTATGCCCAGTTTCTGCCATACTATATTTCAGTTTTCCCAGCAGTTTTTGTCAAATAGTGAGTTCTTATCCCAAAAACCAGGGTCTGGAGGTTTATCAAACAATACATTACTATAGTCATTGACTTCTGAATCTCGTGTGCTTAATCTATTCCATTGATCCACTCCTCTATTCCTCAGCCAGTACCAAGTAGTTTTGATGACTGCTGCTTTATAATACAGATTGAAATCTGGTAAAGCTAGTCCACCTTCCCTAGCATTTCTTTTCATTAATTCCCTTGATATTCTGGACTGTTTATTCTTCAAATGAATTTTGTTACTATTTTTTCTAGCTCTATAAAGTAGTTTTTTGGTAAATTAATTGGTATGGCCCTAAATATATAATTTAATTTAGGTAAAATTGTCATTTTTATTACATTAGCTCGACCCAGCCACGAGCCATTGATATTTTTCCAATTAGTTAGATCTGACTTTATTTGTTTGGGTTTGTTTTGGCAGGTAGATTCCCAAATATTTTATAATGTCTACAGTAACTTTAAATGGGATTTCTCTTTCTATCTCTTGCTGTTGAATTTCATTGGAAATATATAGGAATGCCGAGGATTTATGTGGGTTTATTTTATATCCTGCAACTTTGCCAAATTTATTTATTGTCTCAAGTAGTTTTTTACTTGATTCTCTAGGATTCTTTAAGTATATCATGATATCATCTGCAAAGAGTGATACCTTGGTCTCTTCTTTGCCTAATTTGATTCCTTTGATTTCTTTTTCTTCTCTAATTGCTACTGCTAACATTTCTAGTACCATATTGAATAAGAGGGGTGATAGTGGACACCCTTGTTATACCCCTAATCTTATGGGAAATGCTTCTAGCTTCTCCCTATTACATATAATACTTGCTGATGGCTTTAGATAGATGCTACCTATTATTTTAAGGAAGGCTCCATTTATTCCTATACTTTCTAATGTTTTAAATAGGAATGGATGTTGTATTTTGTCAAAAGCCTTTTCTGCATCTATTGAGATGATCATGTGGTTTCTGCTAGTTTTATTGTTGATATGATCAATTATACTGATGGTTTTCCTAATATTAAACCATCCTTGCATTCCTGGAATAAATCCTACCTGATCAAAGTGTGTTATTCTTGAGATAAGTTGCTGTAGTCTTTTTGCTAGTATTTTATTTAGAATTTTTGCATCTATATTCATGAGGGAGATTGGTCTATAATTTTCTTGCTCTGTTTTATCTCTTCCTGATTTAGGTATCAGTACCATATTTGTGTCATAAAAAGAATTTGGTAGGACTCCTTCTTCACTAATTTTCCCAAATAGTTTGTAGAGTATTGGAATCAATTGTTCTTTAAATGTTTCATAGAATTCACTAGTGAATCCATCTGGCCCTGGAGATTTTTTCCTAAGGAGCTGACTGATGGCTTGTTCAATTTCTTTTTCTGAGATGGGATTATTTAAGTAATTTATTTCCTCTTCAGTTAATCTGGGCAACTTGTATGTTTGTAAATATTCATCCATTTTCCTAAGATTGTCAAATTTTTGTGCATACAATTGGGAAAAATAATTCCTAATTATTGTTTTGATTTCCTCTTCATTAGAGGTAGATTTACCCTTTTCATTTTTGATACTCATAATTTAGTTTTCTTCTTTCTTTTTTTTTTATCATATTGACTAAGGGTCTATCAATTTTGTTGGTTTTTTCATAAAACCAGCTCTTGGTTTTATTCATTAATTCAATAGTTTTCTTAATTTCAATTTTATTAATCTCTCCTTTTGTCTTCAATGTTTCTAATTTAGTATTTCATTGGGGATTTTGAATTTGTTCTTTTTCTAGGTTTTTTTAATTGCATGCCCAATTCGTTGAGCTCCCTTTTCCCTAATTTAATCATGTATGCACTCAGGGATGTAAAACTTCCCCTAAGAATTGCATTTAATGCATCCCACATATTTTGGTATGTTGTCTCATTATTATAATTCTCTTGAATGAAATTACTGATTGTTTCTATAATTTCTTGTTTGACCCACTCATTCTTTAGGAATAAATTGTTTAATTTCCAATTAGTTTTTAGTCTGTCTTTCCCTGGCCCTTTATTGCATATAATTTTTATTGCATCATGATCTGAGAAGGATGCATTTAATAGTTCTACCTTACTGCATAGAATTGTGAGGTTTTTATGCCCTAGAACATGGTCAATTTTTGAGTATGTGCCATGAACCGCTGAGAAGAAAGTATATTCCTTTTTATCCCCATTCAGTTTTCTCCAGAGATCTATCATAGCTATCCTCTCTTCTTTCTTGTTTATTTTGAGGTTGGATTTATCAAGTTCAGAGAGGGGGAGATTAAGGTCTCCCACTAGTATAGTTTTGCTATCTATTTCTTCCTCTAATTCCTTTACCTTCACCTCTAGGAATTTGGATGCTACACCACTTGGTGCATATATGTTAAGTAGTGATATTGCTTCATTCTCCATGGTGCCTTTTAACAGGATATAGTTTCCTTCCTTATCTCTTTTAATTAGGTCAATTTTTGCATTTGCTTTATCTGAGATAAGGATTACTACCCCTGCTTTTTTTTTACTTTAGCTGAGGCATGATATATTTTATTTCAACCTTTTACCTTTACCTTGTGTGTATCCCTTTGTTTCAGATGTGTTTCTTGTAAACAGCATATTGTAGGATTATGATTTCTAGTCCATTCTGCTATCCGTCTCCGTTTTATGGGAGAGTTCATTCCATTCACATTTACAGTTATGATTGTTATCTGTTTCTTTCCCCCCATCCTATTCCTGCCCCTGTTAATGTTCATATTTTCCCTCCTTTCTCCCTTTCCCCCCTTAGTAGTTTTCCTTTTGACCCCCGCCTCCCTCAGTGTTCCCTTTTCAGCCCCCCTCCCTTTTCCTCCCCTTTCCCCTTACTACTTCCCTCCCTACAAACCACTCCCACCCCCCTTTCATAACCCTTTTCCCCCTCCTACTGCCTGTAGGATATTTTTATACTTAATAAAGTATGCTATTTCTTCTTCGCATCAAGAGTGACAGGAACAAATCTCATGTGAAGCTCCTCTCCCTCCCCTCTTTCCCTCTAAAATAATACTTTTTGCGTTTCTTCTCCATAGAGTCCTATGCTTAACTGGTTGTTACTTCCTCCTTGTACCAGAACCAATGAGGGAAAAGCTCATATGATTCCCAACTCCCTCCCTTTTTTTCCTCTGCTATACAGTTTTTATGCCTCTATGTGTGGCATAATTTACCCTTTTCCACTTCAACCATTCCCTTTCTTCCATTGCAGTCCCTTTGTAGCCCTTAATAAGATTTTTTAAATCGTCATTTTGTGTATTTTATAGTCATACCCTCTACTTGTCTATAACCAGATTGCTCTTATCAAAGAGCAGGGTGTGTGTGTGTTCTCCTTGTTTACCTTTCTAAGTCACTGTTGCATCTTGTAATTGGGGGTTGAATTTTCCATTGAGTTCTGGCTTTTTTATCAAGAAGGTCTGGAACTCTGTTATATCATTGAATGACCATCTCTTTGCCTGGAAGAATATTCTCAGTCTCACTGGGTATGTGATCCTTGGTTGTAACCCGAGCTCTTTTGCCTTCCGGAAAATTGTATTCCACTGCCTCCAATCTTTCAATGTAGAGGCTGCCAAATCCTGTGCAATCCTCACTGTGGACCCTCGATATTTGAATTGATTCTTTCTGGCCGCTTGAAGTATTTTCTCTTTTATCTGATAGTTCTGGAGTTTGGCCACAACATTTCGAGGACTTTTCAGTTTGGGATCTCTTTCAGCAGGTGTCCGGTGGATTCTCTCTAGTTCTATTTTACCCTCAGGTTCTAGTATCTGAGGGCAGTTTTCCTTAATGAGCTCTTGGAGAATGTTGTCCAGGCTCATTTTTTCATCATAATTTTCTGGTAGGCCTATGATTCTCAGATTATCTCTCCTGGATCTGTTTTCCAGGTCAGTTATTTTTTCTTTGAGGTATTTTACCTCTTTTTCTAATTTTTCATTCTTGTTGTTTTGCTTGGCTAATTCTTGGTTCCTCATAGAGTTATTTGCTTCCATTTGATTAATTCTAGTTTTTAGCAAATCATTTTCCTTGGTTAATTTTTGAAGGTCCTTTTCCATATCATACACTTTTCTTTTTAGAGAGATGTTTTCCTCATTATAATGTTTTTCTAATTCTGCTATTTTAGTTTTGAGAGAATTATTCATTTTGTCTTCTATCTCTCTCATTTTGTTTTCAAAGTTCCTTTTGATCTCATCTAGGAGAGCCTTCTGTGCTTGGGACCCATTTCCTGTTGAAGTTTCAGCTTTGGGTGTGGAGTCCACATTGTCTCCCTCTGAGGTTGGTTCCTCCCTCTGAGGATAGTAGGACTCCAGAGTCTTTGTCTTTGTAGTCTGCTTTCTACCCATTTTGAGGCAGGGTCCTAGCCACACCCTTCCTCTAGGATCCCAAGCCTTTACTGCAGAGGGTTTTGCCCTGGGGCAAGAGTTACTATGTTTTCAGGGTCAGAGGGTGGGGTTTGGAGCAAGGGAGGTTCACTCTGTCATCCTAGTCTTTGGAGGTCCTGAAAGGGGTTTTTAAAAAAAATTTCTGGGCTATGAAATGGTAGCCCCAGGAGTGTTTGCTGTCCAGGATAGGGGCCCCTGTATTTGTTTCTTACCTTGCTCTTTCCAGTCCCAGCCCTTTGGTGATAGGCCTGGTAGTGGACCTTGTGGTTGGTGGGAAGACTTGCCCTCCAAGTTGATCAGGCCCCTTCTGGGTCTGCCCCTGCTGGCTGCGCCTTCCGGGCCTGCCCCTGTGTTTGCCAGCGCCGCGCCTTCCCGCCATTCCATTGCAATTTATAGGATGCTTGATATAGTTAAATCATTTGTTTAAGTAAGAGAGCCAACTAAGAAGGAGCAAAGTTAGAAACCAGAGATTAGGAAAAATTGAGAATAGGGGTAAGGAGGGGGTAAAAGAGAGATTCTCATTGCATAAACTATTCCCTAAGGTCAGGGTAGGTGATGCATGTCTGTAATCTTTGCTGCTAGGGAGGCTGAGGCTGATGGATCCCTTGAGTGTGAGAGTTCTGAGCAGTAGTAGGCTCTGAAAGTCTATCTGGTGCATCAAGTCCAGAACTAATATGGTGAGCCCAGGCTTCCTAGAGAGGGAAGAGTCCCTCATTATGCAACCTAGTAGGAAAGAGAGCCCATCATAACTTCTCTGCTGTTCAGGAGTACAGTCAGGTCCATGACCATAGGGAGAGTTAGGGAAACCAAGTCTCAAAAAAAAAAAAATCCCACAGCAATAGCAGCCTGTTCTTTGGGAGTGATTGAGCCTTTGGGAATGCCTCAGACTCTTTCAAGTCATTAGAATAACACTGAATATTTGATTATTTCAGCTTGAAAACATGTTGAATGCTATCATATTTTCCTCCCCAAAAAAGATGGCTTTTCTTACATTTTAATACTTATTTTTTTCTGTCTACATTCTTAATAGTTTCAAGGAGTAACTGGCTCAGCTAAACCTCATCTCGTATTCCACAGTATTCAAAAGAAGAAAAAAAAACAGTTTAGTTTCCTCACTTCTTTGTGATAGACTGAAGGTCTCTTCACTGACAACAGATACTTTGTTGAGAGAATGAATAAGTTTGACTGTCAAAGGCCTTATGATTGGAAATAGTTTTGATAATTCTAGTTAATATTTTCTCTTTCATATCCTAGATTGGTATTCTGCAGATTTGTTGAAGTCAATAAAACCATCTGGATTTTTTCTTTTGCCCTGGATTCCCAATCTCTGCTGCAGTTTTAGATAAAGGTCTAGACATAGTTGATTATGCACTGGTTAGATGCATTGTGGCTTTGATAATTCTTTCATGGAGTTTCTAGATTTGCTTCCTGAAACCCTAGGACTATAGAAAATAATATTTATTTTACATGAACATAGTCAGAAGTTTAAATGTTTCTGAGCAATTAACATTTTAGTACCTAGGGTGTCATTCATAAAAGGTACTACATATGAGAAACTATGCACAAGGAAAGTGGTACTTTGGAAGAGTAGACAGAGACACTTACCACCAGGCAGAATCCTGATTAGAGGTAATAAATATTTTTACTTCCTAATACACCAAAAAGGCCACCCTGTGCCAATAGAAAGTGCCAAACAGCTCAGGCTTTACAGGAGTAAGAAAATTTTAAATGTGCAGATAAACTCTTAAGAGGAATAAGAATAATTAATTTTAGATTGTGAGATGCTTAAAAATTGATGGATTTAAAAAAAATATTGATGTCTTTTTTTTAACATCACTTTAATTTCCCCCAGCATCCCTTCTCTCCTTCCTTACCCTGAGAGCCATCCTGTATAATAAACAGAATTCTTAAGACAAAAAAAGAGAAAATATCAGCATAACTGATTAATACATTAAAATAGTGTGAAAATATGTGCAATTAATAACACTTAAACACCTTCCAGCTCTGTGAAGTGATAGAGCAATGGTGTTTTCTCATAGCTCTTTTCTTTGGTCATGCTCATTCTTTGTAATTTTGAAAATTTGACTTTTTTCAAGTGCTTTTATATACATCGTTGTCATTATGTGTATTATTTGCTTGACTATGATTACTTCTTTCTGCATTAGTTCATATAGAATTTAAGAGTGGGGAACCTGTGGCCTTGAGGCCACATGTGGCCCTCTAGGTCCTCAGGTGCAATCCTCTGACTGAATCCAAACTTGACAGAACAAATCCCCTTCAAAAAAGGACTTGTTCTGTAAAACTTGGACTCAGTCAAAAGGCTGCACCAGAGGACTTGGAAGGCCACAGGTTCCCCACTTCTGAACTGATCTTTCCGTGCTTTTCTTCTGGAATCATTACAGTTCTTATAACATGCTGCTTTGGACTGTGTATTCATAGCCACCCCTGCCTGTACTGGTTACACAGCTCAGAAGAAAATTGATCCATAGGCTATATCTCTCTTAACTCTATTTTCTAAATCTGAGTCTCTTAATGGAATCAAAGCCTCTTTCACTTGTTGCTACTTGCATTTGACTCTTTGTGACCCCATTTGGGGTTTTCTTAAGCAAAGACAGTGGACTTGTTTGCCATTTCCTTCTCCAGCTCATTTTATAGATGGGGAAACTGAGGCAAAGTGAAGTAAATTGTCCTGGCTCAGATTCGAACTCAAGAAGATGAGTTTTCCTGACTCCAGGCCTAGTATTCCATCCACTGTGCAACCCTTATCCCTGAATTCTCTTTTCTCTTAGAGGCAGTTGCTGGAACAATGGATAGAGGCCTGGACCTGAAGTCAGGGAGAGCTGAGTTTAAAAAAATACATATATATATATATATATATATATATATATATGTGTGTGTGTGTATACATATATTTGTATCTATGTATGTATACACATCCATCCAATAGCATATGCCTTCTTTCTATTAAATATTTTTGTTTTGAGAGAAGTATTTAGGAAAATCAGTTTTGAATTTGTCTTTTTTACTTTCCTTTAAGGAAGGGAGGAATGAATGTAAGTATAGGACTCTCCCCACATACACACAAAATCCAGACCAGGGAATGAGTAAGAGACAAGAATCAGTAGATGAAAAACGGGGTGGGGGGCAGGGGGCTGGGAGAAGAAGGAACACTGGGACATGTAAATCAAACAGTCTTGGAAAACAAAGAAAGAGAAAATTAAAAAGGTTTGAACACACTTTGTCAACTAAATGTGCTTAAAGCACATTGAGATTTTTATGAAGTTACTTTCTGGCAAAGCTGTGTGTTAGTGTGGAGCTGAAATTCCATTGGCTGAAAGGCACTACTTTTTTTTTTAACGATGACCCTTCAGAAAGAAAGGAAAACTAATTACTTAATCATATGTTCCTTGTATTCCATAACCAAACTCATTACTCTAAAGGCTCAATTCAGGAGAAATGATCCATTACCAGCCAAAGAAGGCAGTGGAGCTGGCCTCGGCATACAGCCAAACTATTTCAAGGGCAAGTTCAGACTTGCTGGGTAGGTTTTCTCTTGACATCCACCCAACTCGAATTTCATATGCTGCTACTGCTTCCTTCCCATCAACTTCCAAAAAAGCCCCTTTCTTTCCCACCCATAACACCCCCAAAATGTTCATTCGGTAAAATTCTTGGTTATGGACCATGGTTTATTACAGCTTAAAAAAATCATTTTGGCAACTAATCATAGTATCACCAAATTTATTGGTTAGGTATCCCTAAAAGGTAAATACTAAAATGTTAATGACTGAAATCTAGAAATAGCCTTCCTTTCCCCTTTGAGACTTCCTATTGAAGGTACATACCACCCAGTTAACCCCTCATCACTGTACTTTTTATTTTTAAATGATCCATTAAACAAATGCCATGGGATCTAAGAAGTCATTTTATTAAGTTAGGAATTGAGTATAATAGCCATCCAACTCTTGAAACTATAATAACTTACAGTTGTTTGGTGTTTTACAGTTAATAAAGTACCTTCACATCTATTTTCTCTTTTAATCCTCACATCAATGAATTGAATTAGGCAGGCCAGGTATTAATGTCCTCATTTTTAAAGGTTACAAAACAGACTTAGAAAGGTTAAGTAACTTATTCAACGTCACTTGGTTAATAAATGGTTGAATCAGAACTAGTACTCATGTCTTCTGCCTCAGTTGATTGTCCTTTCTACATTTAACTCTTTCATATGAAAATTAAACTTTTAGTTTATCATGGATGAAATGAGTTATATCATCATAATAAATAGGAAATCCCAGTTGGAGCAGCAGAGTACAGGTTGATACATACTACT
Organism: Petaurus breviceps papuanus; assembly: GCF_028583685.1. Lineage (NCBI taxonomy): Eukaryota > Metazoa > Chordata > Mammalia > Diprotodontia > Petauridae > Petaurus > Petaurus breviceps. The sequence continues at coordinate 11,247,066 of NW_027186492.1, read as the reverse complement.
TTCACCTAATCCCATATTCTGGATATTTGAGTTCCTGTTTAAAGCCTTTAATCAAGTCAATACATCAGTTAAACATTTAATAGTGTTTCAAATTAACTGTGAAATAATAGACATTTTCAAATGCCATAATTGCTCTAAAAAGACAATCATTCACATACATTTATAAAAATAAATGACCCAAACACAGCGAAAATACCCTGAAAAAGGGTCCCACAAAACCCTGAGCAGGTTTTATCAAAATGAGAAAACAATCCACCAAAAGATTTAGGGAATTCTCTGAGTGATCTCAGATGGCAGTACAAAGTAAAAGGAATAATGATGCTTCTTGTGACCTTCAAATACATTTTCATGTTGATTAAGGTGAATGATAGGAGCTGGTATTTTGGAGCTTTGTAGAATGGATAAATGAGGTAGTTATTCCTATGGGTGCCAGCAACTGTTCCTACTAGTAAACCCTGGAGCCATTATAATTTCTCTAATGATACTGTTGGCAAAAGTGCAAACAAAAATTAAAGTAATTCAATCCGGATATACCAAAATCATGCAAAATATTTTGCAAATCAACAGATGACAGGAAAATTTAATCCTTTTTAAAAAAAATCTCAGATGATAAAGAGAAAACTGTTGTAATAACCATGTGGTATATTTATCAAAAGAGAATCCTAAATCCTAGTTATCTCCCAGTTTCTTTTTTCTCCAAAATGAAGAATCCACACTTACTTGGGCCTAACTCTAACCACCATGCTTTTTAAAGGGGAAAAAAATCCAACAACAGCTGGCCAGTTAAGGTCATAATCTAAAGATAGATTGAACTTTTTTTGTTAGGGTTACTAGATTTACAAATTAGGAGAATGCCACTGACAAGGTATGCATGGATTACAATAGGTATTTGAGAGTCTTCTACTATTCTTGCTGACAAGATAAGGATATTCATATTTATTCTAAGCATATATATATTACATTATATATAGTTTCTAGATTTTAGTTGTTATATTTCAGTATTTTCCTTGGTGACCCCGGGCAAGTCACTTAACCCTATTTGCCTTAGTTTCATCATCTGCAAAATGAGCTGAACAAGGAAATGGTAAACCACTCCTGTATCTTTGCCAAGAGAACCCCAAATGGGGTCATGAAGAGTTGGACATGATTGAAATGACTAAACAACATTTTCCTTTAGGAACATTTAAATAGGAAAGTTTTTGATACTCCAATTACCTTCCAAAAAACTTTTGAGTGTAATAAATTATTTTATGTTTGCATATATCTGCACATATTTCTATCTGTATTGTATATATTTGTTTTTAGTAAATAAATACATATACTCATTTTGATTAGGGATTTTTTTTCATCTTTTTTTTTTTTTTTTGCTTTTTGGAGGGGGGGAAGGCAAGGCAATTGGGATTAAGTGACTTGCCCAAGGTCACACGGCTAGTAAGTATCAAGTATCTAAGTTCACATTTGAACTCAGGTCCTCCTGACTCCAGGGCCGGTGCTCTATTCACTGTGCCACCTAGCTGCCCCTTTTTTCATTTTTTTATTTGTATCCCTAGGGCCTAGAACAGTAGCTGGTACATAGTAAGTGCTTAATAAATGTTTATTGATTGATGATAGATGAACTTCAGACTAGTTGCTTGACCTAGACAAAAGAATGGTGATTACTAGGTCAGTGTCAGCTTGCCAAGAAGTTCAAATAGAATGTCCCAAGGATTTATCCTTGGCCCTATTCTGTTATTATGAACTTGTAATTAGGCATAAAGGTTTTTCAAATTTTCAGATGAGTCTGAGCTAGTTGAGATGGTTATTGCATTACATAACCGAATTGAGATCCGAAAACATTGCAAAAGTTAGGAGCAATGGATGTAGCAGTAGGAACAATCCCTAGCACTGTCATTTATCCGCTTTCCAAAGCTCCAAAACATTTTTTCTAGGCATAATGAGAAGTCCTACCCTAAGGTTCAAACATTCAACTGCAAAAGTTTGAGATGATGGAAAATATCTGGAAGCTTTCATGGACTGAAAGCTCATTATATGTCAACAGAGCAATATTAAATGATGATTGAAGAAAAGAGGAATGATAACCCTAGAGAAAATAAGTTGTGGGAATACACTGGAGCTATCTTTAAAGACAAGGCTATAATGAAGGGCTATCATTTCAAATAACTCAAAAGGCAGTGGAAAGATATACAGAAGGTATAAGTAGGATTGATAAGCATATCAATCATAATAGTGACAATTTGATCATTTAAAGTTGAATAAAAGACATTAGAGCTAGACCCTGATTAGTGGGAATAATGAATCCCTAAAGTGGTGACATTATTTGAATTTGCACTGCGTGTTTCTAATGGGCTATAACCAATTACTGTATTTGATATAATTATAACTTCGAATAGTATGAATTTCACTACATGGGACCACTTTAGGGGCTTCATTATTTATATCAATTAGGACTAAAGACATATATAAAAGGAAAAGGCTGGTCATGTAGTAAGAATGAGAAACAGTTGATGGATGGCATATGCTATACACTACTTATACATATCTCAAGATATGCAACCAATCACAAGAAAGCTTCCAGGACATTGACTAAACCCTTTATGGAGGATTTAAAGAAAGGTATGCACTCTTATTCTTGGGTCTCTGATGAATAAAAGTATGGAGGATCTCTGACTCAGTAAAAGGAAGACTGATAGAATCACACACACACACACAAACACACACGTGTATATATTAAAATGCCAAAGCTATGTAGAAGAGGCATTAGATTTCTTTTTCTTGGCTCCAGAAAGCAAATCTTACCAGAACATTGAATTTTAGTCTATTTATTTTATTTAACAACAAACTTTCTAAGGATAAAGAAGAATAACCGAAAATGGTCTGAAGTATTTTGAAAGGCAGTTAGTTCTCCATCATTGAAGTTTTTCAAAGAGAGGTTAAATGACCACTTGTAAGGGATATTTTAGAGGATATTCTTGTTCAGGGATGAGTTGGATCAATTGGCCTTTAATATCCCCACCAACTCTAAAATTGGATGATTTTGGATACTCTGTGTTTTAGCCAAAATAAATTATTCACCTTTACCTGAATGTGACTGCATTCCCATCACCTTCTTTCCCATTGACTTCATTCAAGAGATTTTGTATGCCTTAAATTCTTGTGCATCCTTTAAAGCCCCACTCAAATGCAAATTCATCCATAAAGCCTCCCAGTCAGTAATTCCATTTACTTCACATAAAACTTTTCTTGTTCCAGTCGGTAATTCCACTTGCCATTTCAGACTTGACACAGAACTTTGCATACTTGTTTCTTATGTCCTTTCCATCTTTTATTTTGTACTATAAATATCTGTGTCTATTGGACTCTATGAAAGTAGGGATGTGAAATATCTAAACTTTGTCTTTCTTCCATGATTGGCATAGCATTCTGTACATAATAGGTTCTTAATAAATATTTGTGGAATTAAATAAGACATATTCACAGAAGTCTTGCTCCATCCACTGTGAGGCATAGGTGAACCCAGTGGTTCTTGCAAGCTATGCTCTTGGAGGAAAAGATTTAGAAAGTTGGAAGGGCTTTTATATACATTCCCAATGCCAGACCATATCCACCATCTGAGCACAACCTTAGTTAAGTATAGAGATTGTCAGGAGGTTGACGACGATGTTTATATGCCTTTTATTTATCTATCTTATTGGACATGAGGGAACATTGAAACAGATAAAAATATGAAAAGGTCCTCAGTCTTGTGTGACTCTTCTCTATTCCATAATGATTGTAACATAATGATAGGAGAGTAGAGGGTAAATAACAATCATGTCTTTTTAGACTTTCAAAAATTTAGACTTCATTATTGTTGGGACTTTAAAGGCAAGATTTTTATCTAATAGTCAATGACTTGATATGCTACTGGAAGAAGTGAGTCACATCAGTGTTGACAATCCTTCTATAAATGAAATCAGAAGATATGAAAATGTGCAACTAAATGCATGAATGACCCATAGGTTTTTACCATGAAAGCAAATAAAGGAAGTGGAAGAGTTGGCTTCATTTTGTGCCCAAAGGTAAGATGACACATTATTGCAAGGGGTATTTGGTCATCTCATCTTGCAGTGCACAAGATAAATATGAGAGGCATCAAATAATATAATTGTAGCTTTTGCTCTAAGACTTGTGAGGAAGATGCCGAATTAGAGCAAAAACTTCCTCAGCCTATAAACATTTGATCTCCTTAGCACATATGGCAGAAAGGTTCTGCCTTTGATGGGTGTAAGTAGGTGTGGTCTATAAAAATGTTACCAACAATGAACTGGATTCAAGAAAGGGTATAAAATAAATCATCAAGGGAGTATACGATGGGGCAAGATGGTGGACCAGTACTATATTGAAAGAAAACAGATAGAAACCCACGCCAATAAGCTCAAGGATCTATGAAAGTATAAAAAAATGAAAAAGACACAGTCTCTGTCCTCATGGAGCCTAATATTTATTAAGGGTGATATGATATTACCAACCAGAATATAATAAGGGAATAGAATAACTATGATTTCAAGTAAGGAAGCAATTACTACTGATATTAATGAGAGAGAAATGGCTTCATAGGATTGCTGTCAGTTAATATGGGCCTTGAATTTACTTCCTCTTTATTTTTTGTTCTGGCAGATAATGATTGAAAGTTGGTGGTACAGTGCAGAGGCTGTTAGCAGTAGCATTCCTTGCTTAGAGAAGAGTTTTGTGTTCAGAAGACTTTAAATTTCCTAGTTGTTCAGTCATTTCAGTCAATGTTCAAGGCTTTGTGACATCATTTGGGGTTTCTTGGCAAAGACAGTAGAGTTGTTTGCCTTTTCCTTCTCTAGTTCATTTTACAGTTGAGGAAAATGAGTCAAACAGGGTTAAATGACTTGTCCAAGGTCACACAGTTAGTAGTGTCTCTGGTTAGATTTGAATGCAGGTCTTCCTAACTCCAGACCCTAGCACTCTAGGAAGCTGCTCCAGCTACTTCCTAGTAGAAGATCTTTGAACAGAAACATCCCACCCCATTCTTCTTCTCTCTACTCTTTGGCCCCAGGCCTCCTTTTTAGAACAAATGGTTATTTTCATTACCTGCTTTTCATATACATGTGAATATACACATACATGTACATTATACACATATATATGCTAGAATTTATATAGCACCTACTATGTGCCAATCAAGCACTGTGCTGAGGCACTTTACAAATATTATCTTATTTAATTGTCAGAAGAATCCTGGGAAGTTGGTGCTATTATTATTCCCATGTGACAGTTGAGGAAACTGAGGCAAACAGATGTTAAGACATTTGCCCAAAGTTACACAGTCAAGTAAGGACCAGGACTCTATACATTCAACCATCTGACTGCCTGTGTGTGTGTGAGTGAGAGTTATGTGTATGTATGTAATACACACAGACATATATACATATTTGTGTGTATTTATACATATGAATACATTATGCATGCTATATTTCACTCAAATGATTGTTTTCTTTTTTGCTCATCTTCCTTGACTTCTGACTTGAAGGGAACATCAAAAATTTCCTTTTCTAATGTTCGTGATGATATGGCATTTTCTACCCTTACTGGTTATAATTTCCCTAGAATGTTAGTCTTCATCTTATCATGATGCCTTCCCCATATCAACACCAATATACTTGGGAGCACCATCATAAGCTCACCTCTTCCAACTTTGTGAACTTTGGAAAGAACTCTGTGCACTGAAGAAGGACCTTATTTGTAAAATGAGGGGATTAATAGATGATCTCTAAAGTCCACTGCATGTCTAAAATCTTACTATTCCACAATATCTCTTTCTCTATAGGCAAATTTATTTTGTGTGTGTGTGTGTGTGTGTGTGTGTCTTCTGGTTCCGTCAACGTGAAGAAATCACAGAATCAGACTTAGAAGGGACCTGACAAGTATTTTTTTCAGTATGGTCCTTCAACATTGACAATGATGCTTGAACTATAAGTGGATCATAACTGCATCTTTAAACTCAATTTTATTTCCATTTTTTCTTCTTCCTTTTTGTCTCTATTTAAAAAAAAAACACTATGATACCTTTTGCAAATGAACAGAATTGCTGGGCTAAAATAAGAAAAAGAAAAGACCTTATTAGATGGTTTTAGCAGAGTTAGGATTGAGGCACAGGCAACATGAACATATTTTTATGGGTTCATAAATCTATAGAAGCTTTGATGATGGAAGCATTTTAAAACTAGAAAGAAAGGAGCAAATAAAATGTTGAAGCAATGATGACAAGCAGATGCTCATAGGTCTAAGAGAATGGAAGATAAGATAATTCTGTGTTTAAATTAATGCCCAAGTTGAGCAGATGGAGCCACATTTAAGGACTCAAATCTGATCCTGAAATCCACAAACCTTGTTTCTTCCATTTCCATCCTCTTAGGTTGCCTGAAGCTTAAAAAAAAAAATCCTTTCTATATTAGAGATCTCTACGTGGTAGGTATTCAATATATATATTAAAAATACCAATAAAGTTGCTTTTTTGCATACCTACTAAAATTGTCATCTGGGAACACTAAAAGGGTAACCCAAAAAAGGAGTAAAAACAGTTTTGGGGCTTCACACGACAACATTTAGCAGTTGTTTGACATTTACACATAGCAAGTAAATGATAAGACACTCTTCATTTTTACATTTGTTTAATCGTTCAGCATTTATTTAGGTACCTCTAAATACATTACCCTCAAAGAGATAACAAAGATAAAGGACATGATACCTGTCTTTAAAGAACAATCTACAATCTGTAAGAGACATGAATAGAAATAAAGGTAATGCAAATTAGAATATGATAATATGATTCCAGTGTGCTATATGAAATAAGATTAGGCAGTGATCATTTTCAACTGGGAGAGACAAAGGAATCCTTCAAGATAGAAGGTGACATTTTAGCTAGATCTTGAAAGTCAGGTAAGAGGTCAACAGAAAAATGGGGATATTGGCAGGAACCGTACTCTAGGCATAGAGAATAATAATGTGAGCTAAGATACAGAGGTAAGAAATCACAGTTCACATCCTGAGAGACAAATGGTAATAGTGTTTTGCTGCAACATGAAATAAGAGTGAGATCAGATTACATAGCTAGATTGGGGTCAATGTATAGGAAGCCTGGGATGCCAAACTACAGAAGAACTTAAAATGAGAGGTTTGCACTACTAGACAAACGCTCTTTAAGGCCCTATCCAGTTATAATTTTGAGTTTATTTAGTAGGCAGTTGAGAGGTGTTGATGTTTTTTTTGAGCCAGGAAAATGATCAGATCTGTGCATCTGAAAGATTATTCTGGCCCTGACATGAGAGCAGTTTAAGATTCTTAAAGAACTTCATTTAGGTAACACAATTAATATGATCCCATTTTTAGGTAGAAGAAGAAAGACTAGAGATGCAGTGATTTTCCCATGATCTCCAGCTAGTAACTACCAGAACCAAAATTTGACCCAGACTTCATGGGCCCAACCCCAGTGCTGTTTCTACTATACCATGCTGACTGTACCTTGTAACTATCATACAGGGTTAAGTGGTACAGTATGTAGAGCACAAGACCTGGAGTCAGGAAAACCCAAGTTCAAATCTGGCCTCAGACATTTACTAGCTGGGTAATCCTGGGCAAGTCACTTAATCTTGCTTGCCTCGGTTTCGTCATCTGAAAAGTAAACTGGAGAAGAAAATGGTTGAGTACTCCAACATCCTTGCTAAAATAAAAACCCCAAATGGTATTATGAAGAGTCAGACATGACTGAACGACAAGAAATGCTTATTTCCTTTCTTCCTTAGGAATGATAGTCAAAACTACAACAGGCCAAAAGGCTGACCAAGTTCCTCCAAAGTCAGATATTGCATGTAGTATAGTGGGGAAAGTTCTGGACTTTGAGTCTAACGATGTGGGGTTCAAATTCTGATTGACACTTGGGACCTGAGTGACCTTGAGTCTGAAGCTTAACTCTCTGGGCTGCAGTTCCTTACGCAGTTGAACTAACTCCCTTTCAGTTCTAAATCTATGATGCTGTGATTCTATTTTTGGCCTGCCATGCTTCACTTTTCTCTGTGCCTAATCCCTGCCTAAATCAGAATATAGTTTGCAGTCATTTTGTACCTTGTGTTTATGTAACACCTTCCATCCTGGAGCTTAAAGAGCTTTACCAACATTATCTCATTAATCCTCATAAAACCCCTTCAAGGCAGGGAGGGGGCAAGGATCACTATCCCCATTTGAAAAAAAAAAAAGATCAAATTATCTCTCTTAATTTCAGCTGATGCTATAAACTGTTGATTAAATCTTAAACTACATCTTACACATTTATAATAATTTGTTCATATCCCCAAGGAGATGCATTTCTTTCTTTACTTGAATTAAATGTTCAGGGTGGAAAGTGTAAGAAGCGATTGACAGTTTGAGTGTCGAAAGCCTGATTGAGAAGCACAGAAGAGGTTATGCATAAATTGGAGCAGCAGAAACTCCTTGCTTTCCTTCTATCATACCTTGTCCCCTTTTATCCCTCTCCACTGCCTCATAAATGTGTTTCATGCCTGAGCAGAGGAGCAAATTGTGGTAATGGAAGAGACAGTCCTGTCTTCCAAGATCAGATTCAATCAAACATTTAAATGCTAACTATGTGCCAATCACTGTGTTAAGAGCTGAGCATATAACAAGGGATAAAAGATGGTACCTGGCCTCAGGGAGTTTACAATCTGATGGGGAAACCACATACAAAGAATTTTTACAGAGCAAACTATAAACAAGATGATTAGGAAATAACCTAAGGAAGGGAATAGAATTAAGAGGGTTTGGGGTTTAGGGAAGGCTTCCTGTAGAAGGTGGTTATTTTTTGTCTGTTTTTAGTTGAGACATAAAGGAAGCTACGGTGGACTGGAGGAGGTAGAAGGTTCTAGGAATGGGGTCAGTCAGAGAAAATATACAGAGTCTAGAGAATGAGCATCTTCTTCATGGAATATCCAGAAGGCCAATGTCACTAGATCAAAGATTATGTGGTGGGGAATAAGCACTAAGAAGACTGGGAAAGTAAAAGGGTACTAAGTTGTGAAAGTCTCTGAATGCCAAACAGAGCATTTTGTATTTGACCCTGGGGTCAAGAAGAAGTTCATGGAATTTATCGAGTAAGGGGGTAACATGGTCCGACCTGCATTTTAGGAAAATCACTTTGTTGGCTGAATGGAGGACAGATTGAAGTAGGGAGAGACAGGACCCCTCCAACCCTGCACCCCCAGCAGTTTCATGAGGTGATGAGGGTGTGTACAGAATGGTGGCAGTGTCAGAGAAGAGAAAGGGACTTATCTAAGAGGTGTTGCAATGGTGAAATCCACAGGCCTTTGGCACAAGATTGAATATAGGGTGGGGGGAGATGATAGATAGTGAGGAGTTAAGGATGGCTCCTAGCTTGTGAGCCAGAGGTACTGGAAAGATGGTGTCATTCTCTACAATAGTAGGGAAAGTGGTGGGGAAGATGGTTCACAGAGAAAGATACTGAGCTCTGTTTTGGATATATTGTGTTTAAGGTATCTACTGGACATCCGAGGCAGTCCAGAGGGCACAATGGAAAGGCTGCATAGAGTTAGGTTGAAACTTTGAGGTGGAAGGATTAAGAGGGAAAGAATTGGGTGGTAGAGGGCATGGAATGGGATTTGGATGATCTACAGGAGCAGTCAAACATGGGTAAAGCTGACAAAAAATGGAAAATGAGAAGTGTTAGGCTACAGGAAAAGAGACATGTGAATGTGCTGTTGGTGGAAAGCTAAGTTAGTAAAGCCGTTTAGGAAAGCAATTTAGAATGATGCCTCAAAACTCACTAAAATGTACATATTCTTTCACCCAGAGATAACACTGGTAGACTTATATGTTCAAAAATACTTATAGGAGCTCTTTTTGTAGGGGATACTCATCAAGGAATGGTGAGGGGTGTTCTAGTAAATGTTTTAACAACCAGCTCCCCCTCCCAAAAAAAGCACCCATAACACATTTTTACATTTAACCTGCATTAATGTTTTCTCCATCAAGTTTAGTGTAAGGGTCAGCAAACTATATAGCCCATGGGCTGCTTTTGTGCCAGCAAGTTGAGAATGGTTTTTATATTCACTGTGTAAAAGCAGGCTGGATTTGGCCCCTGAGCTCTGGTTTGCCAACCCCTGGTATAAACAATCAACAAAATAATAAATCAAGCCTTGATTTGTAGTGCTTGCTAATTTCCAAGATGTAAATGCTCACACTAAAAACTGGAGGCAATAGGAGCTGGCTTTAGCACACCTATGGGAATGGCCAAACAAATTACAGTTTATAAATATAATAGGATAATATTGTGTTGTAAGAAATGAGGAAAGATAAGGTTTCAGACAAACCAGGAAAGACTTATAAGAACTGATGCAGAGTGTAAAGCCAGGAATACAATCTATACAATAACAACATTGTAAAAGCTAAAAACTTTGAAAGTCTTAAGAACTCTGATCAGTGTGGGAACCAATCATGATTTCTGGGGATCTATGCTGAAAAATGCTATCTACCTCCTAGGAGAGGTGACAGACAGACTCAAGATGCAGGATGAGACATACATTTTTACATGGTCAATGTGGGAATTAATTTTACTTGACTTTGCATATTTTTCACAAGAGTTCTACTTTTCTTTTTTCATTTTCAACTGAGGGAGAGATGGAAAGGAGAGAAAATCAATGTTTGTAAATTGGAAAAAAAAAAGTTTTTTTTTTTTTAAAGATCCATTCACTCATCAGACATCAGTCTGCAAAGACTACTGGGAAATATTTTAATAAATGTCCATTAAACCTAGACTTTTTAGCTCTGAATGGGACATTGGAGCAATAAGTTTAAAATCTGTGTGAAACCAATGGTGGAAGACATATTTTCAACCTTTTAGGCCTGGTTTATTTATGTAATTTTTGTTATAAAGCCATTTATAGTTAAGCACTGAAGTCCAAGACTATCTGATAATAAGGTTATTTCTTTCCCTACTGTTGCAACAGCTATACATTTGCCCATTCAGAATAACTTACTTTGTTATAAACAAGTATTTATCTTTTTGCTAAAAGATAAATTAAATGTTAATGATAAAAATAGCAATGATTTTCCCTTAGGTCTGCTTAGAACTTTATGGCTTTCAAAGGGTTTTTACAAGCATTATCTCATTTCAGCCTTATAGTATTAAGTATGGCAGACAAGGCAGGTAATACCTTCATGTTGTAGATGAAGATACTGAAACTGAGGAACTTGAGTTAGCAGTCTATGGTTATTGAGTGGTAGACTCAGGAAGTAAACTTGGATCTTTAAACTGGGGAGGATAACATAAAAGGTTTAAAAAGGAGTTAACAGAGCCTTCACAATGTATTCAACTAGTCTCAGATGGATTATGAAAGAAGTTGTGGATGTTATTACTGAGATGATATTTGTAAACTCTGAAAAACCATGTAGACCTGAAGAGGTATAACACCAATATCTTGATTTGCAAAAAAATTAAAAAAAAAGTATACTGGTGAAATCTTCAAAATAGTGAATTTAATTCTACAACATTTTATCCGAGAGTTTGCAAGTATTTTGGAAAAGAAGTGGTGATTACTAAATGTCAACAAGTTTTCATGAAAATCAAAGGAATGTCTTAGACATAATATACCTCAATTTAAGCAATAATTTGACAAAGTCCCTTGTGATATCTTTCTGGAAAAGGAGGGATCTGGACTAGATGATACTAAGGGTTAGAAAGATATAGGACTGGTTCTATGATTGGACCTCAAGGGTAGTGATTAACTAATGTCAATATAGGGCAGCAAACAGTTTTCTCAATGACTTGGATGAAGACATAATTGGTTAGCTTGTCAATTTTGCAGGTGACGCAAGGCAAGCTGGGGTGGTAGTGGTGTAATATATGCATTGGATAATGTTCATGATCTAAAAAGTTCTAACAAGATGAAATCTGGTGAGAGAAATGAATTGGATTCAAAAAGTCAACTGTAAATGTAGAATGGGGAAGCTGTGGCTTCAGTGAACAGCCAGGTCCACAAACTAAGACCCTAAGAAGTTGAATCACTCTCCTGACCATTAAGGTGATATGTATTTAGGTCAAAAATATTTTTGCCCAAGTGTGTATGTATCTATGTATTTTTATGTGATATTTATGTATATATGTGTGTCTGTATATTTACAGATACAGATGCACATATTCTTTCTTTTTCCCATAAGAGGCTGGAAGATGATCCCTAATATTCTGCTGTTAAAAACCTCTCTCTGGGGATCAGAAAATAGAATATCTACATTTTTTCCCTCATTCCCCAGAAGAGAAAGAAAAGAAACAAAGATACTATCCTTTATGGGATATTAGTTCTATCCAAGGAAACTTTCTCACAAGATTCCCCTGAATCTGCAGTTTTTCCAGACCATGGGAGAGTTTGAATCTGATAGTCCTGTTTTCATTATCTTCCAGCAAGATAGCTAAGCTTACTTTGAGCTAATGAAATCAGTGCAGCAATTCAGTGGCTGGTTACTATTTAGTCAGTAGTTTCTTTAGCCCTTGATCTGAGAAAGATTTCTTTTAAAAGTGTTTTCCAATCTTTTGCTGGGTAAACCTCTAAATCTTCTGGACATTAAGTTAGTACTGCTTCACATCTGGGCGCTCTGACGTCTGAGGAAGTGAGGCTTGCCTTGGGCCAAAAAACACAATCATTGGCAGAGCTAAGAAACAGGTGCCCCGAGATTCTAACTCATTGGATAATGCATTATCACTTTCCAAGATATTATCAGGGGTGGGGGTGGGAAATCAGGTACTCAAATAATTGCTTCTTCTGGCTCTAAGAGCAAATGAAGATGTAGAAGGGCCTTTCCAAGCTTGAGGTTTCCTCCCCAGGGCTAAGGTTTAAATGGATTAAAGTATTGTGTTTTGGTTTGTTTGTTTGTTTGTTTTTTCTTTTTAGTCATGTTATTTATTTCCTGTTGCCTGACTCCCTTACTGCATTCCTATTAATGTCCCTGGAGCTCCTAAATCCATTTATTTCCCATCTGTTGTATTCTGGAACAACAGGAGTGTTTCACAAAAAAATTCTCGGTTCCTTACTATTGTAGACCAAGAGGTTCTTTGGGTTGCTTTGCTTTTTTTTTTTTTTTTAACTCAGAGGGAATATACAGGCCGAAGTTGGCAAAGATGAGCCTAGAATAGATCAGGAATAGGTTGGGAGGATGTGCGGAGAGGGATTGTACTAGATTTCTTATATGAGTTTCAAAAATGCTAAGGAGAAGGGTTTTACCAAAGTTGAGCAGATTGCAAGATTAATTCGGTCAGTCATTGGCCATCACTCATGAACGAGTTAGAGGTGTCTTATTTTCTCCTTTGGTTAGTTTTGTGCCTAATTCTGTCCCATGGGGTTCCTTATGGGATCTTCTTACCATTTTCTGCAGATTTCATCCCTCTAATGTGGCCTTCCATACATAATTATGACATCATGCCCACACTGCACCTTGTCATTCAGAACTTTTCCCTTCTTCTTGCTAAAACTATACTGGATTTTATGTGAATTTGAGCACTCTAATATCCATTAAAAGATGAGGCAAGTTAAGGTTTTGAAGATAATGCTAAGGAAAGAAAATACCTTTTTTTCTATATTCTCGCTCCCAGTATTGTTTTGAATGATGCCCACTGAGCCGATATGAGCTAAAAAGCACAGTGGGCGATGTAAATAGATTTCAAAATTCAATAATGTAAAAATGAATTGTAATTAATGTCTTATCTGCTTATGAAAAGAATGATTTTAGGGTTTTAGAAAAGGTATTTTATAGAATAATGGCTGTTAGTTACATTTACATCTAATACCCTTTCCCCCTTATTGTTAAGTTAGCTTTCTATAATTGCAGACTAGTTTAGAGTTAAGATAACAGATCTTAACAATAATGGACATATTCTTAACAGATTATTGCCAAAAGTGCATTTTTTATTCCAGGGAGACACTGTAATAGATACCAGCATTTTAGTAATGATACTAGCAATCTGTAAGCTATTACAGTTTCCTTTGGAGTAACTTAATCTTCATATTGTTTTGTATGTCTGGAATTTTAATAGTGTTCTTAATTTACGAAAGGAAGTATATCACATATTACTAATTACATGTGAATATGAACTAAGCATCAGATCACCGAACTATATTCCTAAAAACAAACATGTTTAAAAGTACTTAACCCAATATAAGGAATGACACAAAGAAATTAAAGAATACTGTACAGGAATAATAACAGCTTTCATGGAATAACACAGTGAAAGGCAGTACTTCTAGCATGATTATTGTATTTTAGTCCAAAAAACAAGAGGGTGGAGGTGGGGAGGATTTAGACGCAATGAAAGTGTCATTTTTTAATCTAAAATTAATATTGCTTTCAAAAATAGGCAAAGGCAATTAAAACATAAACAAAAAAGAATAATAAGCCTTCTATTTTTATCACCTTTTGTCAAAGGTTCCCTATGCACTTTAAAATATTAGTCAACTAAGATCACCAATTCTTAATTATTCTCATTTCATTGTTGAGGAAAATGGGATTCAAAAAATGAAACAGATTGATCAAGGTCCCTTGGTGAGGTTAGACAGGAGCAGGAATAGAATCCAAAATCTCAGTCTCTAATCGCTGGACCTAACCACTGTGCTTATACCTCTATTACAAATAATGGTCATTGTTATGAAAATGAAAAATATTCATAGTAAGGTAGTTGCATACATTTGTATTTTCAAACAGGGAAAAGGATTTCAAAATGAGAAATCAGGATGAAAATGTTATAGATGATTTCAATGTCCTTCTTGGAGACCATGTAACATCTCAATGAAGGAATCCCAAAGAAATGGACTCAGTGTGCCAATTCAATAAACTGAACTGCTATTTTAAAAATATGTTTTTTACCTAAAATAAACCATTTTGCTACTTTGAGGGAAGTTAAATCTACTTAAAACTGTCATTGTGTGTTTCTGACTTGCAATTAGATGGTATTTCCAAAATGTCAGACCCAGATTCTATTTCAACCATCACCATAATAAAATGTGACAGCAAAGATATTATATCAATACTTTTTCCATAATTAGCAATAAGGATCTTGCCAAGGGTTAACTAGAAAGTTTCATAAACGTTTTCCTACAAATGGTCCTGAAGGCAGCATTAAGCATTTAAAAATCGGCCAATGTAGCCAAGCCGGTTGACAACTAGGAGACAAATCTATGAGCAAAACTGTGTGGAGAGAATAGTTTTGTAGTGCA
The DNA here is from genome assembly GCF_028583685.1 of Petaurus breviceps papuanus. NCBI lineage: Eukaryota > Metazoa > Chordata > Mammalia > Diprotodontia > Petauridae > Petaurus > Petaurus breviceps. Next base: position 11,231,791 of record NW_027186492.1, on the reverse strand, counting down.
TGATGTATGTTATGTAAATGAGCTTATTAGAACTCTCATCTATTTTATTATTGGTGACCAATTTAATAGAGGCATTTAAAAAACAATATTTCTGCCTGACTCCTAGAAATGAAGAAGATACATTGATATAATTGAGAGCAAATGATTGCATGTCGTGCCATTTAATCATGTCATTTTTCAATTGCTGTTTTTTTGCACTTCGCTGCATGCTTATAGAATATTTAGCTTCAATATAGATTAAGTTCCAGGGTTTGCTACTGAGCCGAGTTCCTATATTAGCTGACATTTTCTTTTAGGCTTGGAATCAGTTAAAAAGCCTGGCTGTGATTTGCCCATATTTTCTTTAAGAGACAAGAAGTCATCATTTACTTCCTGTCTATGGCGTTTTGCTTTTATATTTTGAAGAATTATTATTATAGAGTTGCCTTTTTGATTCAGTATTAGGAGTTTGCATTTGTCACATATATAATATATGTATACTATATGTGTATATACTGTTAACACGTATACATCTATCTATATATATACATATATATGTTTGAAATTTGAAAACACATTTGAAAACACAAGTGATATTTGATGAGGGCTCTAGGAATTTCATGGTGGCTGATTGCTGAAAGTTTTTGAAAAGCATTTTCTACCCAATGTGCTACAGTAGGATGAGCAGTAGCTTTTGAGCCAGATATTATGGGGTTCAAATATTCTCTCCCTTACCATCTTTGTGATCTGGGGCAAGTCATTTAATTCTGGGCCACAGGTCCTAATTTGTTTTTAAAAATGAGTAGATTGGTTAATCTCTAAGGTCCCTTCTGTTTCTAAGTATTTAATCATAGGATCCCAAGGCCCGGTCCCAACTTTTGTCCAAGTCTTCCATTTTTCAACTGTACTTTATAATTAAATGATATTTAACGTACTTTTCAAAAATCTTTTTTTCTTCTGTTTCTTCTGCATCCACTATCATACATATATCTGTATGAAGTACAATGGAGGTTACTAATTTTTTGTCTAAGAAATCAAATGAGGATTGAAAGGAACTTGGAAAGGAAAAGCATGCAAGTGATGTGTTGACCCCTTTTGGTTCAATACGCGCATTACTCTGAAACCAACTTGTAGTTCATCTTAGGCAAGTAGTGCCTGATTTTTACTCAATATAAACTCTCTGCAAAAGTAGAGATGAAACAGCTTCTTATTTTTTCCTAAATGATCTAACAGAGGAAGATAAATTATTCAGTAAGAATATTTTGTTGTTATATTCAGGAATTTCAATCTTGTCTGATTCTCTGTAATTCCATTTGGGGTTTTCTTGGCAAAGATACTAGAGTGGCTTGCCATTTACTTCTCCAGCTCATTGAACAGATGAGGAAACTGAGGCCAACAGGCTTAAGTGACTTGCCCAGGGTCACACAGCTAATAAGAGTCTGAGATGAAATTTGAACTCCGTTAAGAGTAGTCTTCTTAACTCCAGGTCCAGCATTCTAGCTACTGCACCACCTAGCTGCCCAAGTGAGAATACATCTAATAATTAATCTTACTGTAGATGACTGTAGACTTGACTACTTGCTAAATCAGAACAAATTGTAGAGGTCATAGATATTAATGACAGCAATTATGATCCAGAACAAGAAGGGACCTTAAAGAGAGTTATTTTTCAGTCCCCCTCATTTAATACATGAGAAAGGCAAGGGTCAGAGTAGTGACATGATTTTTCCTATCTTAAATAGGTAATAAGTAGCAGAGCCAGGATTTGAACCCTGTCCCCCCTTATCCTAAATTCAGAACACTACCCACTATACATTGCTGCCTTTAGATGCCCAAGAGTTCCACCTCTGCATTAACAGCTATGGCAGTATGGATCCCGTTCCACAAGTTATTCTGACTATTGTATATAAAATACAGTGTCACATGGGCAACAGAAAGGCCCATGGAAGAAACGCGCAGGTTGCACCATATTATACCCTGTGAGGAGCTCCAGAGAGGAACAAGGAGTAAAGCATTTGAGCAAGAAATTATATGGCAGGAAGAGAAGAGGGGTTGGTCATGTGGCAAGAATAAGGGATGACAGATGGACAATGTGCTCTCTTGGTTTCCTTTCTATATTGAAAAAACTCAAGGAAGGCATCCATCAGGCTGGGTAGGCCCAGTGGTGAACTCTTGGAAGGGCATGAATGGGTTACATTCTGAATTATGGGAGGAAATTTCTACAATGTTGAGGTCACAAATCCATTTGAGTATATAAAATGACGTCTCTCTGAGATAATAGGATTTAATTAATGAATTTAAACATCTCCCAGTTCTCCATTAACTTTCTCTTATTTACCAGAGTATACATGGATATATGTACATATGTGCATCAAAACAAAATACTTTTGGGGTCAATAATAATGATTTCTTTGCTGTGGAGAATTCCCTGGTATGCAAATATTTTCTGCACTTAGCATATTGGCTGGCACATAGTAGGCATTTAATAAATGTTTACTAACTGAATGAACTCAGCAATTCATCTGAAACCTATGATCTTAGAAGGGTTGGAACCTGAAACCTTGTGATTTGCCAACAATTACATAACTGATCTGTAGCACTGGTAGGCACTGAACTTAAGTCTTCCTGACTCCAATGTCATCCCTCTATCCCTTTTACTATGCTACCTATAGTATACGTCTATCTATCTATCTATCTATCTATCTATCTATCTATCTATCTATCTATCTATCTATCTATCTACGTATATACATGTGTATGTATATATATATATACATACACAATGATAATTAATATTTATATAGTGCCTACTATGTGTCAGGCACTGTGCCAAATGCTTTACAATTATTATCTCTTTTGATTCTCATAACAACCCTGTGAAGTAGGATGCCATTATTACTCCCATTTTAAAGAAGAGGAAACTAAGGCAAACAGGGCTTGAATGGTTTATGAGGGTCATGCTGCTAATAAGTGTCTGACGCTGGATTTAAACTTAATGTCTTCCTAATTCCAGGTCTGGCGCTCTATCCATAACTATTTCCATATACATGCATACACATGTACATCATACAATGCCTTGGTTGGTGGCTGTAGCTCCATTCTACTATATGTTATAGCAGTTGCTTTCTGAATGTCTGTGCTCATCATCATTTGTTAATCCATTTACTAACCCCCAGTTGAAGGTCAACTGTTGGCATCAAATCTTACTCATATCATAATGCCTGATGGCAGAAATGAGATGCATAATAGCTCTGGATTCTGTAGCATTTTAAGGTTTCAAAGTGTTTCCCTCCAAATAACCCGGTGAGGTAGGTAGTACACGTATTACTTTTCCCTTAGCACAAAGGTAGTGCACTGCCTCTGAATACACCTGCAGTCATTCCACTAATCACCGGAGATCGGTGCTTATCATTTACCTTGTTTAGCATTATATTTGCAATAAGTTTTAGTGGCAGCAGCAGTATCTTGAATCACCACAACAAGCCCTCATGCTCATAAAACATTATGCCTTGCTTCAGGCGTGAGTCAGACATAGCTTTATATACATAATTTTGGCTAAACTGCTGCAGCTAGGTACTTTACAGCTCTTTTATTTTTTTTTTGCTTTCACTTCTGAACTTGCTGCTATTGTTACTATTATCATCATTATCATTATTCTGATCATCTAATTGAACTTTTACCCTGTTTCTAAAATAGACAATAGATATGTTTTATGGACCATCCTTCTGTTTTTTCCCTACTCCATCCTACACTAAATACCCAAATACAAGCTCAGGATTCCCTTTGTAGAATGATAGAATCTCAACACTTTGAAGGGACTCCAGAAGTTGCCTCTTCCACTCTGTACTTGAAGAGGAGTCATCTCAACATCATTTCTGACAAATGGACATTCAACCTCACTCTGCTTGAAGACCTCCATTGGGGTGGGACAGGGTTGTATTAGTAAATAACATTCTTTAAAAAAAAATATATATATATATATATATTTCTGTAGGACACACTTCTAAGTGTAAATAGCATTAACAATGTTTTCTTAATTTTGTTTTCTTAAATCTGGAGAATCAACAAAACAATAAATCAAGCCATAATTTATAGCTTTTGCTGATTTCCAAGGTGTAAATGCTCACACTAAAAATTTAACAATCAGCTCTCATGAGGCAGTTCAAACTGGCTCATTCATACTCCTAGGTAGGTAGAGGCCACAGAACTACCTCCAGGTATACTTCCTCTCTACCTATATAGATAAGACCCAGTTCAATTTCCATTTGTGCCTTGAAGCTTTCTCTGACTCTTCCAATTCACATTGAACTTTCCCTTCTTTGAATTTCTACAACATTTATAGCTTATACCACTCAATGTATCACTTCTTATATACATGCTTAAATTGTTTTATAATGCTTTGGGTATACAAGCCTCATCTCTGCAACTATATTCTAAAATACTCCAGAGTTGACCTCTTTTGTACAGTCCCTTCTCCTATGGTATCTGGCATGGTGGTTGGCCAATAAAACAGTATGAGTACAAACATTTATAATATAAAATTAGTGATTATATAATACAAAATCTCAATATAATCAATCAATACGTCTACAACAATACCTGCTTCAAATCCCAATCCATCATTTATATCCTTGGGAAAAGAGGCAATGGCAAAGTGAGGAGGTGCCAACCACGAGGCTGTGCATTGGGAACTCGATGTGCCTTGAGACCCCTCTGGAAGAAGAGAAGGCCTAGAAGGAACCCTCCAACAGTGGTCATTTGGGTTCTAATGATACCACTGATTGAGCCCCACCCAATGTAATGAAAATGTCATAATCTCAACATGGAAACAAATGAGGGTGAAAAGAAAACAAACTTTTCCAATCTTGAAGAAGGAATTAAATAGGAAAAAGAAAGAAAAGAACTAGAATTTAAGGGGATATCCATCAGTTGAGGACTACATAAACAAAAAATTATGGTATATGAATATAATTGAATATTGCCACTGATTGGGCCCCATTTAATGTGATGGAAAAGCTTTTAAGAATCTAAGAAATACAGGGTGGCTAGGTGGCGCAGTGAGTAGAGTGCTGACCCTGGAGTCAGGAGGAACTGAGTTCTGATCCGGCCTCAGACACTTAACACACACAAACAAAAAAAACCTAGCCGTGTGACCTTGGGCAAGTTACTTAAACCCAACTGCCCTCCAAAAAAAAAGCAAAAAAAAAAAAAAAGAATCTAAGAAATAAATGGGTTAAGAGAATATTGCAGCTTGGCTCTACTTGGAACCATCACAATGATCAGTTCAACACAAAGGAAAGTAAAATGAGTTGAACCTTTCCTTCCCTTGCCCCCTCCCCCATGTTCTGATACCTTGAGAAAGTAAGCTACATTGAAAGAAATCAGAATTACCAACATTTCATCTGCTAGAAATGCTAATGACAAAGCAGGAAAATAAATATGCGTAAAATGGATTGAAGATAGGAATATTTTCCTTATTTGCCAGTGATATATGATACAGAATTGGAAAAAAAAAAAAGCTTACCAGGTATAGGTAAGAACTTCATGCTGCTTTTTATCAATAGTTGGCTTGTAGGGACAGCCAGGTAGCACAATGAGTAAGAGCACCAGCTCCAGTGTCAGGATGACCTGGGGATCAAATCCGGGCTCAGATACTTAGCACCACACCTAGAAAAAACTGGCTGTGTAACCTTGAGAAAGTTACTTAACCCTGATTGCTTTAAAAAAAATAGTTGGCTTGTAGTACTATCAACTTCCAGTCACACAGTATTGTATTTCCAAACAAGGCGTGAAAACCATAAACCACAACAAAAGTAAATCCCATCCCTAAGCCGAAATTAGATAAAATAGGAAATGAAATCCAGAAACTACTAAAATCAGAGGAGGAAAACAGTGAAGTCCCTGTTATTGAAAATGTTTACTTAATGTGTCCTTCAGAAATTATACCTAATCACTAAAGGAGTGACAGAAACAGCACCAATATCTCAAATGGTTCTAAAGAAGAGATGGGCATACTTAGACTAGAATTCTAAAAAGCCCTTTTTGAGTTTGATGGCATGAATCCAAATAGCAGAATGGTTATATTAATATAAAGTAATTAAAAAATAACTAGTATCTACTATAAGCATCATGAATGTATTCTTTCACTTTGTTTCATGGAAAGTATCCAAACACTTCAGAACCTCCATAAAGCAGCATATGCAGTAGCTACTGCCTTGGTAAGAACCATGAGACAAAATGGAGAGCTATCAAGGAATACTCCTAAGGACAAATGTCAAAAACCATCATGACAAAAGTGATTTGAAAGATCTATTAAAAATCTGTGGAAAAATACTGGAAGAGTACATTAATATCAGTGGGTATGTTGACATATCCCTGAAATATTTGCTACTCATGGGGCTCAGGCTGGATCGCAGAAGCTCTGGCATTCTGAGATGCAGTAAGGTTAAAGCTGATTGACTGGATTTCTGTATTAAGTTTAGGACCATTATGGTGAGTTCCTGGAAGTAGAGGCCACCAAAATTCCAAAAGAAGCGTGAACTGGAAACAGAACAAATTTAAGCTTCCCTACTGATCAATAGTGTGGCTTCTGTGAATGGCTGCTAGACTTCCAGCCTAGGAGAGTAGCTAGAATACACAGTAGAAAACTTAAAAGCTAGATTGCTCTATTAAAAGTTAAAGCAACACAAGGAGTCAAATCAGAACAAAGAACAGCATAAACAATTTATCATCAATCAGAAGCTCTACTACAGAGGCTTTTGAGAAAAATCAGAGTCAAAAGAGAATCCCTGAAGAAGGGGAATGTAGAAATTTTCCAATCGTCCATTCTCTATAGATCCAACACAATGAAAACACAATTTGGATCAGATGAAAACTTGTACGCCATTAATATAATAAATAATAGAAGTTACAGCAAGAAGACTGAGTGAACCTCTAGCTTTACTGTAAGATCCATAATTACTGATTCATATGTTTCACAGTGGCAAATTTATTACTAGAAAAGCATTTTACCATCTTACTAACAGACACAAGCATAATCCCATGTTTCTTAGGAGAGGGTATCATATATATATATATATAATCACCAAAAGATGATAACTCCAGAGATTCCTACTAAGATAGGTCAATTATATGGTCATGTAATTTATATAAAGCACTCACAGCTTATATCCCACCCACCCCCTAAAAAACACTTATAAAGAAACAATATATTATAGGAAGATTGAAAATCTTGGGTCATGAAGTCTCAGAAGGTAAAAAAGCAACTTATTATAGATTCAATAATTATTGAACAAGCTGCACAAGGGTCCCATACCATTTATTTAATCCTTGATTCAGTTCCACAATCATGGCTTATTAATGTATTATAAGTATACAGAATATACCCAAATATAGTAAGATTTGTAGAATATTTGGTGTCCACTTAGAGATTTTTTTTTCTATTTGGAACATGTTACCAATATAATAATGTCAAGAACGATTTATAGAAAATGTGTTATTTTTCCAGGAGATAGTTTAAGCCCATTACTATTCTACCCAATCTTAAATCTATAATCATTCCTCCTAAATAGAACTAAATATAGCTTCCAAAAAAAGAGTCTAAACAAAATATTGGATTAATCATTTCATGTGTATGGATGACATCAAGATTTATGTCTCCATAAAGATAAAAGAAAAAAAAAACATTAAATAGCTCTGTCATCTGGTGGAATCTTTCTCCAAAGAAATTAAAATTTCATTTGGACTTGATAATAATGCAATTCTTTTTTTTCCCTTTTTTTTAATAATGCAATTCTTGATGCACAAAGGAGATACAGAGACTTAAAACTTCATGATTGAATCTGGAAGGCTGCATTGAAACAATAGGTAAAGGCTATGCCTACAAATCCCTTGGACTCCTTCACTAAGACACTCTATATAGGAAGATCGCAAAGAGAATTCTGTGGCTATACAAATTAAGAGACCTTCTGGTATCCTGAAATCAAAGCTGAATAGAAAGAGCACGTTTAATGCAACTGATGCATACATACTGCTAGTTTTACTGTACACTTTTAGAACTATAAAATGAATCATCATGGGCTTGGAAAAATATCTTAAAAAACATGTATAATATTAATGAAACAAAATGCCAACCACCCCATGGCAGCTCTAAAAAAAATTTTTTGGTCTTTTTGGAAGGGGGAAGCAGGGCAATTAGGGTTAAGTGACTTGCCCAAGGTCACACAGCTAGTGTCAAGTGTCCAAGATCAGATCTGAACTCAGGTCCTCGTGACTCCAGGACCAGTGCTCTATTCACTGTACCATCTAGCTGTCCCAGCTCTAAAAAAATTTAAAACTAAAAAATTAATAATAAAGGATGAATAAGTTTGATATATATGTATATACACACGTATATTATATGTATATTCTTAGAGCATAGGATAAACAGGTAAAAACAAATCTACAGAAGTACCTTTGGAACAAGCATATACCACTTTACTATCACTTCATCAGTCCAGGCTGATAACAGGGACATGTCATTAGATTTGTGAAATGTAACAGAAAGTAGTCTATGTCCAGATAGAGACTATGGGATGATTTATATCCAAGAATGGAATCAAAAGACACTCCATAGGTGACATCTGCATGAACTCAGTTAGTTACTTATCAGCACAGAAGCACTAAGCCAATGGCTGAATCATGTGGATTTGTCTCTGGAAAAGGAAAGCTTCATGACAGCATTCAGGACCAAATTATTGCTACCAAAAATTACACAAGGCTTATGTTAAAGGAGCCTAGACTTAGTTATTGAGATTGCATGTGGAAATGATAGAAATTGTGCAATACAATGTAAAAATTTAGTGCCTACCAAATACCTAGCAAGACATGACCTGGAGGCTAGAATTCTATGTCAGAAGCTTACTTTTTCTCTCACGGACTGATGACCAACAAATTGAGGTAATACAAATACAAACCTCAAAATATCCTGGAGAACTCAACCAATTAACTGTATTGGAACCAAACTATTATCACAGACTGAATTGTTGCCCACAATCTCTTGAGCATAGTACCAGTCCATAAGAACATTTTAATAGATGTTGCCATATCTAACTCTCACAATAGCAAACAAAAAGGTTTCAAAACCTAGAAAACTAGAAGGGGAGCTAAAAATCTTGTGGGAATAGGATCAGCTGGCTAATGTCCCTGTTCTGTCTGCCACTAGACTTAAATCAAGCATGCTTTCAGGGAGCCCAGACAGGATAAGCTAACCTCCCAATATTTTTATTCAATGATGATAAACCAGATACTTTATCCATTCATGCTGATATCTGATTATAATTAAACATAAAAGAATAGTCATAGAATAGTGACTTGTCTCAGGATTGTTCTTATTTGGACTCCATCAGAAAATATAAGCATGAGATTTATAACAACAATACAACAGCAATAATAACAGAAAAGCAACACTAATAACTGATATTTATATTGAACTTTAAAGTTTGCATAGAAGCATTTTATATACGTGCCCTCACTTGAGCCTAACAACAGACCTGGGATGTAGGAGCTATTGTTACCTTCATTTTACAGCTGATGGAGAAACTGAGGCTTAGAAAAATTAAGTGACTTTCTTATTGTCACACAGCTAGTGAGTATTCAAAATTGTCTGCCAGACCCAAAGTTCAACACTTTTTCCTCTACATCATTCCCCTAAAAATGTGTCATTCATACTCTCTTTTGGATAAAATGTTTATCTCCATAAATTTCACTGATCCTGTCTATGTGAGCCAAAACAAACTAGCCAGCTAAACCAGGGGTAGAGAACCTGTGGCCCCAAGGACACATGTGGCCTTCTAGGTCCTCAAGTGCAGTCTTATGACCAAGTCCAAGTGTTACAGAACAAATCCTTTTATTAAGGGGATTTGTTCTGTGAAGTTTGGATTCAGTCAGAGGGCTGCACTTGAGGACCTAGAAGTTCACAAGTGGTCTCAAGGCTGCAGGTTCCCCACCCTTAAGCTAAACAAAATCATTTGGTGAATACAGTGCCAGGGCTCAACTTCCTGGTTTTCTTGTCCTTTGTTGATGTGTTCTAATTCCACATATGGTAAAATTTTATCAGAGTATAATTTTCCTTGCCCCTGATTTCTTTCACATCTGTTCTGCTCACTCATACTTCTCTACGACACATGGTTTCATTATTTCAGTACAGAAACTCCTTGAAAGTAGGGACAGAGTCTGTTTAACTTGTTATAAAGTGTACAACACAGTTAAGGTACAGATTAATTACAGATGAATAAATTTTCATGGATAAAAATGGCAGTAATGAAGACAAAAGGGAATAAAATCCTTCCAAATAAGATTCCATTTCATCAAACTGTTATACCAAATAAGTGGAAATACCTTTTAACATGAGGAAATTTTTAATGTTACAAGAATTTTGCTGGCAGAAAAAGATGAAAAAAATAGCAGGAGGACATACTTACATTTATATGTGTGGGTGTATATATGTATATGCATACATATATATGTATAAATTTAGCTAAAGGAATGAGAAATATGAGATGGAGATGAAATGTAGTCAGAGAGTAAGAGGTGATAAATTGTAGTAGAATTGAGGGTTAGAATTGCTGTCTGGAATTGACATTTTATTTGGAGACACTTGAAAAGGGTAGTGATGGAATTGTCAGTTCAGGGAGATTTGATGTTTTGTGCTAATTAGAAAGAAGAGAGACTTGGGAGACAAGGAATAAATGTGAATTCTGATTGTGAAGACAGAAGTGAATTGATGTTCCTCAGACATTATGGGAAAGATGAACAAAATTGAAAATTATCTAAATGATAGAAGATTTCAAGAGAGGAACAGAAGTCTAAACTATTTGTCAAGAAGCTTTTGAAGATCCCAGGAGCCTGCTAATGGAGAAACTCTCCCAGGGTATATATGAAGGAGATTGGAGGGGCTTTGCTAAAAAAAAAAAAAGATAACAAAGAAAGAGTGAAGTATGACCACTTGTTTGTATGTAGCCTTTTTTTTTCACTTTTTTTGATGGCAATTGGGGTTAAGTGACTTGCCCAAGGTCACATGGCTAGTTAAATGTTAAGTATCTGAGGCCTGATTTGAACTCAGGTCCTCCTGACTCCAGGGCTGATGCTCTATTTACTGTGCCACCTAGCCGTCCTGGTATGTAGCATTTTATTGACTTCCTAGGGACCAAAATCTGTATAGCATCAACAAAGAGCTTACACAGTACATGAAGTATTTAATAATATTGTGTCAACTGCTAAACGATAATGACAACTAAATTCAAATAGTAATTTCTGTGGCTACAAAGTTACAGAGCTGGGATTAAAACTGAGGTCCTATGATTCCAAGTTCCATGATCTTATATAAACTGATAAAAAGTACAGTTGATAAGATTCCTGGGCTTGGAACCAGGAACACACGAGTTAAATGACTGCCTGTCATTAACTAGTTATGTGATCCTGAACAAGCCATTTAGCCTCTGCCTCAGTTTCCTCTTCTGTAAAATAAGGATAATAATAGTACTCAGGCTTGTTGGGAAGATCAAATGAGATAACTTATTTAAAATGCTTATATGAATGCTATCAATATTATTGCTTTTTAGTTTTTGATAAAACCATAGACTAGCCTTCTATGTTCTCCAGCAGCTTAGCAGTCAGAAAGACCACTATTATCATTCAGTTGTTCAGTCATGTCTACCTCTTCACGACCCCATGGGGTTTTCTTGGCAAAGATTCTAGGGTGATTGCCATTTCCTTTTCCAACTCGCTTTTGGAAGGTTTTACAACTATCAGATTCATTTCAGTGTTTAGACCCAGAACAATTTCAGTCCAGGCCATATACAGCTATTTTGTCTGGAAAGCAGGAACAAAGAGTTAAATCTTCCAACTCGGTTACACTAGTAGGGTTGAAACCCACCATCATGCTCAGGGAAGAAGCCAACAAAATAAAGTAATGAAGGGGTCAGGGAGCATTATATTTTGCGTGCTTGAGATAAAATGATAGTATAAATATTCCCACATGTCTTTCTTCCCTTGGCATTCTCAGAATTCAGTGTTTTAGCATTTCAACAGCATAATTTTGATAATGACATGGGAAAACCCTCAAATTAAGACCAATAAACTGCAGAGCCCATTAAGTGAAGGAGGACTCAAATGTCCAAATTTAGGACTATATTAGGCTGCATTTTTATTATTGCTACTTAATCCATTAGGAATCTTTGGAAATGATATCTTCTCATGGGTGTCAGCCAAGTGTGATATTTCTAACTTTGCAGCTTTTATTATTCTCCATCAGTGGTTTGAAAATTAAAAATCGAATTGTTCAATGTTCTGAAAGACTCAGCTCTGCAAATGATGAAAATAGAAATTGGAAACATCAATTTAAATTGGTCTGTACAGCTTTCTATAAGAAATTGTTCTCGGAGAACTGCACAAAGAAAAGTATCTGGCCAACCAGACTTGTTATTCAATTGCTAATTATCCCATCTGCAAATGAAATTCCTCCTTTAGTCTCTGGAGTCTGACCCTTAAATACTTTGATATTTTGATAGATCCATGATTTAATTAGTGTGGAGAGGCAGCATGGTGCAATAAACTGAGCAGCAAACATACGGTCACAAAAGCTGTGTTTGAACCCTATTCCTACCATTAACTAGTTGTGTGACCTTAAACAAATCACTTAATCTATGAGCCAGTGAATGCAGTAATAGTGATTTTAACACTAAATAAATGTCATGTATACGGCACTGGACTTGAAGTCAAGTAGTCTTGGGTTCAAATCCTGTCTTTACCACTTATTTGTATGATGCTGGGCAAAAATAATAGATGATATAGATGATGGTGATGATGACGATAATGACGATGATGATGGTGGTGGCATTTAAATAGCATTTTAAGTTTTTTTTCAAAGAACTTTACATTATTTCATTCAATTCCCACAATAATTTCCTTACCCTCCTTTCATTGATGGGGAAAGTTTGGTGACACAGTGAATAGATTGCTGGGCTTAGAGTTAGGAAGACTTATCTTCCTGGGTTCAAATATGCCATCAGACATTTACTAGCCATGTGACCCTGAGCAAGTCACTTAACCCTCATTGCCTCGGTTTCCTCATCTGTAAAATGAGCTGGAGAAGGAAATGCCAAATCACTACAGTATCTTTGCCACAAAAACCCCAAATGAAATCAGAAAGAATCAGACACAACTGAAATGCCTGAACAATAACACATTTTATTGATGAGGAAACTGAGGTAGACAGAGGATAAGTGACTTTCCCAGGATTATATAGCTAATATCTGAAGCAGATCTTCTTGACTACAAGCCCAGTACTCCATCCACTGTACCTGTCCACTTGCTTCATTTAACTCCTCTCTGCAAAATGAGGGGCTGGTCTTGACCTCGTCTAAATCTGTGATTCTATGACTCTGAAGCAAATAGCAACCTCTCCACATCTTTTCCTATATTGAGATTCTTGCCCCTGTCTTTTGAACAGTCTTCTTTATATAAGGCATCTACCTACTGCTCCACAAGCAAACTCAAAAAAAAATATTGTCATAGACTATCATATGGGGGAAAAACCCACAATCTTTCCCTAAGCAATTAAAATGCTAATATTCTTAATAAAAAAAAAATAGGTAAACTCAAAGATACCTCAAAATATAGGGGAAACCAAGGTTTTCTAGGACTTCCATAGTCATTTGTTTAGTCTAACATATCTATAAGCAGTCTTCAGGTTTCTCCTTAGTGTTAAACAGTGAAGTCTACAGCAAGAACAATGTTGGCAATCTGTAACAGATGTTAGATATTCCCCAAAGATTGATAAAAGCAGTCAGAATGGGCTCAAAACAAACTTACACGTCGTTTTCACTGAACTGAGTATAAGATGCATAGTTGATCAGTGTGAACACTGACAACATTTTCATAATGTTGTATTTCCATAGATCTGTAGATTCATCAATGTGAGTATTCCTCCCAAAGATACACATTGCAGCTCACCCTGTGTGCTTTCCCTTCTAGGTCCTTTCATAAGATTGCTGCTAGGTGGTCTCCAAAATTCCAAGGACCTCTTTTGCATTCTCTTTACATTGGGTAAATTTCAATGAAGCAAGAGAACTGTCCGTGCATCATTTATCCTTTACTCTTGTTGTGCCTCTGGTCCATCTCTGGATATGGTTGGCAATACTTGATGATGTGCCAGCCCTTGCGCCTGCTGTATCAACTCTCACTTATGGCCTGGATCCCCTTGTAGACAACTACCCTAGATTCAAAGTGCTTTTGGAGTCCCCAGTTCTAAAATTATGGCTCATGAGCTTCTACAACTTTCAATGCTTAGTCAATTGACACATTAATTGAAAGCAGAGGCATTTATTAAACCTAGGGTACAATCTTTCACAAATAAACTTGGCATCAACAGGAATGCTGGGACACATACAGGGTATTGTGGAAGAGAAACACACATGGTCATGGTAAATTACACCTCCAACACTACAGAGCTCTCATAGTTTTTCTTTACTCAGACTGAGCTCATGTTGTTCACAATAGATCTGCTGGTCATATCACACCCGTAGTCACCCTCGGCTCACTACTCTCTAAAACTCCACAGCTGGATTCTATTATCAACTGCCAGTGCTCCCCTGTTGAAGGACTCCATGAAAGTCTCTTATCTACAAAGCTGATGGGCTATTTTAAGGGATACCAAGTGGAGAAGCTGATCCCTCAGTCAATTAGTGGCTAACTGATAGAGAAATTTATTCATAGCTCTCAAAGGAACAATAAAGTATAAACACTTTTTCATTCTTTTCTCTAATAGAAATGGATGACCAGGCCATTCTCTATTTTCATCTTTGACACCTAGGAATAGAATAATACTTGAAGTGTGAGCCACTTGAGGGCTTTAACACTTATATTCTCCCCTCTGTGAAAAAAAAATTTCATTCCTGGAAATCATTTGGGATACATCAAGATGTCTGTAGGTATACAAGCTAGCATTTCACATAGTTGCCATGTCTATCACAGGCAGGTTCAGAATAGATGTCTGGTATACAACATCCATAAATGTAAAACAAATTT
Organism: Petaurus breviceps papuanus; assembly: GCF_028583685.1. Lineage (NCBI taxonomy): Eukaryota > Metazoa > Chordata > Mammalia > Diprotodontia > Petauridae > Petaurus > Petaurus breviceps. Next base: position 11,216,746 of record NW_027186492.1, on the reverse strand, counting down.
GATATATGCAGCTAAAATATGTCTCATGCCATGCATAATACTTAGTATGCATAAGTCACATATAATGACCAAATACATTAGACACATGTAAAATACAGACCATACCCACATCACAATATTATATGACAGCCCTCCATACTAGAATATGTATCATAGAAATATCTATCAGTCATCTGAGCATTCTTTCAACACGCATATCAACCCTGCTTTCAGGTTAATTAAACAGCTTGCTTAGTTGGCAATCCTTCATTATTCTGCATCAACTCATCAGAAAGTTCAACCAACTCCTCAGTAGGCAGTAGTAGACAATGGGTAGTTTTAATGCTTTTTCCTTTTCCTATTTTGTGTGGAGTGAGAGTAGGGGAAAATCAAGAGCTCATCAGATAACTAAAAAAAATTGTTTTATATATTTGCCTGACTTATTTCTGTACTACATGATTAGCTAGGGTGCATGTTTGAATCCCTATTTAAAAGTATTTTCTTTTCAAAATAAATCAAGGATAATCACAATGAATTGTCTCATATAGCTATATTTTGACATTTTGATATCCATATTTTAGCATGGAAATAGTCCTAAATAAGTATTTCTAAGAGGTGTCATAGCCTAGATATGCTGGTTTCCTTGGGTATCTGTTTATGATTACAAATAAATAAATATTTTAATGGTTGTCATAGAAACCCCATTATGTAGAAGAGAGTTAGTTTATCAATGATGATATCCTAGATACTTTCAGAATAGCTATCTTCACATACTTGGCAGGGGGAGGGGGGAATGACATGTTGACCATATAAAATTCCCTTTGGGATTTTCCCGTTTTTAAACAAGGGAAGGGGTTATTAATGCTGAGTACAGACTAAATCTTTGGCATGTTTGAAATTTTTAAAAACATCTAAAAATCAGATAATATATGTGAACGGGAACGGGGTTTCGTTTGTTTGTTTTTTACAATTTTTGTATTAATCTCTCCATTTAAACTACCTCATGCTAGGGATTAAGGCAGCTAGATGACTCAGTGTAAAAAAAAAACCCCTTGACCTGTAGTCAGGAAGACCTGAGTTCAAATTTGACTTCAAATGCTTACTAGACATTTGACGTTGGGCAAGTCACCCAACCTTGTTTGCCTTAACCCACTGGAGAAGGAAATGGCAACTGACTCCAGTATCTTTGCCAAGAAAACCTCACGGGCAGTTTAGGCATGCTGTGGTCCACAGGGTCCAACAAGGAGTTGGACATGAATGACTGGAGGACAACAACATGGTAGAGATTAGGCTGATATACTCTAAAATATCATGGTGACAATACCGGTGGTCATTTTGATTCCTTTTAAAAATCTCCACATATTCAATGACCTTTGAGGTTTTGTTTTTGTTTTTACCACCTAACTGATCTTGTGTCTTGTTTTAGAACTGGTAAAAAAAAAAATCTGCCAGTAGATCTTTCTAAATCTTACCCAGTATAATATCCTCTATTAATTCTACAGGGTCCTTTCTGTCATTCCTTTTCATTTGTTTATTTAACTATGAAATAATTCGATTCTCAGCTTTGGCAGTCTAATTTTGACTCCATTCAGTTTCAGTTCTGGAAAAAGCAATACCTGATGCATAGACTACTACCCCTACCTCATCCCCCTTTTTCATCTAAACTTGCTCCCTTCTTCTTCTCCCCATAGAGAAAGAAAAAAAAAACAACTTCAAATTTCTTTAAAAAATGCAAATATCCCACTATTTGGGAAGCTAATCAGGAAGACTCATCTTCATGAGTTCAGATCTGGCCTTAGACACTTACTAGCTATGTGAGACCCTGGGCAAGTCACTTAACCCTGTTTGCCTCAGTTCCTTGTGTGTAAAATGATCTGGAGAAGGAAATGGGCAAACCACTCCAATATCTTTGCCAAGAAAATCCCAAAAAGGGATCACAAGGAGTCAGATATGATTGAAACAACTCAACATGTATCACTATTAAAAAATTTGTAAAAGTATCCCTCAAATCAAGTGCAGTTGCCATGAAATTATTCTTCAGTGCTACAAATTAAAAAATTAAGTTGTATTTAAATGTGCACAGTACGATTAGGGATGGAAAAGCAGGATGCCAGTAGGATAACTTTATATCTCTCTAAGGGTCTTTGTTTTGTGGTAAATCAGGTCCTCAATGTTATTTCTGTGTAGTTCTGGGCAGGGGTGGAGTAGGGGGTTCTCGTCATCTAATATTAGACTAATGAATAGCATAAGAAAAGAAATATGTCACACCTGATGGTTTACCAGGAGCTATGTAGGGAAATAGTAATGAACCCTAGGAAAATAAATAAGGGTAAATTCAGGAAACATATGTGAAAATGCAGCACTGGTATAAATTGAATAATAAAATTCCTGGTCATATTTTGCCATAAATAGAGGTTTGGGAATTTGTCATTCACCTTATTTAAAATTCAGAAATATTAAAGGTACAGGGTTCTCTCATTACAGAAATAATAGAATTCTGGCTATTACTGAGTTAGGGTAATTTAAATGGCTATAGAATGCATTATATCAATAAATGGAACATCTGTATGAAATGTCCACCTGCTGATCTACTACTTCTCAGTGTACATTTCAATGAAATGCACTTCATCATTTTAAGACTTCTTCTAATGAAGCCTGATCTGGATTAACATTTTGAACACAAATACTTTTAGGCATTAAAACTCTCTCTCTAAATGAAATTGCATTGTCTTGTTTACCCTCGTTGATTAATAAGCAATCTGTTAACTGTTAGAACAGTCCAATTGTGCCAGTAGAAAGAGATTAGTAATTCTGTGATGTTGGTGGATATAATCATCATTTTTCTTGAAGGCTCTGAATTAGACTATCACTTACACATTATCCGTAGGCAAAGAAAAGATAGAGCGTTTTTAGACATGTGTACCCAGTATTTTTAGTAGTCATTTCAGCCTAGGGTCACTGCAGCCATATAAAAACTTCCTGGGGGGTTGGGCAGGAGAGGCAAAATGGTGTTTCAATGCTTTTATATTCCTTCTAAATTGCCTCTATGTGTCTATTTGGGTATATATAACTTTTTATTTTAAACAAAATGATGTAATAAGCTGATACCTTAATTTCTTTTTCATTTTTTTAAATCAAGTTTAGAAAGAACAGGAATAGCTCAATTATCTGTTTTTCCCCCTCAGAAAAGAGGTTTTATATTTTGAACAGCTTTTAGTTTCCTTTAACTTCTTTCAAGCATATCAAAAACCTCCAAACCTTCTTGCCCCAAAGCATTTAATGACAGAGCTACTTCCTTTAATGGTGTCTAATTGCCTTCTGTAGGACTTTTCCCCTCATTTCAGGTTTCCAGGGGGATTGAATCAAATTGGGCCAGGCTGTGCGCTTGACATATATGTTTCTTGAAAGGTTTCTTTAATTCAATTTGAAAATGTTAAATGACTAAGTCTCAAAGGGGAATAGACTAGCTTTCAGGTACATAACCCAGTGGAGAAGGTGATGAAAGGAGGGGGGTGGGATGGGGGAAAGAACGTTCTGTTAAGCATTAGCTGGCAACACTAGATATTCATCTAAAGCAGGGGAGTTCTTAACCTTTTTTTGTGTCATGGACCCCTTTTGACATGGCATTCTTGGAGATGTCTATGGACTCCTTTTCATAATAATGTTTTTAAATTCATAAAATAAAATCCTCAGGATGACAAAAGAAACCCTGATCGAAAGGAAACCACAGGTGTGTTTTGGCCTCACTAGCCTGCTATTACTTGTGATTGGAAATGATGAGTGTAGCTGAAGAAGGTAAAATGTAAAGAAATAAGAAGTTAGCAGTTAATGGAAAGTTTGAGGGCAAATGGCATTACTTATGTCTGTGGATTCCTCTCTCTGTTACAGTCTCTATGTAATGAAATCAAGCAACACCGGCGTGGGGTGGCCTCCGTCCTCCGTTTATGCCAACACCTTCTGGATGACCAGGAGACCTGCAATCTGAACGCTGATCACCAACCCATGCAGCTGATCATAGTGAACCTTGAAAGAAGGTGGGAGGCCATTGTCATGCAAGCTGTCCAGTGGCAAACGAGGCTACAAAAGAAGTTGGGCAAGGAGCGGGTGAGTGATGCTTGCTTTTAAAAAGGCCCAGTGTTCTCTTCTTTTTCTTCTTGATTTTTTTTTTTTTATCCACAGAAGGACCATTCTTCTATGGCTTGGCAAACATGTTCATTTTACGAGTAGCTTTACTGACTGAAGGTGTACTTCTCTCCAATCAGTAAATGAAGCTCGTTTTTCCCCCCACAGGGCTCAGATTTGCCTGACTAATAAGATGCATTTTAATATGTCTCAATGCTCTGTTTTTAATAGTGCACAGGTTTTTATTGAACCTCACCAAAGCAAACTATTAATTCACTCAATTTCTTAAATCACCCCTTGCCCAGAGTACCTGTTAATCATACAAGACCCTGTGAATATTTTGCTAGGAGCTGATTTGGTACTTCCTGAGCATATGGGGCAGTGCATATTTTCTTGAAATAAAACAGTGTTTACCTTTTCATTACATGATGTGGGTGAGCTCTGATTTAGACACCAATCCTCCTTTATTTCCCACCTGAGGCAGATATGCGACAGTGTGTCACATTGACACATTTGCTGAGAGAGGAAGTTTCAGTTCAGTCTTGGAAGAAATCATTCTTTCTAAATCGGATTAGAAGTTCCACTTGTGAGACCAGACTCTCACAACTACTGAATGGGCAGCTAGGTTTGCAAAGTAGATAGAGCTCTGGGACTGGACTCAAGAAAACCCGAGTTCAAATCTGGCCTAAGACACTAACTATGGGACACTAAGCAAGTCACTTAACCCTGTTTGCCTCATTGTAAAACGAGCTGGAGAAGGAAATGGCAAGCCACTCTAGGATCTTTGCCAAGAAAATCCCAAACACAGTCACAAACTTTCTATTAACTGCTAACTTCTTATTTCCTTGTTGGACACAACTGAAGAACAACTAACTCCCCACCCCCCAACTAATACTGCCATTGACATATAGAAATGAAGAAATCATATGTGACTACGAGTATGATTATGAGATAGAGTAGAATATGGACATTTATATCTAAAGTCGACAAAGGGCTTTACATATATTATCTCACTTGATTCTCACAACAACCTTGTCAAGAAAACCCCAAATGGGGTCACGAAGAGTCAAATCCGACTGAAATGACCAAACAACAACAAATTATCACCAATTTACTCATGAGGAAACCGGGGCTGAGAGAAAGGTTAAGAGATCTGTCCAAGATTATATAGGGAAGCCCAGGTCTGGGAGAGGTTAGGTCTTCCTGACTTCAGAAGGTCTAGGGGCCCTCTCCATTATTCCAAGTTTTTCATGCATGAATTTGAGGACAGCATTCTGTTTGTAGAAGGTCTAACACTTATGTTTGAATAAATAAGTTGAATAAACAAAAAGGGAACCACTCCTGGCCCTTTAGATTCCCCAGTTCCAGATTGGTGGAAAGCTGGGGATTCATAGTTCTAGCGACGGCAAAGTGAGGTCTTCACTGAATTCCATTTTTAATAGTGCCCTAATATTTTTTGTCTGATATGTTTGGCACCAGGGACTAGGAACAGAAGGGGCAGTGAATCAGTTGGCTTTCTAAGCTCCCTGCACATATATAGCTACCCTGAGTCTAGAGAGTGTGATATTAGCCTCTGGGGTGCTGTTTAGTGGTTCTAAGCTAAAGTTGTCAAATTGCCTATGACTTGCGAATTATTACCAATAATTATCTAATTTACTGTGTTTTCTTGAGACTACCTATTGTAAAACTACTTAGTCATTGTGTTGGGGTGCTATGGTACCTTTGAGGCAGTAAGAGATAGAAAAGGGTTTTTTTTTTCCCCTGGGAAATATCTGTGGCAGTGGTTATTAAATGCCTGAAACAGGAACCAAATAGAGCTCTGTGAAGCCTTGAATGTTAATTCTGCAATCTGATTTTCTTAGTATTCAGCCTGCTTCAGGGAAGCAAAACTGGATTTCTTTTGGGATTCAGAAGAAAATAAAAAGATGACAAGAAGGCAGGAGTAGCTCTCTGAAGACTAGAGCTTAGAATTGTCTCTGGGAAGGGAGCTTTTTATATCATTTCTGGAATAAGGGCAAGCTTCAGCAGTGGGAAGGCCCTGAAGCTACAATTTTGGAGGCCCTGCTACAATTTAGCATCAGTTAGTAACTGTGACAAGCAACACTGATCCTTTTTTGTTGCAGTTGTTATTTGTTCCAGGCAAGAAGCTGCTAAGTCTGGGCTAGTAGAAACAGTAATAGTTAAAAATAAGCCCTTGTGGGCTAAATTGAGTAGGGAACCATTGTAAAGATGGATTAGACTTGGGGATGAAATGAATTTCTGGGATATGACAAGTCTGAGGTGCTGAGCAGTCTTTAGACTGTTTAATGTCTAAGCATCAATGGAGTCTGAGACATCTCACTTTGTTTTTTGGAATGTTTCCATGGGATGAAATTCAAGTTGGCTTTGCAGGACTAAGATACACATTCCTGGTTTTCTTCTCTACTGAGCATCAGCAGAGTTTTGCCCTGGTCTTTGGTTGGGATTGCTATGGTGATGGAAATTCTCATTCAGAATGATTTTGAGAAAAGGAAATGATTTAGTTTTAGTGTGTCTCATATAATCGGGTGGCACAGTGGATAGAGTGCTGGGCTTAGAATCAGGAAGACTGATTTTTCTGACTTCAAATACAGCCTCAGACACTTAACTAGCTGTGTGACTGTGGGAAAGTCACTTAATCCTGTTTACCTCAGTTAGATCATCTAGTTTTATTTACCCTTGTGTTTTACAGATAGGTGACTGAGGTCAGGGAGGGTATGGCAGAGGCAAGACTCAAATAAAAATAATCTGTCTATAATATTGGACAGTAGATAGTCAAAATCCCATAGTAGAGAGTTAAAATCCTATTTCTGATATCAACTAGTTTTAAGATTGTGGGCAAATCCCTTATTCTTCCTGATGTGAGTTTCCTCATCTATAAAATGGGGATAAGATTACTTGTGCTTTGCTCTCTTGGTTGCTGTGAGACTCAAATGAGATGATATATGGAAAATATTTTGTGAAACTTATAAGTACAGGGAAGCTAGGTGGTAGAGTCAGGAGAACCTAAGTTTAAATACAGCCTCAGACACATAACACTTACTAGTTGTGTGACCCTGGGCAAGTCACTTAACCCTGACTGCTTTGCAAGAAAGAAAGGAAGGAAAGAAGGAAGAAAAAGAAAGAAAAAAGGAAGGAAGGAAGGGAGAGTATAAGTACTAATGTACGTGTCAGCTATTATTATTTCCACTACTATGTAGCTAGAAGTGATTTATCCATTTCATTTTCTTTCTTTTAAAAAATATGATAATTTTTTAATATCACATTCATTTTCAAATGTATTTCTCATTCTCCCTTACCTGACAGACTTTATTTCATAACAAAGATAAAAAACAGAGTCTTACCACCTCAAAAAATATGTGCTATAGTTCATACCCCTAGGTCCCTGCTTCTACAAGGAAGAAAGGAGGAAGGTATGTTTTCTCAGGGATGGCATAGTAGATAGAGTACTGGGCCTGAAGCCAGAAAGAGTCTTCTTCCTGAGGTCAAATATGGCTTCAGACTCTTACTAGCTCTGTGACCCTGGGCAAGTCACTTAACCTGTTTGCCTCAGTTCCTCACTTGTGAAATGAGCTAGAGAAGGAAATGGCAAGCCACTCCCGTATCTACGCCAAGAAAACCCCATATGGGATCAGGAAGAGTCAGACATGACTAAAACAACTCAAAACCAACATACTTTTCTCAATTCTTTTATAGGACATACGATACCATTTTAGTGAAATTTACATTTACATTGTGGTAGTTATATATGGTTTTCCTGGTTCTACTTATGTCACTCTGCATCAGTTCAAACTGCTCTTCCCATATTCTCTACATTATTCATATTCATTCTTTATTATGACACATTAATATTTGATTATATTCATGTACCACAGCCTTAGTCATCCCCCAATTGATAGATATATCTTCTGTTCCAATTCTTTATTATGACAAGGGCTGCAGTGAATGTTTTCATATATAGAGAACTTTATTAGCTGTCTTTCACCTCCTTGGTATATCAATTTAGCAGTGGAATCACTAAGTAAAAACATATGGATATTTCAGTGACCATCTTTACATAACTCCAAATAGTTTTCCAGAATGTTTGCACCACTTTGCAGCTCCATTAACAGTGCCATTGTGCCTACCTTCCCTCAACTACTCCAAATTGACTCTTTCCATCTTTTGTAATCTTCACCAATTTACTGGACGTGAAGTGTGCTAATATCTACTTCTCTTATTGTTAGTGATTTGCAGCAGTCTTTCATGGTGGGAGGTGGGGGTTGCTGATAACTTCCATTTTTCTCTTGTGAATAATTGTGCACAGTCCATTGTTCTTAGATGTTTGTTTTAATCTCATGTATTTCTAAATTATCATTCCATTATCAGAGATGTGTCATGCAAAGATTCTTC
>NW_027186492.1:11187534-11207835 GCF_028583685.1 Petaurus breviceps papuanus | reverse complement strand
TTACTATTTTTTTTTTTTTTGCTTTTTGGAGGGCAATTGGGGTTAAGTAACTTGCCCAAGGTTACATGGCTAGTTTTTTTGTGTGGGTGTTAAGTGTCTGAGGCTGGAACGGAACTCCAGTCCTCCGGATTCCAGGGCCAGCGCTTTATTCACTGCGCCACCTAGCTTGCCCCTTTATTATTATTATTATCCACCTCTCTGAAATATCATCTTACTAGTTTGCTGGTATAAAACTAAATCTGGAAATTAATGTATTATATTATATTGGCAGAGCATAATTGTGAGTAATAAGCAACCCCCCGTTAGTTAATGCATTATTTATTTAAAGAATATTTATTCATTGCATTTCTAAAAATCTTTTTTTTTTTTTTTTAAGCAATCGGGGTTAAGTAACTTGCTCAAGGTTACACGGCCAGTTATTTCTGGGTGTGGTGCTGAGTGTATGAGCCCGGGATTCGATCTCCAGGTCGTCCCAACACTGGAGCCGGTACTCCCACTCGCTGAGCCACCTGGCCGCCCCTCATTTCTAAAAATCTTAAAAGATTGACTTGTAGGTTTTTTTTATATGTTTTGCAATTGTTTTGAATGAGATTTTAAAAATATTTTTCCTCTCCAAACTTTTTTATTGCTAAATAGAAATGCTGACAATTTTTATAGATTTATTTTCTTATTATACTGAAGCTATTAATCATCTTGATTACTTTATTTGCTGACTCTTTAGGGTTTTCCAAATAAATAATTACATTGTCTGCTAATGGAGATAATTGTCTATTCTTTGCCAATAGTTGTCTTTAATTTCTCTTTTTTCTTCTTCCTTAGAGATCAATCAACCAGTAAACATTTTTAAACCAGGCATTATAATAAGCCCTGAAAACATTTCTAGGACTGCCAAAGAATAGTGGGGAGAGGGTATTTATTTAAAAATCTCCTCATATTTCCCCACTGACAATAAAGCTGCCTTTGATTTACCACCAAAAATTTCCCTTCAATGACTATACTACTATACTTTTTAGGGGTTTTGGCATAACTGAGCATTGTATTTTGACAAAGCCTTTTTCTTTTCATATAATCATTTGGTTTGTTTTAAATGTGTTTACTTATATAACTTATTTTCCTAATTTTGGCTCATGTTCAGGTTACTGACATAAATCCCATGTGGTCATGGTGAATACTTAGGGGGTTATATTGCCACTATTCTTTTTTGCTAGAGTTTTAGTTGAAATATTTATATTTCTATGTATTAGTGACAGTGGTCTATAGTTTTCCTTGTTTTATCCTTTTCTTATTAGTATTAGGACCATATTTGGTGAAATATTGAGGTTTTTTTCAATTTTTGAGAAAAATTTTTGGACCACATTATTAACTATTCTTTAAATATTTGATTGAGTTCACATGTAAATCCTTTTGGACCATAGTTATTTTTATTTTAAAATTTCTTTTATGTCTTCAGTTTCATTTGACATATACAATTTGTTAGTCTTGTCAGAGAATCACATTTTAGTTTGATTAGTTCTGGTATTTTTGTTTTCCATTTTATTGATTTTTCCTCCACTTGTCAATATTTCTTCTTTTTTCTTCTTATTTCTGGTTTATTTATTAAGGGATTCATACTAGCTGTTTTCAAATATTTAAAGAGCTGTCATGGAAAAAGGAATAAACTTCTTACTGTTCTCAAAGCATGGAGCTAGGAAAAGTTCCTAGAAGTTATCCAGAAGCAGATTTCAGCTCCATAGAAAGAAAAGGTTATCTGCCTAAGCCCTAAATAGTACAATCAGTCAACAATCCACAAAATTTCACTAAGTACTAACTTTGTGCTGGGTACTATCTTAAGTGCTAGATAAAAGTACAAAAAGAAAAAGACAGTCTCTGTACTATTTAAGGAACTTACAAGCCAAATGGGAAGTCAACACACAAAATAAATCTGCCAGGGGGAGAGGGGAGATACCTGATATGGGGAAACATGGAAAGTCAAGGAAGTTCAAAATGAGTGTAGGTAGGTGGGAAATGAGATGTCTGTCCTCTGCCCTCTCCTGAAATGGAAGTTGAGGAGATAATGGCTCCATCCATTAAATAGAGATGCCAAGAATTCTGATGAGATCTGAGTCCCAAGGATGATTAGATATTACAGGATGATGAGACTCCCCTCTGATGACATTCTTGGGGACTTGGTGAAGACAAAGAAGTCCAAATATAAATACATCTTCCTAGAAGTACAAGAAGTAGTCAGCTAAACTACTACTCTTGGCCTGATATGGACAAACAAAAAATTGTGTTAAAGGATTGGAAGTGAGGAGAATCTTGGGAGAAAATAATATCTTACACACTTTGATGACTATAAAGAAAAACAAAGGGCATGTTTAGGAGTATTTTCTAGACTTTAAAAAGGCAGATTTCAGAGAGTTAAGAGAAGAGGCAGCTATGAACCTGTCCATAAAAGGAAACTCTAAAAAGAAACGTTACTGAGGAGGAATGGGAACTCACAAAAAATTAAATCCTAATGATATAATTGTAAAGAATCTCAATAAGAAAAGGGAAAAGATGGATAAGATCATATTTTTAAAAGAACAGATACAAAAAGTGAAAGTAGGGGTGTATAACCAAGGAAAGATAATTTTTTTTAATGATGAAATGGACTTTTAGAATCCTTAAGAGTATGAAGGGAAACAGCAGATCTCATAAGAGTCTTAAAGAGATCTTAAAGACCATCCATGCCTAAAGCAAGAATCCCCTCTAAGATGCACTTGATACGTAGTAATCCAGTCTCCACTTGAAAACCTCCATAATAAGGAACTCACTCCCTTTAAAGTCAACGCATTACATTTGAGGAAAGCTCTAATGTTAGAAAGGCTGCTTCTCCATAACTTCTAGGAAGTGATCCTAGCTCTATAGTCTGAGAACAGTCAAGAAGTTTATTCCTTTTCTCCTAATAGCCCTTTGAATATTTGAAAACAGCTACCACTAATCCCTTAAGTTTCCTTAGCTCCATACAGCACAGGACCCATGTCTTCCATTGACATATGATGTTAGGTCAGCTCATCATGTCTACTGGTCCCTGTTTAGCTTATTATTGTATGCCCTAAATTGTGATACCCAGAGGCAGCTAAGTGATAAAGTCAATAGGGCACTGGACTGGGAGTCGTGAAAACTCGAGTTTGAATCCTGTCCATCTGTACAATTAGGATCATAGCTCTTACCTTCCAGGGTTGTTGTTGGGAACATTTGTGAGATAAAATTTGTAAAGCATCTTGTGCTTTATAAATTAGTTGTTATATTTCTAATGCACTAGTCTGACCTTGCTCAAAACCGTCTATGGCTCCCTTTTGCCTATAGGGTAAAATATAAATCTCCCTACAACATTTAAGTTCCTACATAATATGGCCCTAGCTTCTCTTTCCAGCTTCATTTCACTCTAGTCTACCACACACAGTCGTTCAGGCCCACCTGAACTCCAGCTATTTCTCACACTGCATACATATACCCTCTCCTGCATATATTTTGCCTGTCTCCGAGGACTGAAACACACTCTACATTTCTACTTACTAAAAGTCTTTTCCTTCTTCAAGTTTCAATTTAAAGACCACCTCCCCCATAAAGCTTCTTGATCTTCTAGCTAAAAGTGATTCTACCCTCCTCCTGCTTCTAGTGACATTTTCTCTGGGTCCCTCATTGGTCTATATCACATCCCACCTGACATCATATTTACTTGTGTTTAAGTCCCATCCCTCCCATTCTATTGCAAGGGGCAGTAGCACACAGCACAGTAATATACAAACAATACGCATTTAACAGAGATGGTTTAGTAGTTGAACCATGCTTATAGGAGTTGAATCTGAGTAAAAAGGGCCTGAGGAGCTCCTGGAGGATTAAAGGACATGCCTTTTCTAGCTCTAATTTGCCTGGCAAATTAATGCCTTTTTTTTTTTACTCACACAATTGTTTCCTCATTGTTTTCCAAGTCTCTCCCCTCTCTAAAATGCAAAGTGTTTTTCTTAAAGGATATAAGTCTGACCACATCCCTCTCCAGTGCAATAAACCCTAGTGGCCCCATATTAATTCAAGGATCAAATATAAACTCCTCCTTTAGACATTTAAAACCCTTTAAAACTTGGCCCTAAACTCTCTTTCTGGCCTTGTTACAAATCATTGTCCTCCAGGTACATTACAATCCAGCTGACCTTCTTACTGCTCTTCCTATCTGGCGATTAACTGGCCATCTCTTTGTTCTTGTATCAGCTGTAACCCCCCCCCCCCCCAAGGAACCTTCCCCTGTATCTGCACCTCTTAAAATGCCTACTTTTCTTCAAGGATCAGTGTAAATAACACCTTCCACATGAAGCCTTTCTGAACATGCACTGATGCTAGTGCACCTTCCCACCCCGGATTACCATGTTTTATATACTTGTACATGTTGTCTCCCCTATCTGGATGGTAAGCTTTTTGAGGGCAGAGAATGCTGCATTTCCATCTTTGTATCCATAGCATCTAGGATAATGCCTGGAACATAATAAGTGCTCAATAAATGCATGCTGATTGATGGACTTTCTGGCTTCTATTTTGACTATTCAGAAGACATCTTTGTATGTTGGAAGAAATGTTCAGAGCAGCGTAGGTTACCAAATAAACAACCCCTTCCATAAGGGAGATGTGTGAGCATAATGTAATATTTACATATTTATATGTGAGTATATATATACAAATGTAATATATTTGATATTATACATGATGTATATGCCTACATACATATTATATGTGTATATATGTATATAGGTGTATATGTGTGTATGTAAAACAATGGAAAATAAAGTGACAACCTACCATTAAACATACAGGTTGTAAGTATATGTTTAATAGTATTGGTAGACATTACACAGCTGGGTTATGTAGCAAAATGAGTATTGGGAGTAAGGTTTTAAATCTTGACTCTGACCACTAACTTGTATGATTTTAGTAAAGTCACATCTTTTTAGGCTGTACTTTTCTTATATGTAAATATGAAAAGGATGAATTTGATCTCCAGATCTCTTTCTCCCCATTTATATGAGTATATTCAGTATATGTCTAAATATCTAGAGAACAGGAACTGGATTTTGTTTTGGTTTTGTTTATTTATTCTTTATGTAGGGTTTACTAGGTTTTAGACTAGGGATGGGAAACCTGTGGCCTGGAGGACACATGTGGCCTACTACGTTCTTGGGTGTGGCATTTTGACTAAAGGTTTTAGAGAACAAATCCTTTTATTAAGAGTATTTGTTCTGTGAAGTTTGGATTCAGTCAAAGAGCCACACTTGAGGACCTACAGGGCCACATGTGGTCTTGAGGCAGCAGGTTCCCCACCCCTGTAATTTAAGCATTTAAGAAATGGCAGAAAAGCAATCATTATGAGAAACAACAGAGGCCTAGCAAAGTCTTACTTGAGAAGTAATTGCAAAGTTCTTTTAGTAACAAAATAACTTCCCAATGCCTTCCCACTTATTCTAAACCCTATCATGCTAGTTTAAGCATATTATATACTGAAAGCATAGGACTATTTAATCCAGAAAATATTTTGCTTTTTTTGCAGCATATTTTCCATTAGTCAAATATTCTGGGCTCACAAGTTCTCCCACTTATACAGTAAGATCCCCGCTTAGCAAATCAGAGATGTTCAGAGCAGAAAAATTTTGCTCATTTTAAACTAACTTGAAATAGTTCATACTTTTGTCTACTGTCTTAGTACTGAGATAATTCCTCTGATGAATTCTAAAGTCATTTTTCTTAGTTAATGTCATTAAAAAAATGGCCCCAAAATTAAAGTACCATCTTCAATGTTTTGAAAAAGAAATGTTTTAGGCAAAAATAGACATCTCGGTTCCTTTGAGATTCTCCTGTTCTTCTTGGGTATGTGGAAAACATCTGTCTTTGAATCCTTAGTTGTTCCTATATTGTTTCTGTTCTTCACCAAAGTGTTTTTTCTTTCTTTTTTCCCCCTCTTGCCCTGCTACTCAAGTGCCCTGGTATAGAACACAGAATTGTGTGTGTCCAGAGAAACCCTGCACTTATGCTGGCTTTGGAAGTATGCTCTACATCCAGCCACATAATTGAAAATAATAAGGCCACGATAAATGGGATGGCCCCAGGGTATAACACCCAAGGGATTCAATTGCTGTCACTTTTCATCAATGTCCATGCATCATGGTAATTGAGGTAACATAACCAATTACCACATTTTAATTAGAGTTCTAAGAACTTGGGAAAATTTGCAATGGTGAGACAGCTCACTTTAAGTAAAAGAAAAAAAAAAGACAACCCTCTTCATGTTCCCTGGGTTTGTTCCTTGGGTGCCTATTTCTTAGAAGCAGGAGGTACATGAAACACTGATTTGTCAATCTTAGCCTCCTTCTTCCCTTACTCCTCCTATGTCTCATGCATTCACTCAGTTATGACGCATTTTCAAAAACAAAATAATTATAATATTATTCTATTGCCAAAATTATATCTCCACTCTCATCATTTCTAACGTTAGGAAAACACAGATGAAGGTGCTTCCCTAGAGTGCTGTTTTGAGGTTACTAACCAGTTCTCTCTATGACAGTGTTGCTTACCATCTAACTTGGGGGAAGGGGTGTGATAGTAATGGCAATTAAAGATTCCCCTGTATTGGCTTGGTTTTCAAATTGATTGTGTTAAAACCCAGAGTTTGTTAATCCCACCTGTGGGATGGGCTTGTTGATGTGAAAAGAAAGTCCTGAACTGGGAGGAGCTGGTGATGTAGATTTGGAGAGACACTAGAGAGAGGCGGAAGATCTTTTTGGAAGCAGCACCTCGTGGAGAGAGAGAGACTAAGAATTGCTGGTGGCCGCTTTGAATTGCCCTGGACTTTTGAGACCTGCCCCCTGAGCTGCCAAGGACTGAGGAGACATGGCTGTTTTGCTGGTACTTTGTCTGTCTGTTTTGATGTTGTTTTGCCAGATTTGTCCACTGGTGAAAGACAGTCCTTTTGTTGAAGAAGTCCTGGAACCTGGCATTTGGTTAAGAAGCCCTGAGACTGTCCTGCAGACAGAGAGTGAATACTGTCCACTGGTGAGGGACAGTACTGTTGTTGCAGGGGTCTGGAGACTGTCCTGCAGACAGAGTGAATACTGTCCACTGGTGAAGGACAGTGCTGTTGTTGCAGGGGTCTGGGAACCTTTCTGTTGGTTCAGAAGCCCTGAAGAAGGATTTTCTTGTTGGATGTTTACAGAAATCCTGGGAGAGGGCTTTGCTAATGTGTTCAGGGGTTCTAGGACTGTTCTACAGACAGAGGATAAATCCATGAAGGGACTGGCAATGTATCTTATGGCCTTGCTAAGCCTTGTCTCCCCAGGAACTAAGATTGCTGAGAACTTGCCTCGTGTCAAGATGAAGAAAAGACCTCCATTTGGGTATTAAGTGCTGTGTTTAAACTTGATGTAACTCTGGGGTAGATTCAATTGTGATCCAGGGGTGGGGAACTTTTGACCTTATTGTGCTCTGTGATTGACAAATGAAGGTACTTTACTTATGTTTGGAAACTAATCTCCATTTGAAAAGAGGGGTTTTGTGGTGGACCAAATGAAGGTATAGCCTAGGGTTGGAGAAGTATTTAGAACAGGGACTTTGTAATTGATTGAATGATTGGAAGGTCCTGGGGTGGGGTAGTCCTTGGAGATTATTTAATCACACTTAGTAAATGCTGTATTTTGAATGATGTCATGTTTTGATCTTCTCTGTTCTTGGTTTGTCACTGAATAAAATAGAGAGCACCTATGCTGGTATTTTGAACCTTGGAAGTTGCCTTTCCTTGGCATTACATTACAAGGGGGAAGCTTAATATGCTCAGTCATCATTTTAAGTTAGTTACTGAAGGTTGTGACCTTCACACTCTTCTGGGTGGGATAACAAAATACTAACAAAATTATCCTAGATTTCACACCTAAATACACATACATATGGTTATATGCATGCATAAATATGTATACACATAAATACACATGATTATAGTATAAAAACAGATACACGTAGAGAAAGATAAACAGGGTGATATAATAGATAGCCAGCTTTGCAATCAGAAAAGCCAGGGTTCAAATCCTACCTCTGACACTACTTGACTTTATAGCCCTGGACAAAATATTGAGCATCTCAAAGCTATAAGTAATGCTTTTAGACTCTGGGCTGCAGACTAGGTGCTGATCTTTATTGGTAAGGGGGTGTTTTCTTACTAGGAGATCATTGATTTAGTCCAAAAAAGTAGTGTTTTGTGTGTGTGTGTATTCATATGACACAAATGTAGATACAGATCTATTTCCCAAAGTAAAAAACAAAATGAAACCCACCAGAATGAATTGCTTCATTTAGTAAATGGATTTGACTAAGTCAATTATTTTTATAAGGCTAGAGTCTAACTGGAAAACTCCTGTAAAATTTTAGTGCTGCTACATAATCAAGTAATTATGTAATTACTTGCACTTAATTACTTACAAGAGAGATTTTTTAAAAAGAAACTCAAAGTAAATCAAAAGTGGCTCACTTCTCTTTTAGAGTATTTTCTACCCATCTTTAGCTACCACAAAGCATATTCAAAAGCTATTTATTGATGAGGAAGTCATTTTTTCCCTTTAATCTCCCTTGCTATTCTTATTCTCCTTCATCTACATAAATTCAATTCCCAAAACTTACAGTTTGGGTTTTATGAGGCTCCCACGTGCTACAAACAAAAAGATGCCAGAATGGGGGCAGCTAGGTAGCAAAGTGAATATAGCACTGGCCCCGGAGTCAAGAGGACCTGAGTTCAAATCCAGCCTCAGACACTGAACACCTACTAGCTGTGTGACCTTGGACAAGTCACTTAACCCCATTTGTCCTGCCTTCCCTCTCCAAAAAGCAAAAAAGAAACAAACAAAAACATACCAGGATAGGCTTGATTCCTATCTTCAAGAAATAGTTTATGTAACAAGACAACTCTTTTATTAGCTTTCAAAAATATGAAAGAATTATATAGAGTTTCCACCACTCTTCCTTTCCCATTTTTCCTGATGACATAAATATAGGAATGGGTATACATTGCTATTTATTCCATTATATAGACATAAGGATAAACTTTTGACCAAAAGAATTTTGAGTGGATAGACAAGATTCTCAAAAGAAGTTAATTAATCTTCCCTGGAGTCTCTAGGAGCAGGCAGGGGAAGGACCAAATAAGTAACGTGATTACTGTTATAAATAGAAGATAGGAATGACTCAAGCCTAAGTTTGTTATAACTTCTATCATGTGAGAAGCGATCTACCTTCTCTTGAGATTTCATTTTCCTTTATTAGAAGGTCTGGATTGAGGCTGTCTCAAATTCCTTCCAACTCTAAAACCTAGGATCCCATTAGAAGTCAAATATTCTACCACCTAAGTCAGAGTAGACAAATAAGTATTATTCCCATCCCCCTTCTCTCATCTTAGTGTTTATGGCAGAACACTGGAAAGATCCACTGCCCACACCTAGTGCAGGCCCCCATCACCTCATGCCTAGATTATTGCAACAACTTCCTCACTGGTGTTTTGTTTTGTTTTGTTTTGTTTTTTCTTAAAGGGGGATGGGGTGCCTTGAGAAATGATAGGCTATTTTTCCTTGGAGGTATCCACCAGTCAGGTCTGTTAATAGTAGGTATTCCTTTCATTAATGGTTTGGACTAGATGACCCCTAATGTCCCCTCTAAACAACAGTTTCTCTAATTCTATGAATATCCTGCTTTAGAGTTTCTGCCTCTTTCTAGTTAACTATGAACACCACTACCAGAATAATCTTCCTAGGCAGCTAGATAGTGCAGTGATAGAGAACTGGGCCTGGAGTCAGGAAGATGAGTTCAAATCCAGCCTTATTCATTTACTAGCTATGTGACCCTGGGCAATTCACTTCATCTCCATTTGCCTTGGTTTCCCCATCTGTAAAATGGGGATAATAAGAGCACCTATTTCACAGGGCTGTTGCGAAGATCAAATGAAATATGTGTAAGGTGCTTTGCATAGTGCCCTGCACATACTAAGTACTACATACATGCTTATTCCCTTCCCTTTAAACACCATTTTTGTATATGCCTTTTTACCAAATCCCCCTGTTCTCTGCATAACATGTTAATTTCTACCTCCATACTTTTGTACAAGCTATTTCTCCTACATGCAGTATCATCTCTCCACTCTTCCGCTATTCTAAATGCTGCCTATTCCCAATCCAAAATCCCCCATCTTCTACAATCATAAATCGAGGTGTGGAAGGCACCTCATAGGCCATCTAGTCCAGTCTCCTAATCTTATAAATGAGGAAACCTTAAGATCAGGAAGTTAAGAACTTGCCCAACTTTACATAAATCATAAGCATCAGGAGTGAGATTTGAACCCAAGCCCTCTCTGATTATTCAACACTGATCTCTCTTTTATATTTGACCTCCTAGCATAACTATAGTCAGGGCCACGTAGTTTATTTAATAATAAAGATGTAGTTTTGTTCTCCCTTTAAGACTGGCAGACATTTGAAAACGGGGACATCACATACCCCTTTCTATAGCCCCATATAATCCAAACCATAGCACTGGGTATGGAAAATACCATACCAAATAGGAACTCGATACACACTCGCTAATTGGGGAACAGAAATAACCAGGCTAAGTGACAGCTTTGGAAGCCATGGCCTTTTATGTACAACTTCTTGCTGGACCCACTTTGCCAACATAATTCAACATTGAATTTTTGGAGAGAAAAATATGGATACTTCATGAAGTGCTTCCTACCACAGATTTCAGTCCTTGACCATTCTACAACTGGTCAGTACTTGAATTGGGAAAATTGAAAAGGGGGGTTACAGATTAGGGGGGAGGGAAGATACTGAGAGTATTATTTATTTTGGGTAACTAGGTTCTTTTTTCCTAATTCCGAATGCATATAAACCACTCTAGGGCACATCTTTCCCCATTCTTGTGTCACATCTCCTCTCTTATTCCTTTTCCTCTCTTTAGTCCCCTTCCTTCCATTTTTCTTTTCCCATTCAATGGTGGGCCACAGATGAATTTCTCTACCCCAGGCCACTAAGCAGATGGTGAGGGTTTTAGATGTAAACATGTGACTAAGAAATACATTTCTAGATACCTACAGATGAAATTGGTGAACATCCCCAATATCAGCAACCTGATTGTGACCTAAAGGGTCACACTTACATCTTGAATGAAAAGAAAAACCTAGCTAGAAATGACATTAGCTAAGTAATTTCTTGATCACTCTCTGGCAGATTGTTGTAGTTTTGTTGATTAGTGATGTCTAAATATTCATGACCCCACTGGGGATTTTCTTGGCAAAGGTGGTGGAGAAGGTTGCCATTTTTTTCTCCAGTGTATCCCCATTTTATGGATGAGGAAACAGAGGCAAACAGGATTAAGTGACTTGCCCAGGGTCACTCTGCTAGTAAGTGTCTGAGGACAAACTTGAATTCAAGAAGATGAGTCTTCCTGAGTCCAGGCTCAACATTTTATCCACTGTGCCACCTATAGCTTTATTTTTATTCAGGCCCAGGATTGAGCTCTTTTTATTTTAGCTTTACCTGAACTCATTTTGAAATTTTATAATATAATGACCAAGTCTTCTGAATGACATGTGAAAAGTTGCTTATGTTTATTCAACCAGGAGAATAAAATTGAAATTAAAAAAAATCTCTTGACCCAGCAAAAAATAAAAATCAGGTCTGATTTTGCATGACTTAATGCAGCTGTGCAAATTATGACAAGGCCGTAGACACAGGGGCCAAAAGAAATGAGTGCAGCCAAATAAAAATTTAACATTTAAATACTTCAATGGATCTGTGACCTTATTGAAATGGACATATGGACATTACTTCCAATGGTTCAAGTCAACCAAGCAAACATTTATTAAATGTCTAGTCTGCACCAGGCACTGTGCTGGGTTACACATTCAAAGAATGAACCCATCCTTCTCATTGCCAATGTCCTCCCATAAATCTTCCATAAGCTATCCATCCAACTTGTTCTAAATATTCTGGCACTTTGTGGACCCAGTGGAGCAGAGAGAGTTGTCCATAGTTTATCTCATTACTCTCCCTCTGAATTTAATACAAAATAGAAACTGGACTTATCTCTCTGATTTTCTTTTTTCTTTCATTTTATACTTAGTATCATCAACTGTATTTTTTGGACAATTATTAGACTTGTGCTCTTATAACTTATTTGCAAAGGTCATTGATTAGTATATATAAATAAGTAGAATCACCAGACTGTAATTAACCCTATAACTCCAAGAAGAAATTTGGGAAGTGTTTATGGGTTACCTATGATTTCCTTAGCCTTCTGCAAGGCTCTGCAGGGGGCATACAGAAATAGTGTAGAATATGATCCTTCTGATAAAAAATTATAATCCAGTTGGGAAAATGAAACATATATTAAACCATAACAAAAATGACTAAATGTAATTAACAACTACATTGTATGTTAAAACTATAATTCTTTTTTTTTTAAAGCAATTGGGGTTAAGTAACTTGCTCAAGGTTACACGGCCGGTTATTTCTGGGTGTGGTGCTAAGTATCTGAGCCCGGATTCGATCCCAGGTCATCCCGACTTTGGGGCTGGTGCTCTTACTCACTGTACCACCTGGCTGCCCCAAAACTATAAATTCTTTATAACCTCAAAAGAAAATACGAAGGAGGACTAAAGTAACCTAGGAAGATAGCACAGGTAAAGTAATGTTTTAGCTAGACCTTAAAGAATTTGTATACCTAGAGCTAAGGGTATTAGAGATGAAGAAAATAACAAGTAAAAACATGGAACCCTCCATCAGCTTCCAAGAGGGGTACTCGTTTATGGATCTCCTGTTACTCTCCTTCTCTTTCTGTTTACCTTATTTCTTATCCTCTTCTGCACCTTACATATGGATGACTACTTTAGTAATCTCATTCATCATGCCTGTGCCTTCAAATAGTACCTTTTCTTGGTAGATTATTCCAAAAGTTCTACCTCCGTTCTCAACTTCTCTTCAGAACTCCAGTTCCATATGTACAGATTGCTTCCAACAATTCAAATACAGTATGGATAAAAGGGAAATAATTACCTTCCCCCTAATAAAAATGGTTTCTGCCCCATCCTAACTTCTCTATTTCAGTTGACAGCACCACAGTCCTTCCACTCATTCAGTTTCATGACTTCAGAATCGTTCTTAGATCTTCCAATCTGACTGACTTCCTACATTTAATCAGTTGCCCAACCTTATTAATTCTTCCATAATATCTTTCATTTCTGTTTCCTTTCTTCCATCCCTGCTATAACTACTCCAGTTCAGATGCATACCACCTCTTGACTACCTTCCTAATCAGTCTTCTTGGTTCTGTTCTCTTATTTTCACTCTATCCTTCACATTGTTACTCTTGTACCAAAAAAAAGACAACCTTCAGTTGTTTCTCATTGCCTAGTGAGTAAAGAATAAACTTATCATAAATCTGTAACCCCAAATCTTTGGGAAATAAATGTTGAAAACTAAAAATAAATAAAAAAGAATAAACTTATCTTGGCATTTAAGTATTTCCACAATCGGCATCCACTCTCCCTACACCATTCCTTGCCCCCCCCCAAGACACACACTGCAGAATCACATAATTTAGGTATTAGAAGGGACTACCTAGTCCAACACACAAAAAAAGAATCTACAATATACCCATCACGTGATCTTCCAGTCTTTCCTTGAATTTCTCCAATGAAGCAAACTCTACTTCCTTCTGAGGCTATTTCACTTTTGACAAGCTCTCATTTCTTAGCAAGTTTTCCCTTAGATAAAGCTTAAGTCTGCTTCTCTGAAATTACCACCCATTGTTCCTAGTTCTAACTTCTGGGGACAAGTAGAACAAGATTAACCTTTCTTTTAATCAATCAATAATCATTCATTAAATGCCAGTTATGTACCAGGCACTTTCCAGGCACTGGAGATACAAATACAAAGAATGAAACAATTATTAATCTTAAGGAGTTGACATTCTAACAGAGGAGACAACTAGAATATATGTGTTTGTGGCTGTCTGTCTGTATGTATACACACAGAGAATAAATTCAAAGAAGTCAAATTCAAAATTGTCTGAGAAGGGAACTACCAGTTGGAGAAAATCAGGAAAGGCTTCATGTAGAAGGTGGTACACCAGCTGAGTCTTAAAGGAAGAGAATTGTACAATGAGGCAGAGGCAAAGAAAAGTGCACTCTAGGCATAAGGGGATAGCTAGTACCAAGACAAAAGATATCTTGTCCAAAGAACAGAAAAAAGGACAATGTGGCTAGATCACAGTGTGGGAGAGGGGATGATATACAACAAGACTGGAAAGTTAAGTTGGAACCAGGTTGTGAAGGGTTCTAAAAGCCTTCAGATACTTGAAGAGAGTGTATCATGTCCTTCCTGAGTCCTCTCTTCTCCAGGCTAAACATTTCCAGTTTCTTCCACTTATCCTCATATGGCATCAACTTGAGGCCCTTCAACCATCTTGATTACAATGCTCTGGGCACTTTCCAACCTATTCATGTCCTTCCAAAAATGTGACATCCAGATCTAAAGAATATTATAGATGGGATCTGAATAGAGTGGACCACAGCAGGACTATCACTGTAATTGTATTATGTTTTAAACATACAGCACCACTTTCCATCCCTCATTCATGTCCTGCCTTCTTTCATCTCTATGCCTTTGTTCACTTCATTCTCTGTTCCAGGAACGAACTTCCTCATAGTGTCTCTGTCTCTCTCCTTCCCACATCCTTCCTTCCTTCTTGGCACAACTCAAATATCACCTCTTTCCTGACCCCTGAACTGAAAGCCATCTCTCCTTCAAATTTCTCATAACATAGGGCCTGGACCCTTCCTATATACCTAACATTTTTTTTTGCTTTGTCATCCTTATTTGTTCACATAAGGTTAAATTGTAAGCCCCTTTTAGAATAGGGTGTGTGTTGTATCTATCTTTGTTTCATCAACTCCTAGCTTGGTACACTGCATATAGCAGGTGCTTGATATAAGTTTATTAAATTGAATTAAAATTAAATAAATTTAATTGAATTAACAAAGCACAGTGGGAATAAGCATGGAATATTTATGAAATGGTGAGTTGACTGAGCTGACTGAATTGGATGATGCATGTTTGGAAGAAAAGGGAATAAGGTTGGAAAGGTGGGGCATAGCGAGACAAAAGAATCTAGATTAGGAAATTGGAAGCCATTAAAGGTTTTGAACAGAGAAGTGGCATGAAGTTTTAGGAAGATCATATTAAAATAATACATATGACTATGCACAAAAATTGTTCAGTATTTCTATCAAAAATATTCAGGGGATGATCTTTCTATAATCTCCATTAATAGCTTATTACAATGTTTATTATTCTTATGATCAAGAATTCTTTCTTATACCTTTATGTTCCATTTTGTCTCTCATCCTTTGGAGTTATTTCACAATATTTCAGTACTTTCTCTTCACTACCTTTCATATACTATAGCCTGTATTTAGAGCTAAATAACACCAGTTCCCCCAATCTTCCCTCAACAATCTATTTGCTATCATTTAATGGGCAGTCATTAGCCTATTATCAACTTTAGGAATGACTAGCCCTCGGTACTCCCTTAGCACTCAAATACTTTCACATTTATATTTGAGTTTAAGGACAGATATAATTATAAACAAGTTCACAAATCAAAGGGCTAAAAGATTGTAGGTTGAGTCCATTTCAAAAGAAATTGTTGAATATCAAAGAAACATAACATTTTCCAGAGTAAGGATTCAACTGATTCAATCAATTAACCCATGCCACTTAAAATAACAATCAAGATAAATACTTTTGTCAGTTGAAGATAATGTAACGATCAGCAGTATGAATGAAACGTGAACAAGGCCTAAATATCAAGTAATCACAGGCTTCAGAATAAAGGCAAAAAATAGTATCTGATAAAT
Source organism: Petaurus breviceps papuanus (assembly GCF_028583685.1). Classification (NCBI taxonomy): domain Eukaryota; kingdom Metazoa; phylum Chordata; class Mammalia; order Diprotodontia; family Petauridae; genus Petaurus; species Petaurus breviceps. Next base: position 11,191,880 of record NW_027186492.1, on the reverse strand, counting down.
TCAGAAATCCTTGACAGTTATTAGACAAAATGGAATAATGACACTAAGGATGTATGTTCAAACTGATTGAAAAAAATAGTTGTATCCTTTGAGTTTTTTTTTTAATAACAAGCAAATTTGGAACCTGAGAATTCCATATCTGTAGCTTAGAGTGGGCACCTTCCAGCCAAGGCTTTAAGAATGAACTGCTCATCTAGAATACTAGAATTGGGAGAGACCTCAGAAAAGTCTAATTACTTCATTTTATATATGATAAAACTAAATATTGGGTTAATTAGCTGCCCAGGGTCACATTGTAAGCATCTAAAACAGAATTTGATTCTGGCTTAACTCCAAAGAACTACACTACTTCAATCAATAAGCATTTGTTTAAAAAAAAAAACCTATGATGTACTAGTCACTGCCTCACCAAATGTATTTCTCTGAACTTCAGTTTCCTTAGCTGTAAACTAGGGACAATAATACCTATGTACCTACTTCACAGGGTTGCTGTGAAGTCTGAGTGACACAATATACATTAAATTCTTGGCAAAATTTAAAACTTTAGATGACCTTAAATTGTTATTAGATCTAATTTTGTGCCTGAGACAATAATGCAAATCTATGCCTCAGTAGTAGATGATGATTTTGTATCTTTTTTTCCTTTATGCACTTTAGCTTGGCGCAGTGAAGGCAGATGCCTCACTTTCTAAGTCCTGCTCGTCCTGCTCTCACTCGGTAGCATAATTCCATGATTTTAGAATTAAAAAAAAAAAACCTAAGATTAAATACTGTTTCTAACTAGAAAAAAAAATGAACTGCTCAAGAGAGATGGAGAAGAGGCCTAACTCCAACCTCAGTCTCCTCCCTCTCCCTTTTGCCAAGGGAGGAACTCATGTCAGAGAACAAGAAAATCTGGACATTTTAATTGCCATCCTAGCAAGGTTCTAGAGAGTGCAATAGCTCATGGGAGTGTCTGCATTGGGAGCTATCTTCAGACTGACAGACCCAATGAAAAAAGAAAGTTTCAAAGTTCTACCAAGAGCCTAGCCGAAAAACTAGACTATAGACTAGAATTAAAGACAACATCTTGAGGACTTTGGCAAAAGGACAAGCGGGAACTGTCAGTTTCCCCATTTGCCACATGTGTTCTCTCTAGTCTTGAGCACACCTTCTCCTGGATACTGCCTGTACTGGTGGGAGAGCGCGTTACAGATTTTGGTGGGGTGGCAGGAGGGGAATATTTTGTAAGTATGGTTCTGATTATACTGTCTTAGCAGAGACTCCTGTTGTTCAGTTGTATCTAACTTTTCATGATCTCATTTGGCTTCTTCTTGGCAAAAGTAATGGAGTAGTCTGCCATTTTCTCCTCCAGCTCATTTTACAGATGAGGAAACTGAAGCAAACAGGGTAAAGTGACTTGCCCAGGGTCACATAGCTAGTAAGTGTCTGAGGTCACATTTAAACTAAGAAGACAAGTCTTCCTGACTCCAGGCCTGGCACTCTATCTATCCACTGTTCCAACTAGCTGCCCTAGCAAATACTCCTTTCTAAAAGCTAACAGGAGGAAGCACATCACTCTATATTATTAGAAAGATACCCCCAACACCTCAGAGCTATCCCTAGAACACTTAGATAAGATGTAGTCACCAAGATCTGTGAACTCAGATAACCCTCTTGAATTGGGGTTGGGAGAGTGGCTCCAGAGAATGTGCTATGCCAGTAGGAGACATTAGGAGTTGTGTGTTTGTTGTTTTTTATAGTGTGCTAAGAAAAAAATCTTTTAATTTCATTTTCTTTATCTTTAAGCATCATCATCATAGATTTTTATTTTTCAGCATCCTCCATAATAGATAGGATTGGTCAAATTTGAATTCTGGAAGTCTCCCCTCCTACCCTTTTCAACTCAATGAATAACTAACTATTAAGTGCTCACAACATATTCCAGTATGCTTCTGGAGAGCTGATTCTTATCAGAACACTAATGCATCTCATTCATTTGGACTCTCATTAATACTGATATAACTAGTCCATCATGAAGGGACAGAAAACCAGCAGATCCAAAATAACTTGTGTCTTTTCTGTTCCATTTTCTATCCACCCCTCCACCCCCCAAACAAAAATAATCTACACCCACCAAAGGGACTTCACTTTTTAAAAGTTGTTCTTGATCCCTCCCCTTTCAGGCCTTCACTTCTATACAGTAGCACTGGTAAAATAAACAACGATGTGTTGAATTTTGTTTCTCTTTATCTATATGACATTTGTGTCATCACTGGAGTTCTAATCCATATTCAGGTCTTAGTGTTTGGTGTGCACTAATATGTAAATTATCTAGCCAGCTGCATTAAGCAGCATTTGTTTGTTCTATTTCTTTTGGCACTGCATAGAACTGAATTTCTGCCAAAATGGGGCTGCTTCAGGGAACACTAATGCTGTAGAAGGAAGTTTTGAAAGGAAACGCGCATCCTAAGTCTTTACTCTGTGAAACAGCAAAATCAAAACAACCTTTCTGTTTACTCAAATATCGGTATTAAGAATGTAAAATAATGTGTTTGTTAAAATATAATGAGCACATTTGCCTCCCTCCAGGATGTTCTGTTTACATGAGTTTTGGAAATGAGGACACAATGCTGGGGGAGCTGGTGCATTTTTAGACTTGGAAGGAGAGTAGGTGAAATGAAACAGAGGCCAAATCCAGAAGTTTAAAGGATTGGGGGTGGGGTAGAGTGGAAATCAACATGGCATATTAATCTCCCCATAACACATGGCATTTACATGCATTTAAATTTAGACAGCTGTGGAGTTTAAGTGTTAAAAAAATTGCATTAATGATGTGTAGAAGCTATCTACTTGTGTTGGCAATCCTTTCAGTCTTCCAATCTGACACTTTCCTTTTTTTTTTCTTATCCAGAAAGCTAATTTCCCCTCTTTTGTGAGGAGTAACTGTTTTCACACTGCTGCTTACCCAGCAAGCCTCCTTATTGTTTCATGGTTAATTATCTTCTTTAGCTTCACCTTCCCCAGCAAAGGGAGAGGGACTGTTCCTCCCTCCCCCTGGCCTCCACTTCCCCACCTCAGCTCTAATGAAAGCTGGGTTTTATGGATGCACTGTGTAAATAAATGCAGGGTCTGATCAGACAACATAATAAAGGAGTTCCTAAAATTTATGGAGTCACAACTCATCTAGTGGGTTTACTAAATAATAGGGGGAAATGGATTTGTTTTAATGTTATAGTTTTGGGGGTGTGAGAGAAAAAATGGTGACCAGTCAGCCTAGCAAAGAACCCACTTTATAAAACACTCTTCATTCAAACAGCTCCAAATAAACGTAGCCTGATCCTTTCTGAGATTTCCCTTATACTTCCTAAAGATAGACAAAATAATTGGCCAGGTTACTTTGCACATGGTAGGCAAGTGATAAATATTTGCTGAATTGATTTCGTAGACATACAACAACCTGACATTTCATCCCACTGCTATACACACATGACATTCACTAAAAAAGAGAAAGGCTAGCCAAGTTGTATGGGCTAAACAGACTACTCTTTTAGATGGCATCTATAGACCACCCAGAATTGCAAGTAACCACTAAATTTCATGTCCATTTATAGGTGACAAGTTAGCCCCAGTAAATTAGCTGGACTTGCATATGGAGTGACAGTGACTATGGAGTGACTATCAATCCCAAGAATTTACCCAGGACTCCACAGCCCTGCTTCTCTAGAATGTTACATTAGAAAGCCATTTGAAAATGGCAATGTTGTTTTTAAGTACCTGTTAAGTAGGGAGCAGTATGCCATGTGATAGGGACACAAAAACCAAAAGTCAGAGTTCCTACCTTCAAAGAGTTTACATTTTAATGGGAGGATGGGAAAATGCCCACAGATAAGTTAATTCAAAGTATATAGAAAGTAATTTCAACAGTGAGAGGGCACTAACTCCTGGAAAGATCAGGAAATGCTTGACATCAGAAGTGGTACCTCATCCATGTTTGAAGTAAATTATGAGGAGGTGGGGGTGGGGGTGGGGATGGGGGAGTCAGTAGGTAGTATATTCCAAACAAGTAGAACCATCTCTGCAAAGGAATGGAAACTGGAGAAGGTGAGAACCAGGAACAGCAAGCAGGCCAAATTAAATGAAATAATTAATGTGTGAATGAATGAGTGAAAAGGTATCTGTGAAGCACTTACTATGGATCTGTACTAAGCACTGTACTAAGAACTAGGGATACAAATAGAAAGCAATGAAATTGTCTTTGCTCTCAAGATGCTGACAGTTTATTTGGGGTAGACAGCATATAAAAGAGCTCAGATGATAGATAGATAGAGAGAGAGAGAGAAAGAGAGAGAGAGAGAGAGAAAGAG
>NW_027186492.1:11097194-11187434 GCF_028583685.1 Petaurus breviceps papuanus | reverse complement strand
AGAGAGAGAGAGAGAGAGAGAGAGAGAGAGAGAGATACAGAGATACACAGAGTCACTGAAAAGACCCAGGGCTCCTTAGGTGACCTACTAGTGTAGGTCATATGATAGTGTCTGTTGGTCTGGAATACATACCAGCAGGACAGGTGGTAAGGCCTAGAGGACTTCAGGATACAGTGGCTAGGCAGATGGCAAGTCCTGGCAGAATCCCATCTCACTGGAAGGCTTGTAGTTGGTAACTTTCAGCTCATCCAGATTATGTAAATATCTATGTCTCTCTTTTCCACCAGGTTGTCTCATGGTTAAGGAAAGGCCAAAATGGAGAATGCCAAAAGGGGAGTAATAAGAAATAAGAAAGGCAAAGTATATGGGAGCCATATAGTGAAGGGCTTTAAATGTCAAGCTAAGAATTCTATATTTTATTCTAGAGGTAATAGGGAGCCACTGAAGATTTTTGAGTGTAGGCATGCCATATCATGTAATATGAATTGTTCTCCGAGCTGATAGCTTTTCAAGACAAGAGTGTTGCTGCATTGTCCATGGCCTGTTACCCAAGAAGGTGAGGTTCTGAGGTTCAAGCATTGGTCTAATTCATTTTGCATCGGGAAATAATATTGGGGGACTAAAATAACTCCAAACTTCTGAGGATATTTATTATGCTTACTGAGACCCTGATAACTTACATTTCCTAAATTTAAACTTTTAAGATTGAGTTATATAACACATGTGAAATTCCTGAATTGAGTCTCAAAGAATTGGAAATTCTCAAAATTTCTCTGTTGAGACCTCAAAAACATAATTTTAAAAATTAGAATCATGGAACCAAATAGTTGTAAGGCACACAGTTTCCTTATTTTGCACATCAAAACTGAGACCTAAAGTAAAGGAGGCTAATTTCACTTCAAGATAAAAATTTTTGAGTCTAGTTTAGATTTGAAGATTCTAAGTTTTTTTCCCCTCTAAGATCTCAAGCAGAAAATTTCCTTTCAAAGGTTTCAGGGATGTTAAAATTCCATGGACACAAATGTGGTAATCTTGTATATAAAATTTCCATAGAAACAAATCAGAGAAACCTTTTATCCAAGAAAAAACCACCCTGCAATTCCAAGAAACTTTTCAAGTTTTAAAGACGAACTTACAAACTTCAAGGACATTTTTGTAAAGAAGACACAGATATTAGGGGGAGGAAAATGATTTCTGAGACCTTAAAATTTCTGATCCAAATCAGAAATCTCTAAGGGGAAACTCCACTATACAACTCAAAATGCAAAACCAAGCTAAATCAGATAGAGTCACAAAGAAGGTAAAAGAGAGCTTCAAAAAAAGGGGGGGGGGTGCCATGGCTAGCCCTCTGGAGGATCCATTATAGAGATGGCATCTGTTTTTTATTTTAAATTATTTTTATTCATTAAATATTTCTAAAATACAAATGTTTAACATGTAAAAACATTTAATGCACATTTTAAAAATGTTATTGAGTTCCAAATTCTCTCCCTCTCTCTTGCTCCTTCCCCTTTTCTTTGAGAAGGCAAATAATTTTATATCGATTATACATGTTAAACACGCAAAATATTTTTCCATATTGGACATGTTGTGAAAGAAAACACAAATAAAATCACAATACAAATAAAGTGTACAAAAGTATGCTTCATGCTGCATTCAGAATATTCATCAGTTCTCTCTCTGGAGATGGATAGTATCTTTCATCATGCATCTTTTAGAATTGTCTTAAATCATTTTCTTGATCAAAGCGAAATCTTTTACAGTTGAAATCCTTACAATATTGCTGTTACTGCATACAATGTTTTCCTGGTTCTTCACTTTGTATCAGTTCATATAAGCTCTTCCCCCCAGGTTTTTCTGAAACTATCCTACTCATCTCTTACACCATAGTAGTATTACATCACAATCATATACCACAACTTGTTCACCTACTCCCCAATTGATGGGCATCCTCCCAATTTCCATTTTTTTGCCACCATAAAAAATTTGCCACCATAACAAATATTTTTATACATATAAGTCATTTTTCTCTATTTTTTTTTATCTCTTTGGGCTATGTACTTAGTAGCTGTATTGCTGAGTCAAAGGGCATGCAGTTTTGTAGTCTTTTGGGGATAGTTCCAAATTGCTCTCCAGAATGATTGGACCAGTTTCCAACTTCACCACCTGTGTATTAGGGAACTAATTTTCCCATATCCCCTCCAGCATTTGTCATTTTCTTTTTGTTTCACGTTAGCCAGTCTGATAGGTATGAAGTAGTATCTCAGAGTTTTTTAATTTGCGTTTCTCTAATCAGCAATGATTTAGAGCATTTTTTTACATGACTCTTAATAGCTTTGATTTCTTCATCTGAAAATTGCCTGTTCCTATCTCTTCACCATTTATCAACTGGGGAATGGCTCTTATTTTTATAAATCTGTCTCAGTTCCCCATATGTTTGAGAAGTTAGTACTTTACCAAAGAAAGTTGCTGTAAATTCTTTCCCTACTTTCCCATTTCCCTTCTAATTTGGACTGTATTAGTTTTGTTTATACAAAAACTTTTGAATTTCATGTAATCTAAATTACCTATTTTACTTCCTGTAATCCTTTCTATCTCTTGTTTGGTCAGAAGTTCTTCAATTCCTACCTATAGATCTGTTGGGTACATTTTTCCATGCTCCTCTAATTTTCTTATATCACCCTTTATGTCTAAATCATTTATCTATTTTGACCTTATCTTGCAATATGGTATGAGATGTTGGTCTATATTTCTGCCAAACTGTCAAATGGTGAGTTCTTTCCCCCAAAGCACAGATCTTTAGGTTTATTAAACACTAGATTACTATAGTCATTTGCTACTGTGCATTGTGTGCCTATTCTGTTCCACTGATCCACCACTCTACTTCTTGGCCAATACCAGATTGTTTTGATGATTACCACTTTGTAATATAGTTTGAATCTGGAACTACTAAGTACCTTCTTTAACCTTTTTTTTAATTGATTTCCTTTTGTTCTTATACTTGAACTTTGTTATTATATTTTTCTAGCCCTATAAAATAAATCTTTAGTAGTTTGATTGGTATGGCACCAAGTAAGTAAATTAACTTAGATAGAAATGTCATTTTTATGGTGTTGGCTTGGCCTACTCATGAGCAATTAATATTTCTCCAACTGTTTAGATCTGTCTTTATTTGTATGAAAACTGTTTTGTAATTGTGTTCATATAGTTCCTGGCTTTGTCTTGGCAGGTAGATTCCCAAGTATTTTACATTGTCTACAGTTATTTTAAATGGAATTTCTCTATATGTTCCTGCTGGGCTTTGTTGGTAGTATATAGAAATACCCATAATTTAGGTGGGTTTATTTTATATCCTACAAGTTTATTGAAGTTGTTTTTTGTTTCAACTATTTTTTTTTAGTTGATTCCCTAGGGTTCTAAGTATACCAGCATGTCATCTGCAAAAGAGTGATAGCTTTATTTCCTGGTTGCCTATTTTTATTCCTTCAATTTCTCTTTATTGTCTGTGATAATGAACATCCCTGTTTCATTCCCAATCTTATTGGGAAGGCTTAAAGCTTGTCCCCATTACCAATAATTGTTGCTCTTAGTTTTAGATAGATGCTACTTATTTTAAGAAATGTTCCATTTATTCCTAAGCTTTCTATAAATTTAATAGGAATGAGTGTTATATTTTGTCAAAGGCTTTTTCTGTATCAAATAATATAATCACATGATTTTTATTATTTTTCTCATATATATGGTCAATTATGGGAATAGTTTTCCTAATATTGAACCACCCCTACATACATGATATAAATCCCACCTCTTCCTTGTTTAGGTATCAGCACCATATTTGTGTCTTAAAAGGAATTTGGTAGGATTTCTTTGCCTATTTTCAGTCCTTTCAAGGTGGTATGCTCTAGGGAAAGGTATGGTCATTGTTCTCCTGATCTACATTCTATGGTCCTTACCCAGAAAGGGTCCCTGAGTCCATGAGATCACAATAGATACTGCTCCTGAGGGCCCCTGTTCCCTTGAGTGTTCCTCAGGGCTTACACCCCCCTCTTAACTGAATGTGTTCCTCCCTGATCTTGAATTATGTCCCAGAAGTGTGTACAGGCAATTTATCCAGTGCTAGCCCCAGAGCCCCCGTAGTCTCTGAGTAGTTGCCAGATCCCTTTACTTTCTCAGGCTTGGGAGCTCCCTAAGTGGCTGCTGCTTCCATTTCCACCATCTAGACCCACCACTGATGTTTCATTCACATAGGCTCCAGGCCAGCCTCCACCCTGCCCCCACATCACAGATCTCTCTTTCCAAACTCCTAAGTTGTCTTGGCCTGAAAGAATATATAACTCTGATATCTAGACTATCTGATAACTTTTGTTGACTCTACCACTCCAAAATTTGATTTTAAAGTTGTTTGGAAAGGAATGTTGGGAGAGCTCAACTGAGCACTTTCTCAACAAAACACCATACTAGCTCTACCCCTGGAAGTCCAGATGGCATCTTTTGCAGGCCCAGGGCTCAGGAGGTCAGTTACCTGGTAGTTTAGCTTAGATTTTGGAATGAAATGAGACCGTTATAGCGAATCTAATAGCTAACAAAAGGAAATTTACTTAGCCATAGGCAAGAGAAGGATATTCTACAAACCTATATAGTGAGGACCTCATCTTGATTTCAGCTGAGATAACTCTCCTCCCTGAGTTACCTATGCTCTCAAAGCATCAGGGAGGAGCTGGAAGTCTTTTTGTTTTAAGGATGGTTTCAATATCTTTTCAGGAAAAGAACTAGCCCAACCTACAAGGCTTATCTTTTCTCACTCTTTATATAACTCTCTACAGTATGGCTTTTGACTCCATTCCACCAAAACTTCTCTCACTAAAATTACTAATGATCTCTTAATTGCCAAATCTAATGGGCTTTGCTCAGCCCTCAACCTTCTTGATCTCTCTGCAAACTTGGACACTGTGGTTCACCTTTTCTCAACTAAATGCCCTTTTCTCTCTAGGTTTTCATGACACCACTCTCTCCGGTTCTGTTCCTATCTGACCACTCCCCAGTTTGATTTGCTGGTTCATTCAGGTCATGCCTGTCAACCTTTAGTTGGTGCCTTGAATGTCTACTATACAGGACCCTGTTCTGGCTCTCCATTCCCTCTCCACGATTTCCGTTGGAGATCTCATCAGCTCCCACTTATTCAATTATCACTGCATCACTGTGATGATGATTCTCAGGTCTACCTATCCAGTCCCAACTCTTGCTGACCTCTAGTCTTGAATGTCCAGCTGCCTATCAGACATCGCAAACAAGACAGACCATCACTATCCTAAACTCAGTTTGTCCAAAATTGAATTGAATATCTCCCCTCCCAAAAAAGCCTTCCCCCTTCCAAACTTCCATATTACTGTCAAGGACACTACCATCCTTCCCAAGCTCCTAACTTGGGTCCCATCCTTGATGAGGCCTTGGGGACAAAAGACAAAAATGAAACAGTTTATGTACTCAAGGAGCTCATACTCTATTGAGCTTGACTACATGTGCATATAAAAGCATACACTCTAAGCTTGCAAACAGCCCCTCACCCAGCATAAGAACCAACCTTTGCCTCACCAGCAGTAATGAACATTAGTGTCATTAAATTTGCTATTTATGTGTCCCCTCAGGGAGAAAAAACTGATAAAAGGTTGTGGGGACTAATACATGCTATTCATTGGTAAGGTAACACTAACTCTCAATACAGATGAACCATATTATCTCATGCCTGAGGTTTCAGACCTTAGCAGTTTGACAAATTATCTCTGGTAGTAACAGGGACAATTGCTATTCTGAGTGTCTACCCAGAGTCTTACAGTTTTTAAAGTTCAGTTTGAAAGGTGGGCAGAAAGGAAACCTTGCTGAATTCTAATCTATCTCTCAAGGAAGCAGAGAGGACTGAACTGATGTTATGGAGATTTAGTTGGCTTCCAGGTGTCAGAGTGTTCTAGATAGGGGTTGGGAACCTGAGGCCTCAAGGTCACATGTGGCCCTCTAGGTGGCCCTAAAGGGCCACATATTGGCTCGAGGCTGCAGGTTCCCCACCCCGGTAATCTAGAACTTCACTTGCCTCTTTTCAGCAAGAACAGGCTCTGCATTTTTTTCCCCAATGTAGAATTCATGTTAAGATCTTTATCATAGTGGCAGTGAAGGAGAGGTGGGGGGAGTACACAATTTTTTGCCCTGGCCAAAGTGATGCAAAAATGACATTTGGGAACACAGAATACCCTGTCATGTCTCCTCTTGTCAGACAAAAAGGCAACCACAAAGCAACTAGAACAAATGCCAGCAAAACGTGCCATCGAGCCAGATGTTATCATTAGGAAAAAAGCCACTTATACAACTTGGCATGTGGGTCTATCATTGTCATCCAAATAGGCTTACAATGTGGTGGAATAAAGAGAATGTCACCATTTCAAGGATTTGAATTTGCTATTCAAGCTAAACTGAGATTATTATTTATGTTTTCAAATCACTTTATTTATGACTCAATTAAATCCAAATATTGCTGGAAAGACAGATAGGTTGTTTCTGTTTCAGCCCTCCTTTAGAAATTTTTGTTTTTTAATTTCTTTTTTTCCCTCTTATACTGCTGAGCTTAGACACTTTTCTTCAAAAGGTGACATGACTCTTTGGAGATGCAGAATAGAAACTGAAGGAAGAAGTGGGGGAAAAAAGAAAATCAATTTTTCTATTCAGTCTTTTCTTGAATTATTCTGAAGAGCTTAATACGCTAACGTATAACATCCCTGTCAAGGGAAATAAAAGAAATTCCTATGTTAATGAAAGTCACTACAGTAGATGTATTTCTTTAGTCACCTGTGATAAAACATAAAATCAGAGCAAAAATAAATTTGACTTCTTTGCATGTTATAAAGGGAAAAGAGAGGGCAATACTGTGCCCATCTTGGCTACTGAATTAGATGATCACCTATAAAAACATTAACTTCTCTTATGAAAACATAACCTGATACTTGTTATTCTTATTTTTTCTGCCTTTAATACTAGTTAACCAATAGTCATTAGGTACAAGACATTGTAAAGAACTTGTACTATATAATTTTAATTTTGAAATTTTTGTAATATATAATTTGATTCATTTATATAAATTTATTCTCAACTTAATAGTACGATTATAAAAAAACAATGAATATAATTATCGGTTACAAAATTTCTATGCGATGTCTTGTACCTAACGACGATTGGTTAAATAGCAGTATTTTTTGACCTAGTTGCATAGAAGTTACCTGTACAAAGTCCAACAATACACTGACATATGCTAAAAATGTTCTCTTTCCTCACCTCATCCTCTTGGAATGCTTAGCTCTATTCAAGACTCAAGTGCCATCTCCTACATCACCTTTCCTAATCGCTTACTTGTTCTGGCTATGTCCTTTTCAATGCTTTCCCCATACCCCCAAATTACTTTGGAGTTTGCTTCCCTTTGTCCAATTCATTTTCCCCCAGTAGTTTCTTAAAGTGGACTTTTTTCTTTTCTTTTCTTTTTGTCACTGGAACCTAGCATAGTACCTAGGCACATGTATAAGATTTGCATAATAAATATTTATTAAAATGAATTGTTGAATTGAGGATACAGGAGAAACTTTATTATATCATTTTTTTAATCTTCACTTCTCTCATAGGGTTGATTTCTTGGTATTTCATGATTCCTTTATCTACTAAATACTAAAGGTCTTAGCATAACAGTCTTCACATAGAAAAGGCTTCTTTCAGTGCTTTAATGTTTCATGGTGCAATGAACAGTTACCAGATTTAGAATCAGAAACCTGGTTTCAGATCCTTGCTCTGCCATTATCTGTTCCACCAGGGTCTTGGTTTCCTCACCAGCAAAATGAGGAGATTGGTCGAGGGACTTCTGAGATCCTTCCAACTCTAGATACTATGATCATAAAGATGATAATGATAATCTGTCAACATATTAAAGGTACATGAATACAAGACTCAATAAGGCATTGTTCAGAAATCTAGAGAGCATACCTGGAGTTGCTTACAGAAGGCATGTTAGGAACTGAATACTATCCCACAGGACCCTGAATAATCTCCTTTACTTCTGCTCCCAGATTGCAGAACAATACAGGGGGAGGTAGAGATCTGTAAACTTCACTTACAGATTTCTGTGACCTCACTTTGGGTTGATTCTTGCTGTTCAGGTTAGAATTCTTCTAGATATTAGGCCACTTCTCCCCTTCCCTTCAATGTCAAGATCCTTTATTTATTTATTTTTAAAGCAATCGGGATTAAGTAACTTGCTCAAGGTTACACGGCCAGTTATTTCTGGGTGTGGTGCTGAGTATCTGAGCCCAGATTTGATCCCCAGGTCATCCCGACTCAATGTCAAGATCCTTAATAAGTATGCCACCACTTCCATCTCCCCCCCTCCACCTTTTTTTTTGAGGCAGTCAGTGTTAAGTGATTTGCCCAGGGTCACACAGCTAGTAAATGTCTGAGGCCAGATTTGAACTCAGGTCCTCCTGACTCCAGGCCTGATGCTCTATCCATTGCATCACCTAGCTGCTCCCCATTCCCTTCTTAATTTTCAACAGTCTGGATTCCATAGCTATCACTTTGCTAAAATTATCCTTTTCAAAATTTCTGCTGACCTCCTTTTTAAAAATTAAAACAAATCTGGTGTTTGTTTCTTCCTTAATTCTCATTTCCATTGGCCCCCTGAGGCATTGAGTGCTATTATTATTATTATTATATTGAGCGCTGATTATTAATTTCTTCAAACTCTTAGCTATCTTGACTTTCAGGTCATAATTCTATACAGCTTTTTCTCCTATCTTTCCTTATCTCATCTTGTGGACACTTTTTTTTTCTCTGCGTCCTCCCTATTTGTGCATATTCTTCAAGGTTCTGGGCTTAGCATTCTGCCTTACTCTTTACATACTAATTCCCTTACTGCATTCAATACCTTTCATCACTGTTAGTATTTAATACATTTTAATTCAATGAACTTGAAGTGTTATTTGCAAAATACCTGCTTGGTACTATGGGACACAAAGATAAAAATAAATAGTTTCTGACCTAAATGAGTTTCCATTTTGCTGAAGGCAGGATATCTGGAAAGTCCTAAGAAGAGTTTAACTCTCAACACTCGTGTTACAAAGCTAGTGCCCAGAAGCTCTTCGTGGCTCTTTGTAGTTGGCTACCATGTCATAACCTAACCCTTATTCCTAGCTGGGTTCACTTGTGTATCTTGCACTGGTGTCAAAATCAGCCTAAGCCAGAATGAACTTTCTTATCCTCCCTTCTCAGTCTGCTTCCACTTTACAATAAGCTCAATTCCACCTACTCTTGGAAATCTTTCCTCTGCTTTGCCCTCTCCAATCTAAACAGTTATCAAGAATTCTCATTTTCCTTAATGTCTCCTCAATTTGTCTCTTCTTTACAATTTCTACTGATGGTTGGTTCTGGTCCTTTGTTCTTGGAGAGGACCAAAATGACATCACTAAGTTGGAGTCAAGGTACGGTGTGTCTGACTGTGGATGATCAGACCAATATAAGCTTGGAAGGCCCTACCCTAGGTCAGGCACAAATAGTCCACATAACATTTACAGTGGAGGTGTCTCAAAATCTGTACATCTCATACTTCTTTTAAGCTACTACAATTTTGCTTCTTTCATTGAGCACAGCACTTTTTTTGATATGGGCGTGCCATGCTGGGGTAGTCCTACGGTAGTGTCTCCAGTGAAACACAATTGATTCCAAAGTTTTTCAGAGAGACCTTGAGAAGTCAGAAGAAAACCTTGTATTGCTTCTTCTGACCTCCATGTGAGCACTTGCCTTGTGTGAGTTCTCTGTAAAATAGTTTGTTAGGCAAATATACATCTGGCATTCAAAAAAAGTGGCCAGTGTATCAGAGATGCATTCTCTGCAGTAGAGCTTGAATGTTTGGCAGTTTAGCTTGAGAAAGAATACAATCCTAAACTAGACTTTCATCACTTTTTCCCTATTTACTCTTTTTCTTATGGCACTCCCTTGCACAAGAACTTTATAAAGACTTATGCTTGCTTATCTTTTCCTCTTCAAATTTCTCTGCCTGGTTTTCTAGGCTCTCTATAATCTAACCTCATCGAATTATCTAACTTTATTTCCTATACCTCTAAATATACAGTACATTTTAAACTCAGAAATTTCCTAATTCCTTTCCAAACATTTTTTTCATTTTCTAGACTCCTATTAGTCATATTCAGTAGAGTTTAGCACTTAATTGTTCTCTCATGGATCTGTGTACGCCAATTTTCTCCACATTTGCTGGATTAAAAGATCTCTGTGGTTTACCCTTATCTACCACAGCACCTAGGATAATGTGAGACTGTGATTTTCCTAGTTTGGGAGGATATTCCTGAGAATGAAGCAAATAATAATCCTACAACTTTTTAGTAATGATAATTACTCAATGAACATACAATAGCACTTGAATGTTTGCAGAACATTAAAACAACTACATATGAGGTGTGTGATAGAATTAGATCCTGCTTTTCAGATGAGGAAACTGAGGCTCAGAGGGTGGTGGCTAAAATCATATAGAAACCCCTCAAGGGCTTATTACCTACTCCCATTCACGGCGGCAGGCCAGGTAGCAAGAAAGCAGTCAATTACTTCTACCTAAAGAGTTCTAGTCAACTAGTCTCAATTAGCTTTGAGAGTCATAACTAAGAAACATCTTCCTAAACCAGGGGCACGTTCTTACCTTTTATTCCCCTAAACAAAAGTAGAGAGTGTTCTCAAAATTAGAGAGCACATAGGGCCAAAGGGCAAAATCACAACTCTACTTACTGGAAGTCCTTTTTTCTCTTAGCAGAATCCTCAGTTTCCCTTCTCTGTTGGGTTCCAGGTGTTGGTGCTCTTCTGGAGTCCAAAAGCTGCCTTTCTTCAGTGCACTTCTCTGGTCTCAAGACAAGGGGGCCATTAGCCATTGCTGCTTTAGGGTCATTGCTGCAGGCTCTGGTGGATACTGTTACTGATTTCAGATCGCTGGTGGGACCTCTGATTACTTTAATGGATCTCCCAAATTAATGAGAAAGGAACAGAGAAGAGAGAAGAGGAGAAAAAGAAACTCTTTCCTCTTTCCAAATAGATGGAACTTCTCTAATACGGCACTGGTCTGGTGCTGAAATGCAGGGATCTTTTTCTTTCAATAAATCAAGACATATATCTTTTATCATCTGTCTTTATCCAAAGGGAAAAGCACTTTATTTCTCCAAAACTGATTGAGGAATTTTCAAAAGTAGTTTATGCCCTGCAGTCTAGCCCACACCACAATATCCTAAAAAACTCTTCATCCTATAAGATTACTTGAACCATGGAATTCATACTTCAGAAATAACCTCAGCCCCTATGGCCCTTCCATTGTATTAGGAGGAACTGTCTTTCCTTTTTGTTTTTATTGGTAAACAAGAAAAATGTGACTGGCACATAATGAATGCCTAATGACTAACTGGCTGATTCAGTTGAGCTGTGTGGGCCTTCTGTGATTACCTTAATTGAGGAGGGGGGCACGGGTAAAATAAATCAGGAAGTTGTGAGATACATACACACACACACACACACACACATTATCACATTTGTTCCTTAAAACAACCCTGGGGGGTAAGTGCTATTATGATTCCCATTTTATAGATAAGGAAACTGAGGCCAGAAAGGTTAAACCATTTGCCCAGAATCATAGAACTGGTAAATATCTGGGGTAAGATTTAAACATGGGTCTTTTTGAATCTAATTCCACCAATCTATTGACTATATAAGAGTTTCAAAAATTTTTGTGGCTGAAAATGTCACTCTCAAGCCAATCTGGTCAAATAGCAAGCAAGGCTGGCCTTAGGAATACAGAACTATTGCCTTAGAGGGACCTGCCAGCCTTTGAGTTTTCTGCAGGCATAGTAGACCTCAGAGGAGGAATTTAGTTGACAAACAATATATAGGAGACCTAAGTAAATAGTTTTTGATCATATAGTAGGCCTCA
Source organism: Petaurus breviceps papuanus (assembly GCF_028583685.1). Classification (NCBI taxonomy): domain Eukaryota; kingdom Metazoa; phylum Chordata; class Mammalia; order Diprotodontia; family Petauridae; genus Petaurus; species Petaurus breviceps. Next base: position 11,175,430 of record NW_027186492.1, on the reverse strand, counting down.
GGGCATCTTTGCTTGTAGAATGGTGCTAATTTGGAGGTTTCTATCAAAGCTTTATAGCTTTCTTTCAAAGCTTTACATTCTTATAAAATAATTTCATTGATATCATTCATTTTTGCATTTTTTTTGTGTCACTTATTATTTCCAAATATGTCCTTTCCTCCACCACCACCTCCCATCCAGTCCACCCAGATAGATATTTCCTGGAACAGAGACTTTAAAAGAAAGGAAGAGAAGAAAAGCAGTTCAGCAAAATGAGCTAACACATCACCGATGTCTGCCAGAATTCAGATTGACATATTACAGTTTCCTCCTCTATAAAATGGGGATAATAATAGTACCTACCTCAAAGGGTTGTTGTGAAGATCAAATGAGATAACATATGTAAAGTATTTCTGCAAAACTTAGAAGTGCTATATAAAGCTAGCTATTATTATTAGTTCCAACCGAAGTTTTTGAGTTTTTGCTCACATTACTCTGGTTCATAAACTCTGCATTCCTGCCAAGAAGGCTTTTGGCTACTCACCATGCTCTGTTCTCATTTTCCTCCCCCCCAATTTTTTGGCCTTTGCTTATTCTCTCCCTCTTTCTGCCAACCTATTTCTGCCTGTTGAAATCATTCCCTTAATTCAGGGCGCAACTCAAGCACCTCTTCCTCCACGACACCTTCAGCTCAATTGAATTACCAACTGATCCTCCAGTTTTGCAAAGAATTGTCTCAAACTATTCCGTCATGGATTATATAACAAGAGTTAGGTTCTACCTCACACCCATAAAACCGGTAAAGTTGATATAAAAGGAGAAATGTGAAATGATGGAGGGGCTGTGAGAAAATAGTCCTATTAATTAATTGCCAGTGGAGCTATGAACTGGCCAATTATTCCGCAAAAAGAATTTGGAAGTATACCCCCAAAAGCTATTAGACTGAGCATAATCTTTGACCCATGATTCTACTACTTGGTCTATATACCCCCAAGAGACTAAAAAAAGAGGAAAAGGCAGTCCTTTTAAATAAAAATTCACAAAATAAATTTTTATACAGCTATTTACAAAAAATATTTATTATTTTTATGGTAATAAAGAATAGGAAACCGAAGGGGTACTCATGACTAAACAAATTTTAGTATATGTCTGTGATGGAATTCTTTTGTGTTATAAAAATGATAAAGGGGATGCTTTCAGAAAAAAAATACTAGAAAACTTTTATGAACTGATGTAGTATGAAGTGAGCAGAACTAAAAGTACAATTTTTGCAATAACAGCAATATTGTAAAGACAACTTTGAAAGATTTAAGAACTCTGATCAAGAAGTGACCACAATTCAAGGTGTCTCAAAATGAAACATGTTACCCACCTCCTAAGAGAGAAGAGATAGACTTTGGGACACACATATATGTTAAAGTATGAGTATATAATATATAATATGAATATGTGTATATATGTGTGTATATGAATATACATCCACACAAATATATACATAATTTTTATGTGTATTACATACACATCCATGTATTTCAGTCATGGTCAGTGGGGGAATTTATTGTTTGTAATAGTTTTTTCCCCTTTTCTCAATTAATGTGGGGCTAGGGAGAATGCAGGTCTGAAAATTAAATAATATTTTAAAAAATTCTAAGAGTTTTCATTATTATTGGAGTTTGAGATTTGAGAAGAGCTCTACTCACACTGTTATTGCAGTGTGGTACACACTATTATTTATCTGTTTCACCAATGAAGAATCTAAAGTGATATTGAGAATTGTTACATCTATAGATGGAGCTGGGACTTAGAATTCTAGGTACCTTCTCTGATGATTGTTCCCTAGGCACAAACCACAGAGCTCTGTAGAGGAAGACCTTAAAAAATGTTTGTTGAATATTTATCTTTCCTTACTACCCAAAGGGAACCTATTATTCTGCTCTTACATATGCATAATTTTCATCTTGTACAAAGAGAATTAGATGTGATTATGATGTTGAAATCAATAGAGTTCTTCAAAGAAGGTAAGATGTCATGCTTCAGAAAGGTCAAAAAGAACGGGGATTAAGAAAAGGTCTTTGGATTTAAGAATTAAGCGACCATTGGAGAGAATAATTTCAGCTGAATGATGAGGTTGGAAGCTAGATTACAAAAGATTGCATAATGTATGAGAAGAGAGGAAGTGGAGGCCACAGAAGTGGACAGCTTTTTTCTAGAACTTTGTCTGTAAGAAGAAGTGGTATATGATGTTAGTTTGTGGGGATGGTAGAGAAGATTTTTTTTAATGGTTCAGAAGACCTAGATATGTTTATAGGCAGCAAGAAAAGAGCCAATAGAAAGGGACAGATTAAGGATAAGAAGATGGGAAGTGACTGTGAAGCTAATTTACCAGAGGATAAGGGAGGAAAATGGAATGAATAGCTTGGGGAAAAATGGAAGAAATAGAAATAAACATTTCATTGCTAAAAGAAAAAAGAGTTGATGCAAAGTCAAAAAAATAGAAAAAAAATTAAAACTGTATAAGAAATCTATCATCAAAAATAACTGTCCTGGAAAACAGGGCAAAGCATAATAATCTAGGAATTATGAAATATCATGAAGATCATAAAAATGTAATAAAATAGAAAACTTAAATTCTACATTTCAGAAAATTACATGCCTCCCATATTAGAACCAGAAGATTAACAAAATCCATTTATTGTAACTGATATAAGTCTAAATTACAACTCAAATGGAAATGCAACAGTCAAAATCCACAACAAAGAAAAGTGTATTGCAAGTGGTTGGGGAGATAAATTCTATAGAACCCTAATGGGAATTACATAGGACTACATATAAGTTACCAGGTAGAAAAGAAAAGATTGGAAAACACCATGTTGAAAGGGAAAGAAAAATGGCTTGTAACCAGAATAATTTATCCAGTGAAGTATGGTATAATTCTACATGGAAAAAAGGACTTTTAATGAAATTTATATTTCTAAACTATACTACTGAGAAGTTTTTAATTAGGCAGACATTTTGTTAGGTAAAAACAATGAAGAAATACACATATACAAACATGTTTCTGGTGATGGAATGTAAGCTCCTTATCAACAGTTACAATTTCATTTTTTTATCTCTTAACACCTAACACAATGACTTGGCACACAAAAACACATAAATAACGATTACTGATTAACTGGGTGAGCTGGGGAGAACTTTAAAATATAATCTGAAAACTAAAAGGGGTTAATAAAGATTAACTGTTTACATTCTAATAGGAGAAGAAGAGACTAAAATAGTCCTTCGAAATTCCAAGGGTTACAACTCCAAAAGACCCATGATGGAAAATGCTATCCACATCCAGAAAAAGAACCATGGAGTCTGAATGCAGATCAAAGCACATTCCTAGCTCTCTTTTTTACCTTCTGTCTCATGGTTCCTCCCATTGGTTCTAATTCTTCTTTACAACATGACTAATGTGAAAATATTTAATATGAATGTATATGTAGGGCCAATGTCAGATTGTACACCATCAGGGGAGAGGGGGAGAAATTTTAGAACTCAAAATCTTATGGAAGTGAATGTTGAAAACTAAAACTTAATTAATTAAAAAAATTCCAAGGACTTCTAAGGATTAATGAGACAAAAAAAAGAAAAACTGGCTTGAGGGTTTAAAAAAAAAGATGCTCACATACAGAAGAAAAACTCTAGGGAAGGAGAGAGGAACAAGATAGAAGAACTTACTATTTCATAAAAACTGAGCTGCTACAGAAGATATTATTCAAATATAGAATGGAGTATAAAGGAAATAGAGAATTTCATTGGCATCACTCTTATCTGGGGGATAGGCAAGGAAAGTTTATATTTTTTCTTTAGGTGAATTTTAAATATGTCTCTATCCATATATTAGCAATACAAATTGTATATGTATAACATTTAATGTAAATTTGTATTTCATATAAATTATGTGCACATATATGTGTGCTGTGTGAATGTGTGTGTGCATGTGTGAGTGCATGTGTGTATGGAGGCAGCTAGATGGCTTACTGGATAGAGCACTGGGCCTGGAATCAGGAAGACCTGAGTTCAAATCTGACCTCTGATACTTACTATCTGTGTGACCTTGAGCAAGTCACTTAACCCTGTTTGCCTTAATCTACTGGAAAAGGAAATGGCTAACCACTCCAGTATTATTTGCCAAGAAAAGCCCATGGACAGTATTGGGGTGCTATGGTCCATGAGGTCACAAAGAGTCAGAACCAACCGAACAACAGTGTGTGTGTGTGTGTGTGTGTGTGTGTGTGTAATGCTCACATCAGGTAGGTCCTGTTTGATAGCTGGATGAGACAAAAACTTAGATGTACTGAGATGATAGTTTTCACTCATCCACAAATCAGAAAATTTCAGACCCAGGGAAACTGAGACCTAGAGAAATAAAATGACTGTACTAAAATCATATTCCACTTTACATCCTAGAAAAGTTACAACCTATATTATGCTCTACACAGCTACAGTTTGTCATGATTATTTTTATGGCTCATACTCATTTATATGACTTATACATTTCATCTTTTTCCTTAGATTATTATCTTTATTTTTTTCATAACTCCCCAAAAGGCCTGTGGATCTCTGTGCAAAATTCTTGCACACAAAACTTTGTATCCACTCTGTTATAATTAATAAATTAGTGTTTTTACCATAAGCCATGTAACTCTATCTTCTCCACCCAGCATCATTACAGCTGCAGCCATTCATTCTTCTCTCCATTTCCCACTATAAAGAGACTTAGAACCACTGAACTAGAATTATTTTGGTCATTTGATGAGTGTCCTGGGTTCCATAAAATTGGCAAGAAAACCAGAAAGGATGGCAGATAGAAAAAGTATATGGTCTTGCTAGTTGTGAGGAATGATATACAAAAATTCAATGCCCAAGGGAATTACTAATAGGAACAGATTTGATTTGAAAATTTATGGCAAAAAATGTTGCGCTGCAAAGAAATCTTGGTCATGATGAATGCAATAAGGTCATACCCCTGTGCTAACCATGTTATTTCAGTCTGTCTGATCCTAGAATAAACAAAGGAGAATTGCTATAATTTACTGTTAGAAAACACTCTCCTTCCCAGTTAGAAAAGACCTAAAGATGAAATCCTATGTAGGGAGGTCCATAAAACATATGGGAAGAAAGTAAACTTGAAGCATCACCCTATGTCTTGCCTGCCTTGGCTTTTATTCTAAAAACATGGCTGCTACAGCAACTTAAAAATCATTGGAAGTTGAGACTATTTGTCATGCTTATTACAGAGAAATCCCAACAGGTCAGATAACGCTTGGTTTTTCTTTGCTTCTGATCTCTTTGTCCAAGAATTTCCACTGATATGGGTTGTTGGGTTAGGTTTGCTATGAGAGCATTGCTTTATGTATCTGGATTAGTTATTTCCTCATAGTTAACATTAACTGTCAAGGCTAGTGATCTCCAAAATCTCTTGATTACTTCTATCAGTAAAAAAATTGTAGTTACTCATGCTACATTATATGTGTGTACATATGTACATATATGCATATGCACCTATACATGTATACACATATTTATTAAATTTACATATATGTATACTTATGGACTAATATAAAATATGGAAAATAAATTTAAAATAATTAAAGATGAAATAACAGTAATTTGGAAACTAATATATAAATATATTTTGCTCTTACTAGAAATAATACTCACAAGTTATTCTCTAAAATGCAAAACTGACCCTCCAAGGGATGCGTGTGTAGCCACAAAGTAATCTGAGAGGCAGGGAGTGGTCTTGCTGGGAAGGGGGTCAGTTTTCCCTATAGTCTTGAAATCTCTTCACAACCTGACCCACTTCTGTGTTTTAGGCCTCTTTGTGGCTGTCCTGCCATGTTGGCCTAAATTTATTATTCCTCACCCATAATGCTCCATCTCCCATCTCCATGACTGGAATGCCCTGGTTTCCATCAAAGCTCAAGTGCCTCCTCCTGCTTTCTTGGTCTCTCCAGCTACTAGTGACTTCCCTTTAAGGTTTCTTTCCATTTACTTTGTAGGTATACACACACACACACATGCATACATACATACATACATATTCTCTCCCTTATTAGAATATAAGCTACACGTGGGGAAGAAAAGTTTTTGCTTTTTATCTGTATCGCAATTACCATCACTTTAATATTTATCCATTGGATTTAAAGTGGAAACATTTGAAGTTTTAAAAAAATTGCAACAAGAAAATTCTCTATCTCAAAAAAAAATCCCCTCAACATGAATAGCTACTTAAAATAAGTTTCTTGGGCCTCATATTAGTCAGTTTGGAGAAATAAAATTCTTTTGTATTATTAACTCATCACCAAGTAAGAAAATGTTGAAAGAAATGCATAAACTTTTAAAGACAGGCTTTTTATCCACATGCCAGTAGTGAATGCCATCATCTTCATTAATTAGCATTTATTGGATCCATCCATACTGGTTACTATTGCTAAGGAAAACATTCAAACAAAAGGGGAAGTGGCGAGTGGGGGGAAGGAGGAGAGTGAGAGAAAGAGGCAGGCCTTAGAGAGAGCCTTAGGGAATTCCTATAACTTAGGAGGTAGGAAAAGGAATTTAGTGATATAAAGTAGTAGTAATAACACTGGATTTGGAGTCAGGAGACTCGATTCAAATCTCACCTCTGACTATAATTAGTTTTGTGACTATTGGAAAGTAATTTAGCCTCTGAGGTCTTCCATGCCCTCATCTATAAAATGATGGAGTTGGACCAGATGACCTCTAAGGTCCCTTCTGTTTCCGAATACTATGAATCGTCTGTCTAACCATTTAGCTCTAACATATTGAATGACTGAGTTAGAATTCATAATGTCATGCCAGTCTAGAATAACAGGCTTAAGCTATTAAGGTAATATTTAATGCAAATAAATGTAAAATCATACACCTTAAATGTACAGTCCAAAATTTGAACTGCACAAGTATAGGATGTGGGAGACCTTACCCAGAAAGTACTTTACACGAAAACGATCTCAACATCATTTTAGACTACAAACTCAATTTAAGCAAGTAGATAAACAGCTAAAAATCCATGTTAATAGCACTTTTACCAGATCAAGTGAGGTCCCTATCCATTTTTCCTGAGAGGCATACATAGAAAGTTTAATATATAGTGAACTATTAGAATTAGTTATAGGATCTCTGATCCTAAAAGCATCTATGATCTTACTGATATGAATGTTCCTTACAAATATACATGGCTGGGTAATCTAGTGCAACCTTTGTCCTTATCAAAAGGACATTAGCTTAATACAAGGGATTGCTCTAACATGCTAGGAGCCTTCCTTGATGTCTCTTGACTTCTTAAAGAATTTATGGGTTGTCTATCAGTTAGCCTTCATTTGCATAAGGAGTTTTCCATCTTTTTTATTTTTATTTTTAGTAATAATAGATAGTATTTATAAAGTGTTATAAGTTTTGTGAAGTGTATTATATGTATTATCTTCTTTGATCCTTGCAACAACCCTGTGAGGTAAGAGCTATTATTAGCCCCATTTTTACTAATTAGGAAACTGAAGTCAACAATGGTAAAGTGACTTGCCCAAAGTCACATGGCCAATAAATACCAGAGATAAGATTTGTATTGCAGTCTTTCTGAGTCCATGTCTAGTGTTCTATCCACTATATTTTCTAGCTGCCTAAGATTATATGTACCCATGAATCAACCAGTTATGAGAAAGAGGAAAAATGGGCATCTAAGGCAAATATTTCCCATTATCTTGTTCTATAGCATTTTTTTTTTGGAGAGGGACAGGCAAGGCACTAGCAAAGCCAAGTGACTTGCCCAAGGTAACACAGTAGTCAATTTTAAGTGTCTGAGGCCATATTTAAACTCAGGTACTCCTGACTCCAGGGCTGTTGCTCACTGTGCCACCTATACTCTCTATAGTATTTTTCAAACTGCATCAATTTTATAACAAAGTTTATGTCCCAAAAGTGTTTATATTTTTGATCCAAACCTATGGTTTCAATGGTATATTCCAAGTCCTAATGCAGATCAGCAAATGATAATTCACTGACATTTAGATTTGCCTAAGAACACTGAGAGATTAGGTGATTTGTCCAGGGTCATATCCCCAACGTGCCACAGAAACAGAAGCTGAACTCATATGTTCCAATTTCTGAGGCTGGCTTTCTGCCTACTGTGGCATGATGCCTTCCCTTAGATGTTACTAGATCACGTGTGTGCACATGTCCACACACTCACATGCACTTCCTTTGGACTGAGTTTTCAATATGTCTCTCCTTGCCACATAGAAGCATTTAGACCAAATCTCTGGAGCCAAAAAGCTGGATCAGAGAATGAGCTCCCCAAGTTGCATATAAACCAAATCCCAGATTTCTGTATGTCAAGCTCTTGGTGTGGCATGTCTCAAAATGCATCCATATCATATGGGGCACCATTAGAAATTGCCATGCCAAGTAGTAAATCCTATCAGAGAATGACAGGCTCTTACCCCCCCCCACCTTATTTTTTAAATTGAAAGACTAACTCAATTATTTATTAGTACTTCCTTAGAGTACAGTGTCAGCACAGACAATATTTGAAATTAGTATACTATTTGATTAGACTGATTGATTGTTCTTACAGCTGAGGATTTTAACATTCATTAACCATGCTAACCAGTCATTAGTACTTCCTTTATCAGCAAGCAAAGAATAAACAGAAATTCTAATAGAAATTCATCACAGAGAATGTACTCCATACCTAAGCAAGTGTTATGACTGCCAGTGTATTAGATTAACTGCTATAATATTGGCAGCATAAAAGATTTCTGTTATAAAATTTAAAAATATCCTTTAATTAATGTTTACTTTGTAACTGGTCTCTTTTACACTTAAGTAGGCTATACAGATAATCTCTTACATATCCAGCATAATAAAGTGCTAATGGATATTTTATACCTAATATGTTTGTGTGTGATCCCTTAACTATCAGTTTGAAGAAGGATTGAAGACTTATGCTTCAGACAAATCTTTTTTTTCCCACTACTGAGGAATTAAAACATTGAAACCTGTTTTTTTCCCCCAACCAAATTGTTGAAAGAATTTGCGATTCATAATATAAAATACTTATAATGGAGCTTACAATGAATGAATGGACAGATGAATAAAATGAACAAAAGAGCATTTATTAAATGCTTACTGGGCAACTAGGTGGTGTAGTGGATAGTGTGCCAGCTCTGGAGTCAGGAGGACCATAGTTCAAATCCAGCCTCAGACACTTGCTAGCTGTGTGACCCTGAGCAAGTCACTTAACCCTGTTTGCCTCAGTTTCCTGATCTGGAGAAGGAAATGGCAAACCACTCCAGTATCTTTGCCAAGAAAATCCCAAATGGGGTTGTGGAGGGTTGGCCATGACTGAAATGAGTCAACAACAAAAGTGCTTTCTGTGTACAAAACACTATGCTAAGAGGGTGGCTAGGTGGCACAGTGAATAGAGCACCGGCCTTGGAGTCAGGAGGACCTGAGTTCAAATCTGACCTCAGACATTTAACACAAAAGCTAGCCATGTGACCTTGGGCAAGTCATTTAACCCCAATTGTCCTCCAAAAAGAAAAAAAAAACTATGCTAAGAATCAGGGGTACAGATAGAAAGGCATGAAAGCCCCTGTTCTCAGGGAGTTCATCTTCCAATGGGGGAGACAACACATATGGGAGTTCTCATCTGCAAATCAGATGGAAAAGTCCTATAGTACTTAGGATGCAGGAGCACAGCCAATGGTAAGGCATCTTCTATAGTCGTTTCCACTGATTAAATCAGATCCATTTCTAATGTGAACCATTTGAAAATGCCAATGACTTGATTGTTAAGAATCTTCTTTTCTGAATCTTCAATAATTTTGACTACTGAGGAAGCAAATGTCTGATCACATCTCCATAAAAGTTGATTTTCTTCATGGTGGTGGCAGGGGCTAGGCTGGAAATGGGGTCAGTGGTCTTGTGGTGGGGGCCCACTGCTCTCTACTAGTCTTAAAAGACATGACAGTTGATGTGTTGCTAGAGTTTTGACCTATCTAGTGTATGCTGGTCTTGCCTCTCCCTCAAGGTCCCTCACTGTTTCAGCTAAGATGACTGGCCTGCTGGTGAAGATGCCTGGCCTCTCCTGCACAGGGGTTACTCATCTGAATTATTTTAATGGCAAGGCTTTCTCTGGGCCAGGGCTAGTCCCAGGGCTCTTGGGCTTACATGCCCTTTGATGGAAGTTGGCCAACCACTGGTGGTGGTGGTAGGGAGGTTGTTGGTACATTTGCTGCAGAGGCTGCTCCTTTTGAAGATGGCCTGAGGACCAGGAGCCAGGGCCATGGAGTACGCTGCTGTGCTTTGGTCTCTCTGGCCTCAATGTCCTCAGCTCTTTCCATCAGGGTCTGGGGACAGGTGGTGGTCAAAGTGGTGGAAGTGATTTGACCTGCCTGGCATGTGCTCCCTTTGATTTCTCCCTCAAGTTCCTCAGCTGCTTCTGTTAGGTAAACTTGCCAACACAGACATACACATAGCAATACAGCAGAAAGAGGCAACATTGTATAGCTGGTAGAAAATTGACTCAGAGGCAGGAAGACTTCACTTTAAGTTCTACTTCAGGTGCCTCTTGACTGTATTACTCGGGTCAAGTCACTTAACCTCTGAGTATACTCAGGCAAGTCTATCAACCTCTGAGTTTCGGAGCAGTCATTGATCCTTATGGGAGTAGAGGAGAGCCCTCATCAGAAGCTCCCTATACTGATGAAATCACAAATTCGATAAAAAAAATATTTACCTGGCATGTACTCAGTATTCCCTCCCTACTATGAGATAAGGAGCAGGCTTCAAGAAAGGCTATACCCTTCGTGGATACCCCCACCCTGCTCTACAGAAGTACCAACACACCTACATGGTCCTGTTTAGGGGTGGCTAGGTGGTGCAGTGAATAGGGCACCGGCCCTGGAGTCAGTAGGACCTGAGTTCAAATCCGGCCTCAGACACTTAACACTTACTAGCCATGTGACCTTGGGCAAGTCACTTAACCCCAATTGCCCTACCTTCTCCCTCAAAAAAAAGAGAGAAGTGTGGATGAGATTTCTAGGGTTGTCTGTACATATACCTAAGTAGGATCCTATGTCCATATGCATGTTGTACTCATCCGCTTGGATGTTTCTGGAAGTAAGCTCGTTTCAAGGTGAAACCTTTGGCAAGGTAATGTGGTATAGATGAAATAATTCCTGAAGACCTCGGTTTGAAATTCTTCTCCTTTCCCCACAACACACTCTTTGACCAGAGGCAAGTCAGAATGTCTCTGAGACTCAGTTTTCTCATCTGAAAGTTGATAATAATAATATCACTTACCCCATGGAGTTGTTGTCATGCTCAAATAAGGTAATGAATATAACATGCTTTGCAAATATAAGCACTTACACTGGCATCCCAAAAGTCTTAGTGTACTTTTAAGCTATTAAAATTAATAACTTTAAGCTATTAAAGCTTAAAACTGTACCAAGACTTTTCGGTCACCTTTGTAGAAATGTCATTTATTATTATCTAAGAGGAGTTGGGAGTGCTTTTTCCCACCAGTGGCTGCAGAAGAGAAGATATTTTCTGTCAGTCTTCACAACAACCCCATGAAGTAGGGGACATTATGAACCTCATTTAATAATTGAGGAAACTGGGGCAGAGAGAGTTGACTTGCCCAGGGGCACACAGCTAGTAAGTGTCTGCGGCAGGATTTGAAGGCAGGCTATCATGCCTCCAGACTCAGTGAATCCGCTATGCTGCCTTCCTGCACTAGAAGAAACATATATTAAGTGTTTATGATGTGCCAGGTACCATGGTAAGTGTTGGGGTTATATACACAAGCAAGCAAGACAATCTTTGTCCTTGAGGAGTTTGCATTCTAATGGGGGAGATGAAAATGGGAATGGGGATCAGAATATACTCCCACAGTGGCATTAGAGGCCAGATTCTGGGTATAGATTGAAAGTAAATATGAGACCACATTTGCCTTGACTTTTAACATCATATTCATGGTGTGTTTTTACTGGAAAGAAGAATCTGATGTTAACCAATTAAGAAAATAAACTGAGATTTTTTATTATCTTCTTTTTTCTCTCTCTTTTGTTTATTGTAGGAGGTTTTGAATGTGATTGACCATGGCCTGATGGATCTAAATGGGACAAGTGAGGATGCCCTAGAATGGGATGAAACTGACATAAGTAATAAACTAATCAGTTTAAATGAAGAATCCAGTGATCTTGATCCAGAACACACCCACGCACACACCATGCCAAACTTGAAATCCGAGGTGGAGGATGCAGGCAGTGAGGACCGAAGTTATGAGGAATATGCTAGTGACCAAGGAAGATCCCACTATGGCTCTAGCATCACTGCCCCCTCTAGCCCCCATATCTACCAAGTTTATAGCCTTCACAATGTCGAACTTTATGAAGAGAACCACATGCCATTTCTGACAACCAGCCCCAACCTCCCCAGAATAACTCAGCCTAAAGTTTTAACAAAAAGTCTCAGCAAAGACTCTTCATTTTCATCCACCAAATCTTTGCCAGACCTTGTAGGTGGTATTGCTTTGGTTAAGCCTTGCACATGCCACGGAAGAGACATGAGTCAACATTCTGGGAGTGAGAGTGGCATCGTCAGCGAAGGGGACACCGAAACCACAACCAACTCTGAAATGTGTCTGCTGAATGATATGGATGGACCTCCGAGTAACCCTGAAACTGAACACCCAGGTCCTCACATGAGTGATGTAGTTAACATATTAAAACAAAAAATTAAAGACGAGGAGGAAGACATTAAGCCTCCAAATAGTTCTCAGTCACCCGTATCACCAATGTGTTGTGTAAATGGAAAAGATGGAGATTTAAACAGTGTTACCAAGCATAGCCCTGATTGTTTGGAAGAAGAATTACAAGGAAAACATGATGTGTTTACATTTTATGATTACTCATACCTCCAAGGCTCAAAACTCAAATTACCAATGGTAATGAAACAATCACAGAGTGAAAAAGCACATGTGGAGGACCCATTGCTTCGTGGTTTTTATTTTGATAAAAAACCCTGCAAATCTAAACATCAGGCTACAGAGTTACATCCAGATGCAGCTCCCCACGAATGTATTCTGGCAAGTGTGCCCCATGAAATGGATCCCAATTCCTGTAAAAGTGGCAATGGAGAGAAGTCATTACCAGGCATGCAAAATGCCAAGCAACTCCCTCTACTCTTTCAAAGCTCTTCCTTGGAGTCCCTTTCACCCGGAAGTGACTTATTTGGATCAGGCATCTTGAAAAATGGTGATGGCCTTCAACGGAGCACGTCACTGGAAAGCTGGTTAACATCATATAAAAGCAATGAAGATCTTTTTAGCCGCCACAGCTCAGAGGACATCAGTGTGAGCAGTGGTTCAGTTGGCGAACTAAGCAAAAGAACTTTAGATCTCCTAAATCGACTGGAGAATATCCAGAGCCCCTCGGAACAAAAGATAAAGCGTAGTGTTTCTGACATCACTCTCCAAAGCAGTTCCCAAAAGATGTCCTTCCCAGGCCAACTGGACATAGCATCCTCTATCAACGAAGACTCAGCCGCCTCTCTCACTGAACTCAGTAGCAGCGATGAGCTCTCCCTTTGCTCAGAGGATATCGTACTGCACAGAAACAAAGTCCCACAGGATTCAAATGCATCCTTCCGGAAACGTATTACCCACTCAGTGGCGGATGAGAGTGATGTCAATGTCAGCATGATCGTTAACGTCTCCTGCACCTCTGCTTGCACAGATGATGAAGATGACAGTGACCTACTCTCCAGCTCCACCCTCACCTTGACTGAAGAAGAGTTATGTGTCAAAGACGAAGACGACTCCAGTATTGCAACTGACGAGGAGATTTACGAAGAATGCAATCTAATCTCAGGGCTGGATTACATCAAGAATGAATTGCAGACCTGGATTAGACCAAAATTTTCACTGTCGAGAGAAAAGAGGAAATGTAATCTCAGCGATGAAATTCAGTGCAGCAAAGATAGAGGCAGCAGTGAGACATCTAACACCACAGATGCCCTGAATATTGAAGCCCTTTTGAATGGCTCCATAAGGCGGATGCCTGAAAATAACGGGAATGGTAAAAATTCATCTAAAGTGCATGAGATTGGGACAAAGAGAGAAAATAAAAAGAATTTTCCCAAAGTCAATAAAGATCCATTTGTAGATGATATGGAGAATGGCAATGTCGAAAGCATTCCAGAAAGACCAAAGGAAACACCAAATGGAATTTCAAAGGTGTCAAAGGATCTTGTTCCAATTGAGAATGAGGCTTTAGAGTGTGAGAGCTGCATGTGTGAAGCGTTTACAGATAGCTCTGATGATTCAAATGTGGAAGGGAAGGAATCTGTTCCTTCACCTTCCAGGAACCCTCCAAAGGAATGTCAAAACCACTCAATTTCTGAAATTCAAAGTGCAGCTTCTATTCCTACTGACACGTCTTGTCCAGAACATGCCACTGAAACCAGTGTGATCAACAAACCAGATCCAGCATTACTAAAATCTTCATCTGACAATGCACCCAGAACAGCTGAAAAGCCTGCTGATCACTCCCCAGCATTGGAACCCAGTGAAACAGAAGAAAAAGTTGCTATGGATGACAGAATTTCCTGTTGCAACTGTGAGTTGGATGCTTTACATAAACAAGATACAGAAGGTTGTTCAGTACACAACTTTGTTAAGGAGATCATTGACATGGCTTCAACTGCCCTGAAGAATAAATTCCAACCTGAGAGTGAGGCAGCCACTCCCACATCATTAGCTCAGATCAAGGAAAAAGTGTTAGAGCATTCTCACAGGCCCATCCAGCTCAGAAAAGGAGACTTTTATTCCTACCTTTCCCTCTCATCTCATGACAGCGACTGTGGGGAGGTCACCACCTACACAGAAGAGAAAAGCCACTCTCTGTTGCCACCTGACTTCCCTGAATCGGGCCCAGATGAAAAAGAGGATATTGAATGTTTCTTTGAGGCTTGTGTTGATGATGAGGAAGGTGAACAGCAATGTTATTTCTCCAGTGAGCCCCCAAAGGAAGCTGTGGTGTCAGAAAAAGATCCAATTTCCCTAGAAGGGACTAAAGCCTCCTCTAACTACAGTGGGTTTTCTTTCTCGAGTGATCAAACTGACACGGGCACTCTGAGTCCCACCTCCCAGAAAAGATCTGACATTGGAGAGGAAATGTGTAATGAGTTTGGTACTTCAAACAGCTGTGAGGCGAGTTCAGCCCTACCTGCTGCTCCAAGCGAGAGTAATGAAGAGAGTAGTTCTGGGAAGCCAGGTGGTTCTGGGATGCTGGAAGATGGTTGTGCTGCTTTAGCCAAAAGTATAGTTCCAGGCCTCCCATCGAAGGCAGAACAGATGAAAGACCAGGCTGTATTGCACCCTAACAGTAAAACGTTAACCTGTGAAGAAAACCTCCTGAACCTTCACAACGACCGGCATATAAATATGCACAGGTAGAATGTAATCCTCCCCGGGCACATAAATCATCTCATTGAAAGGTATGTGCAGTCTTTATGTGATTAAAGATACATGCATTGTGAAGGGGAATGACACTCCACAGGAATACCATTTACCATATGCAGTTCCTATAAATGACTTGTTAAGTAAATCTATAAATACAGTAATGCAATTTTGATCCAACTCAACCAGCATAGAAGAAAAGGCTAAATTAGGTTGACTGGAGTTGCTATCATGCTAGAAATCTAGGTACAGTAAGCTGAAATAATTCCTGTGAGAAAGAAAGAAAAATAGAGAAGGAAGGAAGGAAGGAAGGAAGGAAGGAAGGAAGGAAGGAAGGAAGGAAAGAAGGAAGGAAGGAAGGAAGGAAGGAAGAAAGGAAGAAAGGAAGGAAAGAAGGAAGGAAGGAAGGAAGGAAGGAAGGAAGGAAGGAAGGAAGGAAGGAAGGAAGGAAGGAAGGAAGGAAGGAAGGAACTTTTTCTAAATTGGTGTTTAATTAAGGATGTGATGTGATGAAAAGAGGGCTGGATTCAGAATCAGAGAACATCAGATGGAATTCCTACTCTACCACTTCTTGTCTGTGTGGTCTTGGAACAGGCTATTTAACCTCTTCATTTGTAAAATAAATGGATTGAACTTAGCCTGCAAGGTCCCTCCAGCTCAGAACCTATGGCAATCTTTTTTCATTATCTCATGCTAGCTAGGGGAACTGAAGCATTGAGATAATAATAGTTAAGATGTAAATAAGTCAAGTTTTTCAAAGTTCCTTAAGCATATTTTCTTATTTAATCCTCACAATAAACTTGTGGAGAATCTGTTATTATTATCCTCCCAATTTTAGCAGATGAGAAAACAGGGACAGAGAGTAGTTAAATGACATTTCCAGGGTCACTCAGTTAGTACTTCTCTGAGATAGGATTTGAATTCAGGTCTTCCTGAATTTATTTCCAGTGCTTTATCTACTATTCTACCTAGCTGCCTCAGATAATCATCTGAATGCTTTAGCCCCTCTCCTCCCAAATCTGACATCGATAGTCAAAGGAGTGCCCAAATTAGGATTAACCAAATTATATACTTTTCACTGATTTCACTTTTCTCTGTGTAAACACCATCAGTTTGTTAAATCATTTTCCCCCTTTATACTAGCATATTGTTGCTTTCCCTCTCAGATTCTCTCTCATTTACCCCAAATAGTTCCTAGTTTGTACATTGCTACTCGTATATTATATTCTCTCCCCCATTAGAACTTCTTGAACATTAGAATATGTGAGAGCCTTGAGGGTGGGAATCATTTGCCTTTGTTGATATCCTTAGCACTTAGAACGGTTCCTATCACATAGTAGGCACTTAACAAGTGCTTCCGTGATTGACTAAGGAAGAAGATTTGGATGCTTTGAGATGAGCAGCCTTTAGGTTAAGGATCATGCTCCAGCCTGATTTGCCTTGGATGATACAATCTACAGCTGCTTTTATCACAGATGATTCCCCAGTAACATGTTATGCTTTCACAATTACTGAAAAAAATGGCCCAGTTTGAGAAATAAAGTAGGGGGAAGGCAACTCGATGTTATTTTCAGTTTTGAATTAATCGGGGCTCTTATTTTACCCAAACATACCTGAGGCCCCAAAAATACAGTGCAGAAAAAGTATGTGACAGGTTAATAGAATTTGGGTAAAAACAGAATTTTAAAATCTTGTCTGAAGATGACAGGTTGGTTTCCATCATTTTTTAAAAAACTCTCCTTTTAAAATTCCACTCTTCATATTTAATAAGACAGTTATTGATTGTTAAATTTGAGGTGATATTATATCCATAACTGAGACAAAAATTCCATTTTTCCCATTTCAAAAATCCAGTGATGAATACTCTGTCTCAGTCTAGTTTGAAGAAGCAAAATCTGAGTTACCCAATGTGGGAATTATATTTCACGAAAGTATGAGCTCCCAGTTGGCCCCCCTTTAGAAGCTTAATGTTGTAACCTAAACTCGTGCTATAGGAAATGAATTACAGAAGCAATCTACCCTAATTTGTTAACTTATTCAAATAACAGTTATTATACTTAACTATGCTAAAGATTATCTTTTTTGTGGCAGATTGTTTATTTTTTGATGAGCCTAATTACTGATTTTCTAAAGGTAATTTACATTTATTACAAATACATCTTTTAAAATGTGACAGATAAATGTTGTTCCCATAATGTATTATGAAAAAAGTTACTATTTAAAAACACATTATTTAATTTGAAAGATGAATGGCAAACATCATTATTTTTTTCCTGTTAACACCTGTGCCCTAAACTCATTAAAATGTGTGATTCTGTGTAGAGCTGTAAGAGGTGGAGGTGGGGGGCAGGGGGAATCTATACCATATATATATAAACCCTAAAAATAAACTCAGTATGCAAAATTGGAGAAAGAAGCTTGACTTAGTAATGTAGCTCAACTAATTTTACACTGTTTCGAGCTCTATTTACATTGTTTGGGAATGAGAATAAAAGCAGTGAGAGAAACATATTCTCTATTAAATGTGTCCATACTCTAATTACATTCTTTATCAGCGTGCAGTAAAACTGACCATTAGAAGACAGTGAGAGCAATTCCATAAACTTCTCCAAAACCACCTCGGCTGGCGATTATGCAGCTTGCTTTGCCAGCCTACAGAGGGGCTTAGAAGAGCCCAGCTGAATCTCTTTTCTCAAAGGATATAAAAGCTTGAAAGAAACAGCACTCTGAGCATGACATCATGTGACCATGACCCCCAAGTCACCAGTCACGCCAGGATCTGGAAGCTCATATTCAGAGCACGACAAACTCCAAGCACTAAGGAATCCTGTTCCCCATCAGATTTGGAAAGCACAGACTGCTATGCCTTGTGATCTTTCAGGAGTTTATTCCTCGTCCTTTGTAAGGGGCAGGCAACAGAAATGACAGCAAGCTCTGCTTTTGAAAGCAGGGGGAAAGAATCTTCTGATGCAGTCCCAGCATCCTATAAGCAGGGCCAGCATAAAACCATCTAGTCAATGTTTTCTAAATCCGGAGTGTTTCATTCTTTGTATCTGTATCCCCAGAGCGTAGCAAAGGGCCTGACATGAGGAGGTACTTAATCAATGCTTACCCATTGGATGACTGGGTACCTGCTATGTGCATGGCATACCTCTGTTCACTATGGAGGAAACGGGAACCAGATCTCCATCACATATAACAAAACAACAACCACAATAACAATAATTCCTGGCATTTATGATACTTTAAAGTTTGCAAAGCACTTTACATCTGAGTTTCATGGCAATCCTGTTAGGAACTGCAGGTATGATTTTCATCATTATCATCTTAGAGAGGAGGAAAATGAGGTCCACAGACTTTCTCATAGTTACAGAGCCAGATGTCAGAAGCAGTATTTAAACCCTTGTTTTTGGAAGTCTAGCTCTATCCATCATTCTATGCCTTCTTTAAAGCAAGGGTTCTTAACCTTTATCATGTCATGGGCCCCTTTAGTAATCTACTCAAGTTTATAGATACCCTAAAAGAACGATGTTTTTACATGCATAAAAAGACACACAGGATTACAAAGGAAACCAATTAACATATCATCTTTAAAAAAACAACCAAAAAACAAAAACAGGGCATGGACCCCAGGTTAACTCCTGCTCTAAAGCTATTTTTTAAATAATCATTCAGGGAGCATTGATTAAGCATTTACTAAGTGACAGACACTATTCTAAGTACTCAGGATGTAAATGGAAAGTGAAAACACTAAATACTAAAACGCTATTAAAAAGCCATTTGCACCAGGGTTAGGGAATTTTGCAGTTTTGTGCAAAGCATCTGAGGACTGGATTTTTCTGTTTTCATGCAATTGTTTGGGCATTGTCCCCAAGCTGTGTATTCCAATTCTGCCCTGAGAGCTCTGTGACCCAGGACATATTATTTAACTTCTTTATGCTTTTCCTTTCTCATCTATGCCCCCAATGCCGAGGTGCCTTCAGGATTAAGGTAATGAATAAATAGGAAAAATGACCATAAAATCTTTGGAAAAAAAGAAAGTGCTATGTATATAAAAGCTTAATGATCGTAATTGTTCTTCCCAGTAAATGCGGTCAAGCAAACGGAAAAAAGCTGCGTTTCCATTTAGACTGTTTGAAAGGCAGTCAGTCAGAGAATTCTTTTACCAAGACACTGTTTTTACTACACGAAATTCAATTTGCCGGCTTTTCCAGAAATAAATTCTGAGACCATAAAAAGCCTCTATTTTATAATGTCATCCTTGTAAGTCTATAACTTAGGAGAAGCAGATACAGTCTGCAAACAGGTAACCAAAGAAAACCTTTTACCTACAAGGAATCTAATTAAAACTCACCCTCAAATGATTGAGGAGAAAACTTGATCTAAGCCAACCCAGTATGCATGATGCAGTTGCACTGGTTTCCAGGCATACCGCTGTGCTTTTCACTATTTGCCCCTATTTGCCATGTTTCTATAAAAATAGAGAGGTCAGTTACAGCAAATCACATCAAAGGAAAAGGTAACTGGATAGATCCAGATATTTCTGCTTAATTTGGAAGAGGCACATAATGCATGTCTGGAGTGCCTCCTAGGAACTGCCTAAGAGATGTACTTTGCACTAATCTTTTCGCTGTATTCTGACAGTTATTTCTTCATAATCCTCATCATAAGCCTCTGCTCTGTGATGAATAGTTTAACCCTAAACTTCAGGCTGGAAAAATTCTAGGGTTTAAAATTTTAACTCATTACTTACAGCAGAAATATACTCCATTTGAGACTTTACTTTCTTGGGATTCCTTCCTGCTTTTTTCCTTTTGGCTGTAATATCCCTTCTGTTTTTCTGATCAACAAATATGAGAGGGGCTAGTCTATAGGACATATACTTTGGGAATATGAATGCATATACCTGTATATGTATTATACTAATCAGGGTACATAGCACTACAATGTGTTATACTACATATAATTAAATTACATATTATGCATAGTTTATGTAAGCACAGGGTCATTTTCAAACTGATTGCTACTCAGCATCCTTAAGTAATCCCAAACTTCTTTAAAGCTTCTCCAATGAGGAAAAGAGGAGAGAATGGGAAAGGAAAGGAAAGAAGAGGGGCAGTTAGGTGGTGCAGTGAATAGAGCACCAGTCCTGAAGTCAGGAGGACCTGAGTTCAAATCTGGTCTCAGACACTTGACACTTAACTAGCTATATGACCTTGGGCAAGTCACTTAACCCCAATTTCCTTGCCTTCTCTCCTCCCAAAGAGAAAGAAAGGGGAGAGAAAGGGTGAGAGGGAAAGAGAGAGGGGGGAAGAGAGGGGGAAGGAAGGGGAGGGGGAGAGGGGAGGAGGAGAGGGGATGGGGGAGAGAAGGGAGGGAGAGGGAGAGGGAGAGAGATTTGGTCCAAACTCATTATTTGGGTATTCTTTGAACTAAGGATCCTTAACTGACCTAAACTTGAAATTTAGATTTCCTTCTATCTTAGGAAGTTGTTTTGGCCCATTTGAAAATAGGAAGGCAAGATGGTGTTTTTACAGATTTGTAGTCAAACCACAAAATGTAAAGACTTAACTAAATCTTTTTTTTTAATTTTCACCATGTTTTCTACACCTTGAACTCTTAGTTATGAACAAGTAGTTATTTTAGTTTGCTTTCAAGGATCTGAAACACATCACAACTGATCTCTTTTTTTTCCTAGATATAGCCCAGTAACAGGCATATTTATTTGCTCAAATCACATCTAATCAATAAGAATCTATTAAGCATCTGCTACATTCCAAGCAGTCCCTGCCCTAAAAGTGATTAAATTCTACTGAAGGAAAAACAACATGTTTATAGATGAGTGGATATTGGAAACACAGAGATAGGAACTGGACCTATGATGGCATCAGTGTAACAGATGTTCTAATGAAGAAATTCTTCCTGCCAATGCAGCTCAGTAACTTCTCCACAATTTATAATCTTGGAAAGCTGGCTAGAGAACTGAGAAGTTACATGACTTGCCCAAGATCACACAGACAGTATATAGCAGAGGCCTAGGACCGCCTTCCTAGCTTCAGGGCCAGCTCTCTGTTACATCACACTGCCACTCGAGGATGTATACAAAATAAGTTCAAAGGGATTTTGGCAGGAGGCAGGTGAATGAGTTGAACAACAGGTGATTCAAGAAAGGCTCTTTCAGGAAAAAGCACCTGTACTGAACTCTGAAAGAATTTAGAAGCTCTAGGTATGGGCAACTGCCCTTTAAGTGTTAACTCAAATAACTGGGATGTGGAATGCTATAACATGGAGCATGGGGGACAATGGGTAATCAGCCTGGAAATATATACTGGAGTCAGTCTATAAAAGGCTTTGAATGCCAAATAGAGGAGTTTTTATTTTATTCTAGAGGTAATGGGGTATCGCTGAAGCTTCTTAAGCAGAGGTAGAGTCACCTTATGAGACTAAAACACATGTCTTTGTATAAATCCCCCACTATGTCAGTGAAACCACAAGCATTTTAAAATCAGAAGTCCACCTTGTAAAGAAAGTGAGTTTACTTTTGGGACCAGGGTAAGTATTCCTTATCCCTTTCTGCGTAACTGGGCTTTAGAAGCCTCACATTTTCATATTGATTGGAGCATTCTTTGTGTGCTGAAAAATAAATAAATAAGCCAGTTCACAGACAATAATGAGGATAGGGTCCAGGTAAAAGGTCAAATTCGATAATTTTCCTTGTTACTTTTGAAACAGAGGTTTTAAAAAGAAAAAAAAATCAATAAATTTCCCACATTAATTCTAAGACATTATTGACACTCAAGCAAGGTTGTTGAAAACTCTCCCATTCATACTGTTTGGATGCCTACATTGAGAGATGACCACCAGCAATCCCCTGATAGCTGTCTCCAGTGTATACTGCAAATGTAATTTCTGAAATGTGCTATTACTTCTTTGTTTGTTTGTTTCCTTTCAGAAGTCTGGTTGCACTCCAGGTGCAGGCTCATCCTCCTAACCCTGGGATGGCCTTGGGTTCCATTGTGTCACTGCCTTTTGTTACACTGACTCCTCCCAAGATAAATATTCCTTCCAAATGCAATTCGTCCATGTGGGCTTTGTGATTTGGCTGCGTGGTGCACTGGTCCTCCTCAGATTATAGTTTTTTCTTCCCTTTTCTTTTCTTGTTTGAAGTATAGCAAAGCCATTTGTTTTCACAAGGATTCTTGTCCCAAGCTACCTCTACTGATCCTGTGTTCCTCAGCTGGACATTTCCGTCGGCTCTTCTCCTGACTGTTCTTTAAAGTTCTACAATTCACCAAATTGCAAGTGTATTCAATTCACCTGTTTAGAATGATATCTGCAAATGCTTTCCTATGTCATATCTCACATATAACAAATTTCTGGTATAATGCCTATGCTTATTAGAATGGTTTGACCTAAGCAAATATTTGATTTGATTTGATTTCAGTAAAGGAAAGAATCCTTACTCTTTTTTGATTCTGACCATGATAAATAAAGTAATTTTTTAAAAGCACTATTTTATTTATTTCATTTAAAAAAAAGACCTATGCAACACTTCAAGAAACAACTACACAGTGTTGTATGTTATAAACTGGTAACATTCTACTATTGAATTATGTACAACATTTTGGTTTTTTATGCTTCTTGAGGTGGTAATAAGAAAAAAACATTTTTTTAAAAATGTGTGCCTTGCTGTATTTCTTATACCATTTATTAAAAAAAAGCTGCTTTCACAGTAAAATTATGTTGGTTTGAAAGGAGGAAATAGCAAGGTTAAGATGTGTGAATAATTTCTGTATATATGTATAACCAAGTGCAAACATTGATGTATAATGACAGTATAAGATGCTTTCATGTTTTGTGATGTCTAGTGATGTGGAAAATATAAGCCTTAAATCCATTAGATTGCATGGTAATTAGAACTGGCATAATAAACATAGTTTATTGGGGGAAAAAAGCCTAATCAGTGATCTCTTCTACCTGTGCTCCTTTAGAAAGAAATCTCTGCATCCTGTTCTAGAAATAATATACAGTTTTGAAATTTCAATACTTGGCAAGAGGCTTTGAGTTACTTTACCTAAATCAGGGATTGTAAATGGAGTCTTCAAAGTCTAAAGGTCTTTCTCATCATATACATGTACATATCAAGATTCAGTAGCATTCTACTATAAACTCACTGCATCCCCACCACCACCAATTAATAAATATTTATTCAAGACTTTTATTTCTTCTTTATCATTAATTGATTGTTGATTCATTTCAGGGTTTTTACTGCCTTTAAATTCCACTCATTTACATAGTTCCCCAGGATTAATTTCATGTGTACAAATATATGGACCTTTTAAAAAAAATAAATCTAGACCAAATTACGCCAGTGTAGACAAATTCACATGGAATGTTCATCTAGCAAGACAACTTCACAGAATCATAGCATTTAAGAGTATGAACATACTTAGGAGGCCATGTTCCCAGAAATGCTAAAGAGGATGATTGACATGCCTAGGATTTTTGTCAGGGGCCAAGCTTAAACCCAGGTCTTCATGTCCCAGAGGCCAGCTCTCTATGCATTCTACCATGCTTGATCATATTTTTTTTCCTTTGTATCATATCTCTGATTTTATTAGAATAGGGAACTCCTCTGAGCAAACTTCTTTTTTACTAATTCAGATCAGACTTGTTAAGTAAAGCCTTAAGTCTTAAAGAGTTATCTGAGAAACTGGTAAGTGACTTGCCCAGGGTCACACAGTTAGTATGTGTCAAAGGCAAGATTTGAACCAGATCATCCAGACTCCTAGGCCCCCATTTACTTTCTACTTCATGATGCTATCTATATTGATGTATATATGTATATTGTGTACATATATGTATGTATATTTACCCACAAGAATTTTTAGTGGATATAAATTATGCTTTTGTATGTGTATGCTTTTGTACATAGATATATGCATACTATACATACATACTCTACATGCACAGAGAAACATTACATATCTCTATCTAGGGAATTTATGTGTGTAGAGACAAATATTTTCATAGTTAGCATGATCACTGATTCAGACAGAACGTCTCAAATGATTATATTCTATACCTCAACTATATCAAAGGAAAAGAAGACAAGATATTTTCTCTTCAGTGCTACTTTTTAGATCAGGAATTTATAAATCACTTACTGTTCCAGAGGAATCTAGGTAAACAGTCCATAGATCCCTGGGCCTAGAGACAGGAAGGTAAAACTCATCGTTTACTTATTAGAATCAATAAGTCAATTAAGCAGTATGTATTTATTTGAGGATTTGCAATGTGTTCAATCTTGCCATAATCTATGCTCAACAATGAGTCTAAGAAATGGAAAGGAATTTCAGGATCATCTAGTTTAACTTTCTGTCCAAATTAGAAATCATTTCAATAACATACTTAACAAGCGATGAGCCATCATCTAATGGAACACTCCATAATGGGGAACTCACTACTTTGCCAGAGACTTTCTCTATTACTGAACAATTCTTATGTGTTAGAACATTCTTATATTGAACTAAAATTTGTATTCTAACTTCTACCCATTGGCCTATTTCTGCCTTCTGCAATGTCTACTCTACTTTCCATGTGCTAGCCCTTCAAAGGTTTGAACAAAGCTATCATGGTCTTCCTCACTAAATTTTCTCTTCTCAGTGCCTTCAACATTATCAAATACACCAAAAGAAGAAAGGCCATTTTCTCTTAAGTGGTTCTTTGCAAGTAAGGCATTTATTAAGCAGTTACTCTGCCAGGTATTTTATTGAATGCCAAAGAAAGTTTATGGTCTAGTTGGGGAGAGGAGACATACACTTGGGGAAAAAAAATAAATTAGAAAACAATATGGTATACTATTGTAAACAAGACCTAGAAGTAGGATACCAACTGATCTTTTGAATACTTTTGGAATCAGAGAGTTCTCTGTGGGTTGGAGAAAGAAAGCGTGGAGAAGAGGTGGGGCATATCATGGCAGACTGGAAAAAGTACTGGCTTTAGGCCAGAATACCTTGATTTGGACAGCTGCATGGCTCAGTGGATAGAACACCAGCTCTGGAGTCAGGAGGACCTGAGTTCAAATCCAGTCTCAGACACTTACTAGCTGTGTGACCGTGGGCAAGTCACTTAAATCCAATCACTTCCCCCCAAGTAAAACAAACAAAAATCTGGGTTTGAGTCCCAGCTCTGTCACCTAATATCTGTGTGACCTTGACAAGTTAGGAATTAGCTTAGAAGCTTTCTAAGATTCTTTCCAATTCTGTGATTCTATAATCTTTGTTTTTAAGGAGCACTTAAGTTTGATTGAGAATTCCCTGATTGCATTTATTTCAGGCATATAGATTCAGTCACGGCATACTTCAATACTTTTTTTTTGCATTTAAAAATACTAATTATATCAATTCAGTTTTAATTTGTTCATGGTCCTAAAATAATTAAGCTAGATTTTAGAACTGGACAAGAACCCAAGACATTATCTAATCAAATCATATATATACAGGCCTGGTGAATAGTGGTGCCAGTCAAAGCAGGTAATTGTCTGTTTTCATTGAAT
The DNA here is from genome assembly GCF_028583685.1 of Petaurus breviceps papuanus. Classification (NCBI taxonomy): domain Eukaryota; kingdom Metazoa; phylum Chordata; class Mammalia; order Diprotodontia; family Petauridae; genus Petaurus; species Petaurus breviceps. The sequence goes on along the minus strand of NW_027186492.1, from coordinate 11,149,364 downwards.
TCAGTTTCTTTTCATTCCCGTGGTGGCTCTTATACAGGTTTATCAGCCTAGTGATCAATGAATTTGTCCTTATGTACAGCCCAAAACACCACTGTTTTAAGTTAAGTCCATTTGTTAGATCTTTCCTAAATATAAGATTATTTTTTTTAAATGAGCAAAAAAAACACCAATGTCCTTTCACAAGTTTGAAGTTAATTATAAAATTTGCTACTTAGCCTTTACTCCTCTAACTCCTCTTTTTCGCAAATTATTTTTTTAAACATTTTGTTCTTTCTTCTCCAGTTTTCCCACACCATTTTAAAAACAATAGAATCGCAATCTGATTACTGGAGAGAAATAACAAAGCACTTCTTGTGTTTAAAGGAGATAATTATAAGGGGAGAATTACTTGCATTTTAGACTGATGAGTAAATAAGCATTTAAATTTTTTTTAAACTATCTAAATTTGTATAATTTTTTTTTGTGCATTGAGTCAGACTTTAGTGAATGGAGTTGTTGATATTATACTGCTCAGTTTTTAGCTATTCAATACTTGGAGTATCCATTAATATTTCTAGTAACAATAGTTTGTTAATTTAATCGGTTCATCACCTCCTAATTTGGAGTACTTTCTTCAATGATGTTTGTCTCAAGACCTCCACACCTCACCCTCCTTGATTCTCATTCATGTCCTTTCACAGATTTTCCCTACAGGAGCTTCCTGTATGTTGAAGGCCTCCATCAGGTTTTGTACTATTCTGGGATACGGTTGTAGTTGGGCTGTCTGTCGTCTCTCATATTTTCTACCTTTCCAGCCCACCATCTTTGCCAATTACACAGGGCCTCAATGTCTTTTACATAAGTTCTCATGCATAAATTATCACTAACAGAATGTTGCCCCATAGTTACACCACCATGCACATGTCTGATGGGTTACCAATAGCTTTTATTCTTCTGAGATAATTGCTATAGAAAATGACTGTAAATATTTCATTGCTGTTATGTTTCCTTAATATTCCCTCCTTGTATTACAACAATAGAAACAATAGCTAGCATTTATACGGTGCTTTAAGATTACAATACTGTTTGCAGATATCTCATCTGAGACAAGCAACAAGCCTATCAAGTCGGTACTATTATGATAACTCACATTACAGATGTGAAAACTGAGGCACACAGAGGTTAAGCAACTTGCCCAGGACCACACAGCTAGTAAGTATCTGAGGCTGGACTTGAACTCAGGTCTTCTTAACTCCAAGGTCAGCACTCTGTCCACTATGCTACTTGGGAAGATTTGACACCCAAGGTATCTTTCCAGAAGGATTGGTCTATGTCTAGATGATGGAGGAGAGAAGCATCATATATTATTCCAGCTTTAACTCTTTCAGGACCATCTTGCCATAAACTTGAATCATCAGAGTAGTTGTAGAAAGCTGTTCTCTCACTAGCCACAGTAGGCCTAGGTTAATTAATGGGACTTCTGGCTGTGCTTTGCTGGCCATAGCAGGATGAATCTGGGTCTCATACTCTGGGATGGTCATTAACAGTGGTCACAGACTACTCATCACATCAACATTCAGCATGAACTTGTGTGCACATTCTAGGGAAAGTCATAGTTACAGAAAAGAGAGAGACTTGTCCTATGCTTCCCACTTATCAAGGGAAGAGGGACATTGAATGCATAAAAAGTCAAGGAAATCTGCTCTCCTGGAGTACAAAAGTCAAACTGAGAATTTCAGACCCAGATTCTTCATAGCCATCACCAGCAGAACATTATATTTATGGTTAGTATTTCCTTTGGGGAAAAAAGTGAAATCCAGAATAACTGAATCACAACGTACAGCCTGAATCTGCCTCATGTTAACCATGGAGAAATAACCAAAGATTGTCTTGTCCAGGTAATTCTTTCTCACCTGCTACATGAAGCAGTATAATGAATTTTAAGACTCTATAGAAGTAGAGAAGACTCTTACCGAGTCCACCCCATTTGCCACTATGTGCACTATATGTGCCCCAATCTTGCCTCAGACAATTACTGAGTAGCCCTGGGCAAGTCATTTAACCACTGTATGCCTTAGTTTCCTCATCTGCAAAGTAGGGATCATAGTAGCACCTGCATTACAGAGTTATTGAGAGATTAAATGAAATAGTATTTGTAAAGTGCTTTGCAAACCTTAATGCATGAGATAAATGCTAGTTATTTATTATCGTCTTCATTATTATTACTTTGCTGTTCAGTCCTTTTCAGTGACCCCATTTGGGGTTTTCTCAGCAAAGACACTGGAGTGATTTGCTGTTTCCTTCCCTAGTTCATTTTACAGATGAGGAAAAAGGCAAAAAGGGTTAAGTGACTTGACCAGAGTCATACTGCTAGTGTCTGAGGCTATAATATTATTATTAGTAATGTAATAATTATTATATCAAGACCTGTGCTTTCATTCATTTAGAGCATTCCTTCCATTGTTAATGATTGTAACTGGTCCATAACTTAGAGAGAATCCTCTGAGGCTCAGAGTGGTTAAGTGATTTGCCCATGGTCACAGAGTTAACAAGTATCAGAGGGAAGATCTGAACAGAGGCCTTCCTGATTCCAAATCCAGCATTCTATCCACACTATCATTTTGCCTCTCATCCTGTAGTTCTCATTCTCTAGATACATCTGTAAAATGTGCCACATGATCTGCGGGTGCATGATATAATAATATAGCACATACAATGCTTGGCACTTTCTCTCCAGGTTGTCCCTTCCTCCCTCCCCAAAACAAACAATACCCCCCAAACCCACTATGAGTTGTATTCCAACTGGATTTAATAAGAAAAATCATTTAAAATTCTAAAATATTACTAAGTAAATACAACATTAACATCATGGCAAAAATGTTTCTACATGACTCAATCAATTGAATGATCGAAGTCACTACAGAGAATTCAAATTTATAAGATATCACTTCAAATCTAAATATTCCCCAGTCATTGGTTCATCAAAAACACTGTATACTTTTTAAAAAATGTTAAAAATTCTTTTTACATATAATTGGAAAAAATATATAAACCTTTAATGGTATAAAAAACAAAAAAAATGCTACTTTACAGAAATATCCTTTCTATTAATTAATCAAGTTATTTACACTAAACCATGAAGATATAATTCCCCTTATGGAACAGATGTATGTGACTTGTGTTTATATATGTGTGTGTGTGTGTGTGTGTATTCACATACTAATATATTTCATTTATTTCAAACTTCAACTTTTATTTATTTTTTTCTCTGTGGTTAATAAAGAACCTGAAATTTAATTTGCCATTAAGATATAATTGAAAATCAACAAAAAACTAGCTGTGTGACCTTGGGCAAGTCAATTAACCCCAACTGCCCTTCCTTCCCCCTTCAAAAAAAAAGAAAAAGAAAATCAAGACAAAATACCAAAATGGTCCTATTTTTGATCTCAGACACCAATGACTGATTAATGCTGCTTTGGACAAGTTGGTACAAATTGGCATCCTTTTTAAAGTTCTTTGGGACAACCTGATTTGGTTTCCAACCCCTTCTCCAAATACTTTTCTCCGTATTCTATAGCACTGTGGTATTTTAATTCCCCGAATTTATGAATGACTGTTTTTCACACATAAAGCTAATTTTAAAAAAAGAAAACATTTTATGAAGAACTAGAGTTGGCTGGAAGCCATAAGCTTAGAGACATTGCCATCAGGGAAAATAGTACCATAAAGAAGGCATGTGGAATAAAATAATAAAATTCTGAATATCCTGAATGGTTAGAGCATGGAGGGTTTTGGTTGTCTGACAGGTACTATACATTCTGGATTTGAGATGATCCGTTTTCAAAATTCCCTTAACACTGAACACAGAAAATGTTACTTTAATGGCCAATTCTGCTGGCACACATCTGTGATCTCTATAACAAGGAGGGTGAGGCTAGTGGATTCCTTGGGTTCTGGAGTCTGAGCTGCAGTAGGGAAGTAAGTCAATTGGGTATCTACACCAATGGGTACCTACCTGCATTTTGACTTAAAAAACACATATTTACATTATCTACGTTATATTGTATTTTTATTTTGTTAAGTAGTTCCCAATAATATTTTAACCTGTCTCAAGTCTTATTTGGGAGTGTTGTGGGATAAAGCCCACCTCATGTTTAACATCTCTGGTCTATACTAAGCCCAACACCAGTATGGTGAACCACCAAAGAGATGGAGGGCACCAGGTTGCCTATAGTGTGATGAACCTAGGTCAGATCACTAACAGAAGCCATGAAAGTTTCCCTAGTGACTGGCATGTAAATAACTGCTACTCTTACAGCTTGGGTAAGATAGGGAGACCCAGTCTCAGGAGGAAAAAAAAAACTAATGTTATTTTAGCATTTGATTATTCAAAGGACACTTTAGAATTCTCTGCCAGGAGTGTCCTTATGAATGTTAGTTATTACTCTACAGAGTACAGTAAATGCAGACGTTATGGGAGATTAGGGTGAACCCTGAAAGATGGCTTTTTGAATAATATCCAGCAATAGCTTATCTGTTATCAGTTGTTTTCTCACAAGGCAGAGAATATTGCAATCTGTTCATTATAGGATTTACTTGTTTCGAGCTTGGATAAAAAAAAAAAAACAAACTTACATTAACACATCTTCTAAACATTCATGAATATGTTGTCAAATTCCTTGACTATCTCCTATATCATATGTTGGAACCTCTGATTTATGTCAGAGAACCAAGAAAGGGATGTCATTTAAAAAATATTTCTTATAAAAATTCCATATGAAGAAGTGATAGTTAAATTAGCACTTGAAAAAGGCCAAATAAAATTATATACTGTATATAATTATGCCTCATTATGACCTCTACATATTTCCAGAAAAGTTAGACATTAAAAACACACACAACAGGAACACTTTAAAGGTCAGAGCCTGATGAAAGAAAAATGCAATAGTTAATTATGAAGGACGAGATATGCTCTAGTAAGAATATATTCTCATCATTATATTTTGCTTAAGAAATAACAAAATCATGCAATTTCCTTCCATTTATGTTATGTCCCATCCAAAAGGGCTAAGAATACCTTGTATTCAAGTACCTTGTGTAAATAGGTACAAACTGAATTTCAACAAAATTTTAATATAAATTCTAATTCACTGGCCCAAAACAACTTTCACTTCCTTCAGGATTGACTAGTGTCTCATCACATAATCATCTTCCTTGGAAACTTTATATTGGTTTCAAAATATTCTCAGAGATTAACTACTGCAAAGAATATAGCATCAGTTCCTAAGAATGTTTATTGATCCTGTTTGCTAAATTTCCACTAGAGATGACATACAGAGCAGAATTTTTTTTTCTTCTGTGAAACAGGGACATTTCACAATCATTTCCAACATGTAGCCAATCCATGCAAAAAAAAATGTGGTTTTGATTCAGCTAATGGCTACACTATGGCAGAAAAGTGTTTTGGAAGGAACTAAAGTAATGCACATAAGCTAGGGAACCGATTTCCTAATGTAGAACTAGAATCGTCTTAACAAGTATTTTATTAACACACTGGTTTAAAGCCACCACTACACACCGTGAGAGGTTTCCAGCCAAAATACTTCCTTATTGGCTTTCTCTGTTCTTGAATAAATAATATATCATCAAGCTCATATTTTATAGAGTGTTTTAAAGTTTGCCAAGTGCTTCACATATATTATCTCATTTGAACCTCAGAACAACCTTGTGAGGTAAGTGTTATCATTATCTCCATTTTGCAGGGGAGGAAACAACATCCAAAAAGGTGAAATAATTTGCTCTGCATTGCACAAATATTGTCTGAGGTGAGATTCGAACTCAGGACTTCACTCCAGATTTAGTACTCTATCCAATAAGGCAATACTTCTTTCTATCCAAATGACTAATGAAATAAGAAACAAATTCTCTTCTAGGATGTTAAAAATAAGGTTGAGTGAAGATCTTTACTTCTGTTTTGTGCAAATAACCTCTTCTGGCCATTTCAGAAAGACATAGAAATTATACACGAGGGCCAAAAAATTCAGTCAAAAAAATATAATAAGTACTTTCTACTTGGTGTTATGAGTCATAAAGCAGAAGGATAAAACACAATATCCACTCTCATGGAGCTTACAGTCTATTTGAAGCTGTATAGACTTACACAAGTGATACATTCCTATAATAAACCTAGACAGATACAAGTATCTGTGGGATGGAAAACAAATTCCCTAGCAAGGTGGTTAATGGGGGTGGGGAGGGGAATCAATCTGGGCCTCAGTTATCTGCAAAGGTTTCATGGGGAAGTTTTGAAGAACAGAGATGGGCCTTGAAAAATAGGTAGGGTTTAGAAAGACAGAAAACAGTAGAGGGGACTCTCCAGGTCAGAAAAAAAAGGGAGAAACCAAAGTTTGCTAGTAAGAATGACGATGAAATATTTGGGATGTTGTTTGGTTATTTTCAGCCATTTCTGACTCTTTGTGACCCCATTTGGGGTTTTCTTAGCCAAAATACTGGAGCAGTTTGCCATTTCTTTTTCCAGTTCATTTTACAGATGAAGAAACTGAGGCACACAGGGTTAAGTGATTTGCCCAAGATCACATAGCTAGGAAGTATCTGGAACCAGACATGAACTTAGGAAGAAGTCTTCCTGACTCCAGGCACAGCACTCTATCCTCCGTGTCAACTAGCTGTCCCATTTAGGAAGTACATGGACTTTATTGGAGTAAAAGGTTAATGTACTCAGAGAGAAGAACGCTAAAATAGGGTCAAATTAGTGAAATCCTTTGTATATCAGAATGAGGAAACTGATCTTGTTCAAATATAGGCAACAGAGAGTCATTATAAATTCCTGAGCAATGGAAGAATATCATAAAATCACTATTTTAGGAAAATATTTCTGGTGGTGGTATGTAGGAGGAATAGAAGGGTGAAGGAAACAAGCAAGCACAAAGTTATAATAACCTAGGCATAAGGTGATGAGGGAGAGTTTCAACAGACAGACAGTACTAGAGTAAAAAAGACATATTCCATTAGTGGAGTAATCAAAAGTTAATAGGTTCAATTAGTCTGAATCAGAGATTACTCAGTATTCTCCCTTAGATCAATCAGTACAGACTAATTAGAAATGGTTTTCTCACATAGATACAAGGGGTGTGATAGTAAATGTTTAACAACCAGCTCTCCAAAAAAAAGAGAATGTGACACACTTTTAAACTTAATTCACATTATCAACGTCTTCTCCTTACTTTCTCAGGTCTAGACAATCAACAAAACAATCGATGAGCCCTGCTTTATAACATTCGTCCATTTCTTTAGTGTAAATGCTCACAATGATAATTTAATAAACTGCATCTCCAGAACTCGAGCTGGCTCCAGCACTCCACTAAGAAAACCTCAGAAAGGAGGAGCCACATTGCCTAAAAGTTCATCCTAAAGACAAAATCTCTCACATTTTTTTTTCTGCATAATTGGTGACTATATTTGAAACCTCAGTTCTACTAGGCTTTCACCCCCAAGTGCTCCAGAAGATTCACATGGCCCCATCTCTTTATTTCAGTCCTGAGTCCCAAGTTTTCTCAATCAACCAGCAAGGATCTGTTAAACTCACAATACTAGTGAATTATGCTAGGAGATAAGAATTCAAGAAAAAAAGCAAAAACCTACCCCCTCCTCAAGGGGCTTACATTCAAATGAAGAAAACAACAAAACAGAAATAGGCCCAGTGAAATCAACTATGAGGTTTCTAATCCCAACTCCCACTCTCCCTGAGGAGTCTAGGTTCCTGGGGCTATATAGTCCCCCTCAGGGTTCTAGGGCTGCCCCTTAAAGAATACAAGCAATTCTCTGATATCATCAGCTTGAGAACCTCCCCTTTCCCCCCAAATTGAATTAAGAATCATTTTAGTCAGACAGGGCTCAACTCAGCTTAACTTAAACATTTGGAAATTGGTATTTAGTAAGAGGGGACAGTAAGAACAGTTGGTAGAAAACATCTCTCCCTGCAAATTGTGACACATTGTCATAAAAGTGCATAGAGTCCAGTTGGGACTTAGAAACTTAGAAAGCACATATGGCAAAGACATTAAGTCACAGCTCCTCACTGCTGAAGGTCCTTTTCTCCTTTTCATTGGGTACTCACACAGTTCTTTTCATTGAACTCCCTGAGGAGATAATTAAATTTAGCGAACATTTATTAAGCACCTACTATATACCAGGGGTCAGCTAGGTGGTACAGCTGATAGAGAATGGCATCTGGAGCCAAGATGACTCATATTCCTGAGTTCAAATCCCACCTGAGATGTGGAACTCTGGGCAAGTCATTAAACTCTGTTTGCCTCAGTTTCCTCATCTATAAAACGAACTGGAGAAGGAAATTCAGTATCTTTGCCAAGAAAACCACAAATGGAGTTACAGAGGGTCAGCCACAACTGAAACGATTAAACGACAGCATGAATCAGGCCCTGTGTTAAAGTGCTGGGGATACAAAAAGTCCGTGCCCTCAAAGAATTTATAATCTAATGCATATGTTCTATCATTGGCTCCCATCTCCCATCCCACTGCCATCAGCTGATCCAGGAATACCTCTAGACCTATGAGAAGGTAGGAAGTTCAACATCCTCCAGACTCTTCAAAGCTTGCAAGGCTCCAGTGATAAGAAAAATATCTAGACCAAAGCTAAAGCTGCCTAATGTCTCTCCTTCCTCCCTACCCCCACCAGGTGGCTCCTATTGAAGGGTTTTACTTTAGAGATTTTAATCTAAACTAGCTTGAAATAAATTATTAAAAAAAATTAGCTTGAAGGTTTATCAATGACCCCTATGATGTGGCCATGGTCTGCCTCCCTGTGAAAAATTCCTCTACTTCCAAGGACTGTGCACTGTCTAATGCCTATGATTGAGACTCTTTTAACACCATGGCATCTTATCACTTATGTTGAGTTGACTGGAATGACTCAATTGATCCATGGTTCTCAAACTGTGGTCAGGGTACACAGTGGTCCCCCAAGACCCTTTCAGGTTTTCCTTAAAATCAAAACCGTTTATGGAAAAATACTAAGATATTGTTTTAAAAAAAAATAAGACTAAGAGCATAAAGGGGTTCTGCGACCCGCAAAATATGAGAACCAGTGGAGTAAATCAATCAACCCCACACTTACACAGGTATATACACAGGCGTATTCAAGATGCATACAGAGTATAAGGAAGGTAAGTTAAGAGGAAGAGCAATAGCAGCAGCTCCAAGCCACAGCACACCTCTCCTTTAGAGGGTCTGTCTTTTTTTTTTTGCTTTTTTTTTGTTGGAGGGCAATTGGGGTTAAGTGACTTGCCCAAGGTCACACGGCTAGTTTTTGTGTTAAGTGTCTGAGGCCCGATTCGAACTCATGTCCTCATGACTCCAGGGCCAGTGCTCTACTCACTGCACCACCTAGCCACCCCTTGAACTGAGTCTTGAAGGAGGCCCAGGGATCTAAGAGGCCAAGGAAAGATACAGGAGGGCACTGATAAATGTCTAACAAGCAGCTTTCCAAGAAAAAAAAAATGTATGAGTGGTATACTTTAAAGTTTGTTTACATTATTAACATTTTGCCATCACTTTAATTCTAGCCAATCAGTAAAATAATAAATCAAAACCTGATTTGTAGCTTGGTGATTTCCAAGGTACAAATGCTGACACTGAAGATTGAACTTTCCCAATTTTTTATATTTTAATTTTTTTAATTTATCAGCAGAGCTGTTTAGGGCTGGCTCCAGCACACCCCTGGTACTAAAATGTTCAATTTATACATTTCTTTTCCCATGGTGCTTCTGATTGTTTTTAAAGCTGTTCTCAATGCCCGAAATTACATTCATCCAGGGAACTCCCATTGTGGACATTCCTGCCACCAATGCAGATGGGCAATTTTTCCTCAATTACTAATCTTAAAAATATTGCCTAGGGCAGTGGCATCAAACTCAAATAGAAATAACTGCACCCACAATGAGTCAGAAACCACAAATTAACATTACCTATGTTGTATTTTTACTTCTTTTGTTCAACATATTCCAATTACATTTTAATCTGGTTTCAACTACATCACTAACTCTCTTGTATATAGTGGACAGCCAGAAACTTGTGTTGAAGTAAATTAATTATATTTGACTTAGATAAAAATTCTAAGTCCACAGCCAGAGATGCAAGCCAGACAATTTAGAAATATTAAAGGGAGAGGAAAAAATATACAAAGAATTCATAATGTAATCTATGCACTATGATTGGAGGGGAATGGGAGGGGGCATTTTTGTTACATGTTCCTAAGCGATGTAGACCTAAATTCTTCCATATTTTCAGGATGCACATTTCTAGAAGTCGTTATGTGTATGTACCAGTCCTTGAGGGATGAACCTTGCTTGCCACGATGGTCAACTTTGTATAAAAACTGAGTTGGATTCTCCAATGTGCTTTTTCCTGTGTCAGACCCTAAAAAAATACCTAGAAATTCTGAATATAGTCAAATACAGCTATCTGTCTCTTTGCATGATATTGCTACAGGGAAAATATTACTCTTGGTCCTCTTTATTTTATGCTAGTCTCTAACAGTAATACAATCCCATACACTTAATTTGCAAGCTCAAATAAAAGCAAGGTCCTATTTTCTTAGAGGTAATTTTTTCTCTGTGTACCTCACATTGATATGAGTAATGATAACTGACATTTAGAAAATGTTTTAAAGTTTATAAAGTGCTTATATACACTGTCACTTGTCCCTCACTACAACCCTGGGAGTATTGTTGTAGACATTGTCCCCACACTGCATATGAGGAAACTGAGGTTATGTAACTAGCATTAATTTATGTAGTGCTTTAATATGAGTGCCACAGAATCAGTAAAATCTATGCTTTCAAACTGTGGTTCTGGAAAAGCCTTTTGAGAGTCCCTGGGACAGCAAGAAAATAAAATCAGTTAATACTTTAAGAAATTAATTCAGACTACTCATTGAAAAGACAAATACTGAAGCTGAAATATTTTGGTCACATTAATGAGCACTCTTTGGAAAAGATCCTGATGTTGGGAAATACTGAAGGCTAAAGGAAAAGGGGATGGCGGAGGATGAGATTAACAGCTAGTGTCATGGAAAAAATGAACATGAACAGACTTCAAGAGATAGTGAAGGATAGAGGGGGCCCTATCATGCTATGGTCCATAAGGTCACAAAGACTCAACCGTGCCATGACTGAATGATTCAACAACATAAATTAAGGTTTGCAAAGCACTTTACAAATACTATCTCATTATATTCTCATAACAAATCTAGGAGGAAGATGCTGGTATATCCATTTCACAACTGAGGGAATTGAGGCAGAGAAAGGTTAAGTGACTTGTCCAAGGTCCCATAGCTATTAAGCGTCTGAGGCTGGATTTTAACTCAGGTCTTCCTGACTCCAAGTTCAGTGCTCTTTCTATTGCACCACCTAGGCACGTAAATTAACCTAGGTTAATAAATTAACCTTGAAATAAGCCAATAGTTACACCCTTAGTAAACATCAGAGATAAGAATCAAACCCAGGTCTAGAAGTAATTGCCCTGCACCATGTTGTTTCTCCCCTGACCTTTGTAAACTAGAATGCAGTGTGTTTTCAGTCATTACCCAGTTCACTGGGACACTCTCCAGGTGTTGGTGCTATTGAGATCCAAGTGATGGAAATTGTTTTTGGCGAATTGGTATTTGCTTCTGTGGTTGTCCACATTTCTTTTTAGGAGTGTAACATTCTTTTAATGGTATACAACATAAGATCATAGCAGTAGGAGAGAAACTAGCTGGCTCTAGCCACCTGTACCCAGACAGAACAATACCTAACCCATATAAGACAGTGATAATTTAGCCTATTTTAAAAAGATCTCCAGAGATGGAGATTATGTAGTCTCTACAACAGCATATTCCAGTGTTGAATCATCCTTATACTTCAAAAGCTGCCTAATCCGACTCTCTTGTTCTTTAGGCTGATTTCCTTGAATTCTTTTGTAGAGATAGGTCAGTAAAAGTATTTCCCTCAAAATAACTTTTCACACATGAAGATAGTTATTAAATCAACCAGCATCTCAGTTTTCAGGATAAACAATTCCGACTCCTTTGACCCTGCTTCCTAAGGTATTTTCTGTTCCCTCCAATTTTTATATATTCCTCCAAATTCCAGAGACCAAAACCAGATAAAGATCAGGCCAGTGTAAGGTATTAGCTTCATTTTTGGCTCTTAAATATTAGATTCCTTAATGTATTTCCAATGGTTGTGTTAGTTTAATCATTGTTGTTGAACTGTTTCAGTTGTGTCCTACTCTCTGTGACCCCATTTGGAGTTTTCCTAGCAAAGATACTTCAGTGATTTGCCATTTCCTTCCCCAGCTCATTTACAGAGTTGAGTGACTTGCCCAGGGTCACACAGCTGGTGTATCAGGCTGTATTTTTTTTTTGCTTTTTGGAGGGGGAAGGTAGGACAATTAGGGTTAAGTGACTTGCCCAAGGTCACACAACTAGTTTTGTGTTAAGTGTCTGAAGCTGGATTTGAACGCAGGTCCTCCTGACTCCAGGGCCAGTGATCTATTTACTTCAGGTTGAATTTGAACTCAAGAAGATGAGTCTTCCTGACTCCAAATCCAGCACTCAATCCAATGTGCCACCTAGCTGCCCCAAAATACTAGCTGGTACAATGCCCAGAAGGTTGGGTTTAGTCACAACGCATCCAAGTTAGAATCCCAAATCTAGTATTTACTGCCCATGTCACTTTTTGGAAATCACTGAACCTCTCTAGGTTTCAGATTTTTCACTTGTAAAACGGGGATAGGAATTGGACAAATAATATTCTCCCACTCTAAATGTATGGCTCTGTGACACATTCAATGCCTGACCCACCATGATTCTCAGAAATGTCCAAGGTAGTATTTTTTTTGTTTCTAGAAGTTATTCCTACTAAGTTTTGACAAAATGGGCAACAACAACAACGAGGAACAAGAAGAGAGCAAATTTCAAAGTGCTGTGTGAAGTGCACATCATGGTGAATAGTGCATATGTTCAGATATTTTCGTGCAAATTATCTACTAGAGGACAATTTTTGACCATAAGCATGCTAAGATTTTATTTTAAGAAATGACCTCTTCTGGCTCATTAACTGGAACTTTTTAAGGCATAGGGAAGAAAACGGGATTTCATCTTTATATTGCCCTCTGCATCTTGCACATATACAACTGGGGTCATCACCTGTTCCATTGGATGAGCCTCTTAATCCAGTTGATGAGATGACAGGATATGGACCATCTTTGGAAGAGGACCTCCCATGGAAATATGTGTGTATGCTAACACAAAGAGGACACAGTAATGGCTGGTTTCAACTGACTAAGGATTTCCCCAAAAGACTGGCACTGAAAGCCAAGGAGCGTGGTCTCAGGGCAGAAGGGCCATCCTCCCCATGGCTTATAAAAGTATGATGTAAGGTTCTTCCCTTTCCTTTTCTGAGTATTTTTCTACAGACTAAAGTGCAATAAGATGACTGGGGAGAATAAGAGGTCAATTTATTGCCCTTTAACCCCAAGGACTGAAAAATGGGGATTTGGAGAAGCAGATAATAAGCATCCAGTTCTCTCTCAAGTGTCCTTTTAAGTGCAATTCTGGATAGGATGCTAGACTTAGAGTCAAGAAATCTAGGTTCCAAGTCTTCAGACGTTTATTAGCTATGTTACTCTGGATGTGTTATTTAACCTTTCTGTACCTCAGCTTCCTCATCTGTAAAATCAAAATGTTGGCCCCTGAGATCCCTTTCAACTCTAAATACAATAAAAGATAAATATGGAAACTACTTTTTACCGAAATATATCACAGACAATTAATTAATATCAGTACTAAACCAAATGGCATAGCATCTAAATATTTAAAGGAAAAGCTAAATGAGTTATAGAAAGAAATATTAAAACTATAATAATGAAGAACCTCAATTTATCCCCTTCAGACCTAGATAAATAAATATAACAAAAAATTGAGTAAATAAGAATCAGTTGGGGCGGCTAGGTGGCAGCAGTGAATAGAGCACCGGCCCTGGAGTCAGGAGCACCTGAGTTCAAATCTGGCCTCAGACACTTGAAACAATTACTAGCCATATGACTTTGGGCAAGTCACAACCCCAATTGCCCTCCAAAAAAAAAACAACAAATAATAAGTTAAGGAGATAAACAGAATTTCAGAAAAGTTAGATATGATTGGCCACTGAAGAATAATAAATGGCAAGAAAAAGGAGTGTACGTGTTTTTTTTTCTTTTCCTCCAGGTGATCAACAAAACCTTTATTAACCTCCTGTCTGAGTCTAGGTCCTCAGTTTATAGCCCTAACACTACAGGACCTTGGTGTCATTGGTCTTTGCTACCACTTTGTCTCCAGTCCTCCATGTGCTGATCTCATGGATGTTTCAGAAGGAACAATTGGTGCTATCCAAGGTATGAACAAGATGGAAGTCGCCCTCATTCTTCAGTAAGTTTTGATAGGTAATGAATGATCTGTTTCCAGTCTGGCCTTGATGTTGAGGAGAGTCTCAAATTCCTGTGCTAGGTACTGCCCCTCTGTGAGTGTCTGCCCTAGCTTTGAGTCAAGGGGTAGAAGGGTTGCATTGACCTACTCCATCTGTACAGCATAGCTGGTCTTCACCTCCCTCAGGCTATCCTCCAAGCTGGCTTTTCAATTTTGGAGGGAGTCCTGGTTAATCTCTAGGGAATGGACTACATGTTTCAGCTCAGTGACAGTATTTCTATCAGCTTCTACCTCTTTGAACCTTTTGTTGACCACCACAGTGTTCTCAATCTACTGGGACCAGTACTTATCAAGCACTTCTGTTTTTCTCAGTCAGAGCATCATACTCAGCTCAGGTATCAGCCATGCCCTTGCTCAAGTTCTGGGATTTGAGAGAATCTACCTCCATGTCAGCCCAGAGCCTACAGGAGAATTTATTTCCTTTTCATGGTTTTTCTTCATTGAAGAGCAGTTCTTCCTTCAGGGTTTCAATCACTGTGTCCAGTTGCAGGCTGGCCACATTGGGGTTATCAATGACCTTCTAGAGGCCATGAATGTTGCTTTCTACAGTCTGTCTCATGGCCAGCTCTGACTCATACTTGACTCTGAAGTCATCAGCAGCCAGATGGGCATAATTGATCATAAAAATCATATTATGTCTATAGATGCATAAAAAAGCTCATGACAAAATACAATACCTATTCCTGTTTAAAACACACACAACACACACACAAGCATAGAAATAACAAAAATCCTTCCTTAATATGATAAATATCTCTCTAAAACCAAGAGCCAAAATAATACATAATGAAGACAAACTACAAGTCTTTTCAATGAGAAATTCCATTTTTTAAAAAACTGCAGAGAGTATATAATATTTGGGAGTATACCTCCCAAGATATACACAGAAATTATATGAACACAATTATATAACACTCTTTACACAAATAAAGACAGATCTAAATAACTTAAGAAATATTAATTCCTCACAGGTAGGCCAAGCCAATATAACGAAAATTAGAATTCTACCTAAATTAATTTTTCAATACTCTACTAATTAAACTACCAAAAGATTACTTTATGGAACTAGGAAAAAATAACTTCATCTGGAGGAAATAAGAAGTCAAGAATATCAAGAGAAATGATGAAAAAAGTGAGAAGGAAAAGGGCCTACCACTACCAGATCTCTGACAACACATCAAAACAATTTATTACCCTGTAAGAAAGACATAACTTGATCAGTGGAACAGATTAGGTGCATAATATACAGAAGTTAATAAGCATGGCAGCTTAGCATTTTATAAACCCAAAGATTCCAACCAATGGGCTGAGAATTCACTACTTGACAAAAACTGTTGGGAAAACTGGAAGGCAGTATGGCAAAATCTAAGTCTATATTAACATCTCACATCATATCCCAAGATAAACTCCAAATGGCTATGTGATTTAAACATAATGAGTGAAATTATACACAAATTAAAGAGGCAAGGGAAAAAAATCTATGGATAGGCAAAGTTTTGCTGTTTTTCAGTCATGTCTGACTATGACCTCTTTTGAGGTTTTCTTGACCAAGATACAAGAGTTTGCCATTTCCTTTTCCAGCAAGTTTTGCAGTTGAGAAAACTGAGGCAAACAGGGTTAAGTGACTTGCCCAGGATCACACAACTAGTAAATGCCTGAGGCTGGATTTGAATTCAGGAAGATGAGTCTTTCTTTCTCCAAGTCCAGACTCTATCCTGGGCCGTCTAGTTGCCCTAGATAGGTGAAGAGATCATGAAAAAACAAGAGATAGAGAAGAATACAGAAGGTAAAATGAACAATTTTGATTGTGTCAAATTTGTGCATGCAGCATATGTATATGGAATTGATCCAAAGAATGAGAACCATTCCCTAATTGATAGTTATAAAATATGAACATTTTTCAGAGGAAAAAATTTCAGCTATCAATAGCCAAATTTTAAAAATGCTCCAAATGACCATTAATTAGAGAACTGCAAATTAAAACAATTCTTGAGGTTTCATCATACGCTGATCAGATTAGCAAAGGTGACCAAAAAGGGAAATCAACAAAGGCTGGTGGGTGTATGGGAAAAGAGGTATATTAATACACTGTTGGTGAAGCTATAAAATGGTCAAGCCATTCTGGGAAGCAATTTGAAGCTATTCCCAAAAAGCCATTAAACTGTGCATACCCTCTTACCCAGCAATATCATCACTAGGTCTATACCACAAAGAGATCAAAGAAAGAGGAAAAAAGATCCATATGTGCCAAAGATAGCAGCTCCTTGCATAGTGGCAAAGAACTGGAAACTGATAGGGAGGTGAACATCTACTAGGGAATGGTTAAGCAAAGTTATGGTATATGGAGGTGATGAAATACTATTGTACTATAAGAAATGAAGGGAGTAATTTCAGAGAAACTTGGAAATACTTTTATAAATTGATGCACATTGAAGGGAGGAGAAACAGTAGAAAATTTTACACAATATTGTAAAGAAAACAATTTTGAAAGACAGAACTCTAATCAACACAATGACCAACCATGATTCCAAAGGAGTCATGATAAAATATGCTACCCAGATCCTGTTACAGAAGTGCTAGATTCAGATTGCAGATCAAGATTATGTGTTTATGTGTACACACACAAATACACAGATACACATATATGACATGGCTAATGTGAGAATATGTTTTGCTTGACTAGACAGGTTTGTAACAGCGGTTTTGTTTTTATTTTTTCTCATGGTGTCAAGGGAGGGAAGAGAGGGAGAGAAGATGTATTTTCGTTCACTGAAAAAATAATTACTGTGCTACGTGATGGAGATACAAAGAAAGACAAAAACACAGGTCCTGCCCTCAAGAAGCTTATATTTCAATGAAGGAAATTCATGTCAAAAATCACATGTAAGTTATTTACAATGCAAATAGAAGATGGTCTCAGAGGGAAGGCACTACTAGCACCCGGGGACTAGGGTGGGGGACCAGGAAACACCTGAAAAGGGAGATCTGTGAGCTGAAATTTGAAGGACATCTGAAGGATGACTTAAGAAGGAAGAGTATTACAGGAATAGGGAACAGCCAGTGAAATGACACATTTGGGAAATGGAGTGCTGTGTGCAAGAAACAGTGAAGTAAATGGGAGGGAATAAAGCATTCCAAGACTGGAAAGATGGCATAATCTCTAAGGTTCTTTCCAGTTCTAAATCCAAGGAACACATATCTTTCTTATATTTAACAGAAATCCCCCTCCCCATAATTTGCTCCCATTGTTCTTAACTACCCACTTTAGTGAAACAGATCAACTCTAAATATATTTAAGCATCAATGCCTATAGAAAATTGAAGATGACTATCATTTCTCCACTTAAATCTTCTCTCCTTTAGGTAAAATATCCTCATTCCCTTCAGGCATTTCCTATACAATGTGGTTTCAAGTCACATCAGCATGCTGATTGCCCTGTACTGGACAAGCTCCAAAAGTATTGTCAATGCTCCCCTTAAAACAGGAGATCCATAACTGAGTATAATGTTCCAAGTGTGACTAATGTACTGTAGGGTGGAATTATTACCACCCTGAAATGGAAATTATATTTTAATTAATGTGTCTAGGATCATATTGTCTACTTTAGTAGCCACATCACCCTTTGATTTATATTGATCTTCCAGTCAATTAAAACCCATTTCTTTCTTTCCTTTCTTTTAAAAAAAATCATCTCTTTATTCTATTCTTATGTAAATAATTTTTCTTTACCCTAATCACAGAACTTTACATTTGCGCTTATTAATTTTCATCTTGGTAGGTTTGGGCCATCATTTCAACCTATCAAGCCTTTTCAGCTTCCTAATTCTGTCATCCAGAGCACCAATTCATCCCTTGTCTTTTGCAGATTTGATAAGCAAGTGTAATGTAATGCCAAGGAAAGGCAACTTCCCAAGGTTCAAAATACCAGCATAGGTGCTCTCCATTTTATTCAGTGACCAACCAAGAACAGAGAAGATCAAAACATGACATCATTCAAAATACAGCATTTACTAAGTGTGATTAAATAATCTCCAAGTACTACCCCACCCCAGTCCAATCATTCAATCAATTACAAAGTCCCTGTTCTAAATACTACTCCACCCCTAGGCTGTACCTTCATTTAGTCCACCAAAAACCCCTCTTCTCAAATGGAGATTAGTTTCCAAACATAAGTAAAGTACATTCATTTGTTCAACCATAGAACACAAAAAGGTCAAAAGTTCCCCACCCCTGGATCACAATTGAATCTACCCCAGAGTTACATCAAGTTTAAGCACAGCACTTAATACCCAAATGGAGGTCTTTTCTTCATCTTGACACGAGGCAAGTTCTCAGCAATCTTAGTTCCTGGGGAGACAAGGCTTAGCAAGGCCACAAGATACATTGCCAGTCTCTTCATTAATTCATCCTCTGTCTGTAGAACAGTCCTAGAACCCCTGAAAACATTAGCAAAACCCTCTCCCAGGATTTCTGTAAACATACAACAAGAAAATCCTTCTTCAGGGCTTCTGAACCAACAGAAAGGTTCCCAGACCCCTGCAACAACAGCACTGTCCTTCACCAGTGGACAGTAGTCACTCTGTCTGCAGGACAGTCTCCAGACCCCTGCAACAACAGCACTGTCCTTTAGCAGTGGACAGTATTCACTCCATGTCTGCAGGACAGTCTCAGTAGCTCTGAACCAACAGAAAGGTTCCCAGACCCCTGCAATAACAGCACTGTCCTTCACCAGTGGACAATATTCACTCTCTGTCTGCAGGACAGTCTCGGGGCTTCTTAGCCAACAGCCAGGTTCCAGGACTTCTTCAACAGGACTGTCTTTCACCAGTGGACAAATCTGGCAAAACAACATCAAAACAGACAGACAAAGTACCAGCAAAACAGCCATGTCTCCTCAGTCCTTCGCAGCTCAGGGGGCAGGTCTCAAAAGTCCAGGGCAATTCAAAGTGGCCCCCAGCAATTCTCTCAGTCTCTCTCTGCCTCCACGAGGTGCTGCTTCCAAAAAGTTCTTCTGCCTCTCTCTTGTGTCTCTCCAAATCTACAGCACCAGATCCTCCCAGTTCAGGACTTTCTTTTCACATCAACAAGTCCATCCCACAGGTGGGATTAACAAGCTCTGGGTTTTAACACAAACAGTTTGAAAACCAAGCCAATACAGGGGAATCTTTATATTCCATTACTATCACATTCCACCCCTCCAGGATCCTTGGCCTTACAATCTCAATCTAAATGGCCATGGATCCTGAAACAAATAGAGGCACTATGCTTTGTACATCCTACCGACTACGCCATAATGAAATGTGGTTGAATTCCGAACTCCCTCAGGCGGCAGCCACTCCTGGCTTCTGCCCAGGTCCCGATGCAGGCAGCTCACCATTCCTGCTCTCAGCTCAGCGAAGTCTGCATGCAGGCCATTCTTCTCTCCTGGTCCATGGCTCCACAGAGTCACAGCTACCACAACTGGGAAACTAACGATTATCCCAGTACCCATACTTTCCTTTTACTCTGCAGATCCTGTTCGTGACGCCATTTTGTAGCAGCAAGCACCCCAAGTGTGCTCAGGGTGGCTGCCCATACAGGTTCTTGGATCTGCTTTGTTAAAGGAAAGCAACTCAAAATTGGTTAACAAGCTTACTTTAATCAGTCAGACATATATCGTTTACCTTGTTCAGGGGAAAAGGTCAGCACCCCGAACTTCAAAGTATACAGGCAGAATTATCAAGACAGAAACAGATCAAGTAGACAGCTTTCCAAACTGTTCAGCCATTACATCCATACCCAATCAACATCTGGGTTTCAACATCTGGGTTTTTCAAAGCCGGGGGGGGGGCTCAGGACAATGGCTTCCCAGAATCCAGATCAAATCACAGAACACTTCTCAAAGTGGCCCCCAGCAATTCTCTCAGTCTCTCCCTGCCCCACGAGGTGCTGCTTCCAAAAAGTTCTTCTGCCTCTCTCTTGTGTCTCTCCAAATCTATGGCACCAGCTCCTCCCAGTTCAGGACTTTCTTTTCACATCAACAAGTCCATCCCACAGGTGGGATTAACAAGTTCTGGGTTTTAACACAATCAGTTTGAAAACCAAGCCAATACAGGGGAATCTTTATATTCCATTACTATCACAGCAAGTCAATGATGACAAAGTCACTGGTAGAAGAGTTGAACAAGACAGGGCAAGAGGTACTATGGCATATGAGATATTGTTGACATTTTGAAGATTCTTTGGGTATAAGCAACGATTCAGACTATTTTGAAGCCATCTAACTATGCTATCATTCAGCCTATATTTCCCTATGCTGCCAATGAAAATATCATAGATTTTGTTCGATCCCTTACTGAAATCCAAGTACCTACAGTTAAATAAAGAGTGTGTCACTGGTTTTTCAGTCTAATAGTTCTGTTTAAAAAAAGAAAGGAGGGGGAATGAGGTAAGTCTGTCATGACTTGTTCTTAATGAACTTATCCAGGCTTCTGGGCATCATTGCATCTTTTTTTTTATAGTAACAAACTATCAATTTAACAGTGCTCTGTAGCCTACATTTACTAAAGTACACTTTCACTTCATTTATGCAAGTTTTTAAAGTATTTTGGAATCAGAAGCCCCATTTCAAATCTTTGTTCCAACACCTATGACTTACGTCAGATTACACTGAACAAGTTACGACTTCTTTGGCTTCTGTTTCCTCACCTATAAAATGAGGTAATAAGAATTGCCTCACCTTTTTAATGGAGTTACTATGAAGAAAGTGCTCTGTAAATCTTTAAGTATGCTTTAAATATGAGATTTTTGGTGTTATTCATTTCATCTGGCCTGATGAACTTGAAATTGCTTTCTTACTACATTCTCACCCCTCCTGTTTTGGTTTTCTTTTACTTATATTTAGTCTTTTATTTTGTTTTGTTTTGTTTTTTCCCCAATATGAGGATCATTTTCCTTGAAAAGATAAAAGCAAATTAGTAATACAGCACAGTGGAAAGAAGTCCTAGCTCTAGTGTCAGAGGAGCTAGGTTCAAATTTCACCTCTGATGCTTACTATGTATGTGACCTTGGCCAGGTCACTTTACATTTATGGCCCATTGTAAGTGCTTAATAATTACATGTTTATTGACTGCTTGACAGCATTGGACTTAATAGGCTCTGAAGTTCCATGTAGTTCTAGATCTATGATCTAAGATAGAGTTTCAATTCTGTTGTCCATAAACGGTATACCATCAATTTCAAAGAGGGCCTACCATTTCCTTTTTTCTTCTATTTGCCCTGCACCTAGATTTTGGAAAGCACTTTCTGGTATCCTTGGTATTTTTAACAAGCCTCCATTCATTCTGGATATCAGCCTTGCTGAAACTATTTTTATATTTCTGTGACATTTCTTTCTGCCTTCTTTCTTAGTTAGGTACCCCTATTCCATTTTTTGTACACTTCCTTTTACAATATAAGCTTACAAGATAGCTGCCTGGGCAGCCAAATCCATCTTATCAGATACTTCTCCCAATTTTTCTTTATTGGGATCATCTGTGATTATATCATAAAAAATTCATTTTTGAGAGTTTCCCATCTTAAGAGAGATTCTCTTAAAAGTCTCTCTTAAGCTACTTTCTATTTTAAAGCTAAGCCAGAGGATCAGGGAACTCATTGACCAACTTAGATTTTGAAGACATATGGAAAAGTGGAAGCAAGGGCAGGTAATGAAGTATGAATACAAAAGCATGACACAGCTTTATAAAAACAAGATGTGGAGAATGAAATTTCATTCCAGGTCAGCTGAAGTACATTAGGAAACATAAAGAGAACAAAAAATAATAGTGGTGGTGTGTGTGGGTGTGTGCATTAGTGTTATATTGATATGAATCAAGAAGGGGAAGGATAATCACTTGGAATGGATGGTATGAAGATAACAGATGATGGAGAGGAAGCTGGGTTGCTCAACTCTTATTTTGCTTCTGTTTTCTTTCCTAAGGAAAACAACTTTTAGACTGGAAAGAAAATAAACAAAAATATCTGTTCTATAGCAATATAGTTGAAACTCAAGATGTCAGGGAAGAATCTATCATCCAACATCATAATAGCATCTTTAATGTTTACAAAGTTCTTTGCATATTTTATCTCATTTGATTCTCAAAACAACCCTGGGAGGTAAGTGCTATTATTATACCTCAGACTGAGAGAGGTTAAGTGACTTGCTCAAGGTCATTGTAAGTCTCTGAAGCCAGATTTTAACTCATGGGTTCCTGGTTCCAAGGCTAGCACTCTAGCTACTGTACCTTCTAGATGCGAAAATAATATTAGGAGTGCTAATTAGTTTATGTCACTAGGCCCAGATGAAATATACCTATAATAGGGTACTGAAAGAATTAGCCAGTGTGGTTGGTGAGCCATTGTCAGTGACCTCTAAAAGACATGCAAAGTACTGCAGGATTGGAGAAGGGCAAATATTATCCCATTCACAAAAAGGAAAGACAGTTGAGTCTATAAAATAAGGCCAATGAATCTGACTTCAGTTCTATCAAAAAGATGTTTGGTGAGCATCTAGAAAAGGATACATTCACAAAGATCTCCTGTGCCTTCATCAAGAACAGGTCATGACAAACTAAGCTGATTTCCTCTTTTTGGACAGGGTTTACTAGACTGGTAGGTCTAAGTAATCACCAATAAATAATTTGATATCAACCTGGAAATCAATAGTAGAGGGCTCCAGGAATGTGTGATTTGCTCAGGTTGCCTAACATTATCATAAACTTTTTTTTAAGGCAGTGCTTATTGGTTTGATCACTGACTGAAGAATTAACAACAATAGTTTCAAGTAGGAAAGAGAAAAATTTCAGTTTGAGAAAGAAATTTCATAACAATTAGAATTATCCCGACATGTTATGGGCTGCCCAGGGGAAGTGTGAATTCTCTCACTGGAGGTCTTCAGGGAAATGCTTTCTACCCAGCTTTTCCACTTAGGTTAGTAAATTTCCACACAAAGCTGTCTGTCGTGGGGGAATGAAGTGATACCTGAACCCCATATGCTCTAGTTCTCTTACACATGGCATATAATTCCATTGCAACCTTTCAATTGTGATTCCTATTTCACATATAGTAGTTTTGATGGCACCTATTGGTTGATATTTCTTTTCTTTGTATTCTCAAATTCCATTTTCCCCCTAATATTGCAAAACCAAAACCACAAATATGGCTCCTGATCCTCTTTCTAGTTATTTTCTCCTTCCATCTTTATTATTCTATGTCACCAATATGTATATTTATTTGCTTGTATCTGGGGCTTTTTCTTCATCATCTTCCACTTCAGCACAAAGCTCTCTTGATCATATCACTAAGTCTTCAGGAAACTCATTCCTTCCAGGTCTCCTGAGATGCATTCCATTCTTATCCAAAGAGTCATAATTCTTATGCCCCAAACCAAAAATGCCCTAAATTGTAGTATACTTTGAAGCACCAGTTGACTATTCACTTCCCTCTTTTTCTCTCTTATATCTCAGCCTGAAAGAAGGGATGAAAATGTGTTGTTATATTCCAGCATTTTAGGTTCTTTTCATCTTTATTCTTTGAGATCCTTCAATTCCTTCTTATAGTATTGTTCATCCTTATAGAATAACTGATACTTATATAGCACTTTAAGGTTTACCAAGTGTTTTATGTACGTGATCTGATTTGACCCTCACAATAATCCTGTGAGATATTATTACTCTAGTATGACAAATAATAAGGCTAACACTCAGAAAGGCCATATGACTTGCACACAGTCTATAGGGTCATCATATATGAGTTTGAACTTAGGTCTTACTGACCCTTCAGGTCTGGAGTTTTATTAGCTATACATAGAAAGCAGCTGATGTGCATGAGGAGACCCACGTAGAACCTGAATCTGTTCATACATTCTCTTTGTTTGTCTCTCTAAGATAACATCTGCTGAGATACACACTCTGCTGTGCCATTATTGGCAAAGGCATTCCTTCTGCTGCTCTCTCTTTATCCTTTACTGTTCTTCACTGCTATCATCTACTGGTACTATGTGGCCATCAGGCCACAGGATCAGACAGTAATTCAGTTCTTTTATGACTCAAGACAACAGCATTTGCATCTATCCAGCTCATAAATACCTTTAAACTTAGGTTGACTATCTTTAAAAGTACCTGGCTACATCCTGAGCTGTTCAGTCTCTTATTTGATTGAGAAAATTCTTTTCAAATCTTCGTCATAAAGGAGCAAGAAATAATTTTCGCGGACCCAGTTCAGGACACCCCAGATCAGAAATTTCTCTTAGTGAGACTAGACATGTGAGCTAGAACAGCTGTTGTGCTACCATCCAGTAAGTACCAAAATTACTTCTCTCTGAATATCCATAAGATGCTTTTTTTTTCTTTTAAGGAAAAACAATGTTTCTGCTTGCAGACCCTGTTTTAAATTTCCACTTTTGGAATTGGCAGGAAAAAAGAGACCATATTCCTATTACCTTCCATTTATATGTCTTCCCCATCATCCACCAAGAAAATATTTATCATGAGCTCCTAAAAAAACACTGCTAATTTGTCTCTATTGCAATGTACCCAATCTGGCTCTATAGTCATATTTACACACAACTACTTTATGGTTTCTGATATTTTATATTTTTAAATTTTACAAACTACATTTCTCACTAGAAAAGAATTCAACTCTACCTGAAGCATATAATACATTAGTTGCAAACTTTGATCAGCATATTTCAAACAAAATAAAACTTAAAAGATATTTAGTTGTTTCTGTTCATTTAATTTCCAAATAGCACAACAGAAGAATGCTTTAAAATTTCTAATTGTGTGGCCCTAGACAAGTCACTTAATCTCTCTGAACTTCAGTTTCCCACCCTGTAAAATAAAGGGACTGTACTAGTTGACCTTTAATATACAAAGTACATAGGAAACCTTAAAGTTCTATATATAAATATATATATGGAAAGATGTATGTGTGTATATATATATACATATGTATGTATATCTTTTAATTTTTTTTCTTTTTTGTTTTTCTTTCTTTTTTGTCCAGTCTTGTGACTTTATCTCCTTATGAAATTCCTTTTACCAATTCAGCAACTGATTTGTAACACATAGTCTTAAAGAATCCTCTAGGGGCACTGAAAAATCAAGTAACCTTCTCATGATCACACCACTAGTATATGCAAGAGTGAGATTTAAATCCATTTTCATTTCTCCTAAGTTGGTCCTCTATCTATTACTCATCACTATTGCTGATTATCAGCAATATCATTATCATCATCACCACCACCACCATCACCATCATCATTCTTCTCATTATTATTACTACTAAACATGTTATTTTATTGGTAATGAATCTGAAGAGTTGCTGGCAATGCTTCCCTGTGTTGTATTATGCAACTTCACTCCAGCCTTGGTTCTGAACACAAAGCATGTGCACTTTGTACTATGCATGCCCTCAGGGCATACAATACTTAAGAACACTGCCCAAGCATGAAGAGGGGTTGCATTGGAAAAAGTTTAAAAAGCCCCTTAGTATAGGATAATCATGAATCCTGAAACTTCTACTTCAAGCAAAGGTCCTTTGTCATATCAAAATATTCGTAATTTCATTGTTAGGACTACTCCTCTCTTCTGACACCGATCGTCACCCCTCTGTGCTTTATGGGGTCCCATAGGGCAAGACCAAACCTTGTTGATTATTTCAATTGCAGCAAGATGCAACAAGTATTTTTCTGATCCATTTTTCTTGATGAATAGAAGGAATAGAAAAGGTCAAAGAATTTGGCTGTTGCAAAGGTATGGGCCAGACACTTAAAACAGTTCATAAAGCTCTAGTGGGACCTTTGAAAGTTATGACAAACTCTATTTGTCTCTCCTAGTTATCAGGAATTCTGAGTTGGCATATCTCCAACTCCTGCCAATACCAGCCCCATGGCTGCCTGGACAGGATGCTCAATAAGAGGAGGACAAAAGGAAAATGTCTCAGTGATATGCTACAGTTGGTGAGTTTTTAGACTGAGTTCCAGATGCCCTCAGTTATGAAGGGAATGCTGGAATCAGTGAGGAGGTTCACTGATGGCCTTCTTATTCAAGAGTTTATCTGCTTTTTTTTTTTTTTGGAGGGCAATTGGGGTTAAGTGACTTGCCCAAAGTCATACGGCTAGTAAGTGTGTTAAGTGTCTGAGGCCAGATTTGAACTCAGGTCCTCCTGACTCCAGGGCTGGTGCTCTTTTCACTGCGCCACCTAGCCACCCCCCAGAGTTTAACTGGTAACTGGTAGGTGACAGTGGCTGTCTTAATGGAATTTAGAACAAGGATTTCACTCCCCATAGGGTAAGATCACCCCTTTTCCCCTACATTTGACTATAATTACTGTCCTCTATACATGACCCCCTGATACGACTGTTCTCTTGGCAATTTAGAGTTTCTGGGAGTGGAAATTAAAAGACCTTTTACTAGAGTGTCACCCAGCTGCTTAGAGTGTTAATGTTGCATCTTTCAAAATTCCAATCTCATCAAGTAAATGTATTTTTAAGCTATAATACCAGTGTGTTTTACTTTGGGTCACATGTAATTCAAAAGGAGATAAGAATCTTAATGGGATGGAGGCAATATGAGCCAAGTATAATAAATTTGTGAAATATTATATATTAATGATTTTATATTTTAAACCCTAGATTGAGCTGAGAAGAACCAAAGTAGCATTGGGAAGAAGAGAGTGCATCTAATCTAGATACATGCACAGAGAGGGCTAGGGATGCAGCTTAAGATTACACATAAAAGCAAGAGAGCTGGAAGGCATAACTCAAGTTCAGAGTAGCACCTGGGGGCTTAGGCTAAGATTCCATACTGAGAAGCTATTCCAGACCCCACTCCAGGCAGGCATGTAAGCACTGATGCTCACCCTTCCATTTTCATTGTTGGTGTTTAGGACCCATGTAAGGTACAATAATAAAGACGAAAAATTAGCCTGTATCAGTACCAGCAGTATGTTCACCTACATGTATAGATACCCACTCCTTTCTGCCACTTTTATCATCATCCCTGGCATGTTTGATCTTTACTTGGCACTTTACAGCTACTGATGATGTGGTTATTCCTTTTCTACACCAAAGGCAAGAATAACACAGTGAGGATTCAATAGGCGAGGATGTGAACTCTTAATTTCTGGCTCCCAACCTTTATAGAATCTACATTTCCTCTTACTCCCAGGTGACCCAACATCACTAAAGATCAAGCAGTCTATGCTGCTCCTCCTAGGGAAACCACCCACCCCCCAAGAATAAAATTCACAACAGCGAGAATATAAAGAATCAGAGGGGACTTAAGAGGATAAATAGGGAGACATCCCCACCAGTCTTTAGGGTGGATAAGACTCCAGAAAGTCACTGCCTATCCCTACACTGCACCTGAACAAGGTAAATTATCTATCCCAATACTTTTAGAGATCAAGATATGAAAGATAACCACAGGCCAAAATTTGATATCAATGAAGTGATTTGGTTTTGGGGTTCTTTTTGCTTTTTGGAGGGGGAAAAGTAGGGCAATCAGTGTTAAGTAACTTGCCCAATGTCACATGGCTTGTAAGTATTAAGTGTCTGAGGCCGAATTTGAACTCAGGTCCTCCTGACTCCAGGGACAGTGCTCTATTCACTGTGCCACCTAGCCACCCCTAAATCAATGAAGTTTGACTCCAGCAGCCCCAACCTCTCCTTTTGCAGCAAGTCATCTCAGAGAGGAAATTATATAACAGACTCATTCACATTCAGGGATAAAAGATTGAATGCATTCCCTCTTCAGAGACAGCACTTTAAAAGAAGAGCCTTGTGAAGGCAATGCTGAACCCAAAGGAAAGAGTTTCTAATAAGTGAATTTCAGAACTATGACAGCCAAGCAGAGAGTATATTTTGGGCATCACCAACCTTGAGGTAAGTTTTCTAGCTCTGACACAGTACTCTTTCAATTCATTCCTCTTGGCAAAGATAAGATTTTTTCAAGTTCCTACTTCCTTTCTTTGGATATCTAGCACCTCACATACTGCCCTGCCTATGGTCAGCATCTAATAAATGCTAGTTGAACTGAATTGAATTTGTAGTTCTTACTGAATTGTGTCCACAAAAAAGATTATCAATTGATACTTAGCCCTTTGCTGATAAGCCTATCCAAATTTAGCAAGGTTGGTCCTCACATGACAGACACACAATCATAAGGTCATAGATTTAGGGAGGGTAATTTCAATGCTCATCTGTCATTGCACAGGTGAGGAAACCAAGGGTCAGCAAGGTAAAGCGTGTTGTTCAAGGTCCTACAAATAGTAAATTGCAGAACTGGGCTTGGAACCAAGTTCCTCTTGCCTCCAAATATAACA
Source organism: Petaurus breviceps papuanus (assembly GCF_028583685.1). Classification (NCBI taxonomy): domain Eukaryota; kingdom Metazoa; phylum Chordata; class Mammalia; order Diprotodontia; family Petauridae; genus Petaurus; species Petaurus breviceps. The sequence continues at coordinate 11,120,497 of NW_027186492.1, read as the reverse complement.
CACTTTCTAATGTACCATGCTGCCTCTACAATCCATCCACTTGAAGCACTTTAAGCTTGGTGGTAACATATCAAAACTCATGCTCTATTGCCAATAGTCTTAGAGAACTCAGAGTCAATTCTATAATGAAGCATCTACGTTAGACTTTAATAGAGAAATATTAGATTTATTTGTTGGATAGATGGCATCAATCACTGGAAATCCTCTAAGGACACAATTCAATGCTATCTAACTCAACAAGTATTTATTATCTACTTTCATAACCTTATGCTAGGTTCTGGGGGTATAAAAACAAAAATGAAATAGTCCCTGCTCACTAGGATCTAATGTCCTATGGGGAAGAGAGTGGAGAGTCAGTCTATCAGAACACAAACTTATCCAAGATGGGCTCCATGAACAGAACTGTAGCTGCAGCAAGTGCCCCACAGAGCAACTCTAGCAGACATGCAGTTTCCCAGATGTAGTGAACTGTGATAAATGGTATCTCGATAAAAAGCCACTCTTATTCAAAGCAAGTTGGAAAACAATATTTCAGGAGAATAACCTTCTTTAATCATATACTTTGATGGAGGAATGTTCTTATGCACATCAGCTCAGCCTCGATTCCTTCCAGAAGGACTGACATCTTAAACGGCTCTAAACAATGAATCACCTTGTCAAATAAAGTGCAAAATGGAAAACCTGTTACCAAACTCATCTGATATAATGACATTTACAACAACATGTTTGAGGTGATAAACCGACAATAATAATTATATTTCCTTTAGACTTTGATTGTACTTGGAAAGTTCGATGCAATCATACTTTCTTCCTTCAAGAAAATTTTACATCCCGACATTTAATTTCTGAAACTTCAACCCATCTATGAGCATGCAAATCACAGCTGGCATTAAACTAAGCACTCTCAGTCCCTTTTGGAAAGACTGGAATAATGATGATGATGATGCAAACAATGGCTAAGTATAGGAGATTTTTTTCCTGTAATTCAAGGTTGATGGAAGTAATACTGTTCAGAAATGACAAATGTAACACTTTTTTTTTTACCCTAGTAAAAAGCCTTTGCTGATGAGCCCCATTGTGGGTAATAAAAAAGGAATCCAGTACATTGGAAATAACCGAGAGCCCAGTTATTAGCACAGTGCCTTGCCCACATTATAGAATCATAGATTAGAGCTGGAAGGGGCATTAGAAACCATTTAATCTAAGCACATTGGTTTGCAGATGAGGAAACTGAGAGCCGTACAGGTTAAATGACTTGCCCAAGGTTAAACAGGGAATAGGTGAAAAGCAAGGTTTAAACCCAGGCCCACTAACTTCAAGGTCTCTGCTCTTTCTGTCATGTAATATGCCACCATTCTATTAAGCATTCAGTAAATGTTGTTGAGGAACAGAAGAATGAAAGAGAAAGAGGGAGAAGAAAGGGGGAGGACAGTGAAAAAGAGAAGAAAAGAGACAGAGAGGAGAAAGAAGGCAAAAGAGAATGGGAAGGAAGAAGGAAAGGAGGGAAGAAAATCCTGGAAGTGTCCTATGTAGCATTCTGAAAATTAAGGAATATTTCAAGAATATACTAAAGTCTTATTACACGTAGCAAAAGAATACCAATTGGCAAAAGGAGAATGAAGCGTATTTTGCAAAAATGACAGATCTTTATTTCTCCTTTGGCCACTTCCTAATGATGTACAAAGAACATATTACCCCACTGGGCACTAGACCAATGTCCTAATTCCATCTGGTATAGTCAGACCCAGAATGCTCTTTGATATTCCTAAACAATTCCATTAAAGAAATATTTTCAATAGTGTCTGATCCCACATTCATTCTTGCAATGTCATCAGTTTCAGTACTTGTCAGCAGCTCTGGTAAAAAGTTCAATAGGGGAAAAGGTTAACACCCTTGACTAAAACGAGATTTGGACATTATTTGTGGGTTTCAATTATCCATGCTATCTCTGTTGCAGATTGCCCCAGATCATCAAGAGTTGGCCATACATCTCCTCCTGGAATATTTATGATCTCTGAATCTACATATGACTAAACATAGTTCAGAAGCCAGATGGCAGTACACACACACACACACACACACACACACACACACACACACACACACACTCACACACGCATACATGAACACACACATATACAAACCCTTAGTGACTTAGAACACTGTTTTTTTTTCCACAGATTGTTGATTTTTAAAAAATTTTTGACTATCTAAAAGGTGTTCTAAAGAAAATGAAAATGAGATAGTTCATCCTATGACATTTTAAAGTGAAAGGTATGAACTAAATATCTTTCTCTTTTGATGGCTTTTTATTTTTTTTTTAATACTCCATATGGACTGAGTTGAAGATCTGGGATTAGAAAGGGAAGGTTTTCCTTTCTGAGATGGACTGATTTGAGGAGTATTTTAAAGGGTGAATAGAAGGAGAGAGTGTTACATGATTATTCTAAGAATGTGGGACTGCAAGGAAGGAGGTGCCAGTGGAACTTGAAAAGGAAGAAAAATCAGTGTGCTGTAGGAAGGTTGGCCAAGTAGGACAATGGGAGTTACAACAGTAGTTAAAAAACAGGAGAAGAGAAGAGTGATATAAAAACATTTAGAATGTGTGTGTTGGGGGGTGGATAATGGGGAGGCCTTTCCAAATAAGAATTAACTAATTTAAATTCAACATGGAAGAAGAGAGCAAATAAATGGAGTATTCGAAGAGTAACAGATATGGGACATAATTCTATCATTTAGTTTTTGTTTTCTTTTCTTTTGGGGAGGAACAGGATGTATGATTTTGTCTAGGCCTATAATTTCATCATTGAAAGGAAATTCCCATGCAGAATCTCCCATTTACCAATTTAGACAAGTAGTCAATAACTTATACTTCTACAGAATTGACTAAGGCACTGAAATATTAAACAAGCTAGCCTGTTATCAGTGGCAGGACTTGAGTCCACACCACTGTCCTCATAAGAGAAGCTCAATGAAATCAAGAACAAGATTATACAATTTTGGTGGTTCCATGTTTTTGTGTACATGTGTATGCAACATTTAGAAATAAGACAAGTAAAATAAAGCACAGAATAACTCTTTCCCATTATCTAAAATGAGATCAGATGATTGGTGGCCACATGCTGAAACAGTTATGTTCATTCCCTTCTCATCAGCATCACTATTTATAAAAATCACTGAATGGGGGTGGGGGAGTGTCAAATTTCCACTGTGTTAAACACTTCAGAGTTCAAATAACTATCCCATTCTTTGGAAGTCAGGCAGGAGAACTTTGCTAACTAGAGGCCCAGTAGGTCCATATAAGTCATACAATGCTGTAAGATGAATTTTAGGGGAAAGCATATGACAGGCTTCTAATTCCGGTAAATGACTTTTGAGGAAGCAGCCATATTTCTCATTGTGCTATCCATAAAAGCAGAGAAACTATAAGGCTGCCCAGCTCATACAGAAGCAGCAGAGCCAAAAAAAGGTCAGGGTGGGATGATTTTCCAGCCCAAGACAACTTAGAAAGTCAGCAGGAAAGGTTTGTCACACCAGGGCAATGGTCAGCTGAGAGCCCGTTGTAGCAATGCCAGCAGCAGGCTTTGAAGGCAGCTTCAACAGCAGCAGCAGCAGCAGCTTCAGGGCCTCTCAGCCCAGAGACAGTAAGTGTGGCATACAACTAGTCAGAAAGAGATTACAGGGGACACTATGCTGGGTACTGGGTTCAGATTGTCATATTCAGCATTGTCCATATGCTGTTCCAGTTGGCAATTCCAGGGTGAAAAGGAGCACTAATGCTTTTGGTTGCAGGGGAATAGGGGCCCTGATCACAGTTCCAAGAGAGAGAAGAGAATGGTCATTCAGAAGAGAGTGGGAGCCCTGGTCTTTGTTCCAAGGCAGAGAGAAGCATTAGAGCTTGAAGCTGCAGGAGAGCAGGGTACCTGGTCATAGTTCTAGGGCTGAGAGGAGCACTAGTATTTGATGCTACAAAGGAACAAGGTCCTTTGAAAGACTAGATCGTGGGCAAGGCGAACAATGACCACACCTCTCCTTAGATCAGATAAATTACTTTGGAAGCACTGAAAACTTACAGATCCCTAGAACTAGCTCTGAAAATAGCAGCATGAAAAACTTGATGTTTGGGACAGTGCCCTCTCTACCCAAAGGTGAGCAGACCCCAATTTTTGACATAAAGTTAGAAGGCAAGAAATAGGCTAGAAAAATGAGAAAACAATAACAACAACCCGAAAGACCATAAAGAGTTACTATGGTGACATGGACGACCAAGGCACAAAATCAGAAAAAGCCAACTAAGTCAAAACAGTTGCCAGCAAAGCCTCAAAGGAAAACGAAATATGAATCAGACAGAAGCCCAACAAGAATTCATAGAAGACCTCAAAAAGATTTTAAAAATCAAATAAGAGAGGTAGAGGAAAAGTCAGGAAAAGAAATGAGAATGATGCAAGAAAATTATGGTAAAAGAGGCACAAAAAATAGTGAAGAAAACAACACCTTAAAAAAAAGAATTGGCAAAAATGGTAAAAAACACACACACACAGCAAGGTTAGCAATCATCGTTTCAGACAAAACAAAAGCAAAAATACATCTACTTAAAAGAGAAGCAAGGAAACTACATTTTTCTAAAAGGTACTATAGACAATGAAGTAATAGCAATATTAAATATATATGCAACAAATGGCATAGTATCCAAACTTTTAAAGGAAAAGTTAAATGAGTTAGAGGAGGAAACAGTATGGTAAAACTGTATTAGTGGGGAACCTCAACTTTTCCCTTTCAGAACTGGATAAATCTAACCATAAAACAAACAAGAAAGAAGTACAGAAGATGGATAGAATTTTAGAAAAGTTAGATATGACAGACCTCTGGAGAAAATTGAATGGGAATAGGATGGAGTATTTCCTAAGTTGTACATTGACACTTCTATAAAAATTAACCATGTATTAGGGTATAACAATCTCACAACCAACTGCAATAAAAGGAGAAATATTAAATGCAGATTTTTTCAGACAATGCAATAAAAATTACATCCACTCAAGAACCATAGAAACATAGATTGAAAGTTAATTAGAAACAAAATAATCTAATCCTAAAGAACAAGTGAGCCAAAGAACAAATCATATATATAATCAATAGTTTCATTAAAGAGATTAACAACAATGAGAAAATTTGTGGGATACAGCCAAAATAGTACTTAATGGAAATTTTATATCTCTAAACACTTATACCAATAAAAGAGAGAAAGAACACATCAAAGAATTGGGCATGCAATTAAAAAATAACTAGAAACAGAACAAATTTAAAATTGTCAACTAAACATCAAATTGGTAATCCTAAAAAAATCAAAGGAGACATTTATGAAATTGAAAGTAAGAAAACCATGGAACTACTAAATAAAAGGAGCTGGTTTTAAAAAAACAAACAAAAAATCAACAAAAGCAAAACAGATAAGCCACTTGTTAATTTGATTTAAAAAAAGAAAACCAAAAATGAAAAGGGTAAATTTATCAACAATGAAGATGAAATTAAAGCAATTATTAGGATCTATTTTGCCCAATCACATGCCAATAAATCTTACAATATAAATGAAATGGATAAATATTTACAAAAATATAAATTACTCAAAATAAGAAAAGATGAAACTTAAATAACTGTTTTAGAAAAAGAAATTGAACAAACCATAAATAAGCTCCCTAAAAAAAAATCCCCAGGACCAGATGGATCCACAAAAGAATTCTACAAAACATTTATAGAATTATTAATTCTAATAATAAATATATCAACTATTTATAAAAATAAGCAAAGGAGTCAGTCCTACCAAATTCTTTTTATAACATAAATAATGGTGCTGATACCTAAACCAGGAAGATCAAAAACAGAGAAAGAAAACTATTGATCAATTTCGCTAATAAATAGTGATGCAAAAAATTTTTAAAACAATATGTTAGCAAAGAGATTGCAGAAATATATTACAAAGATCATACATCATGATGGAGTGATATTTTATACCAGGAAGGCAAGGCCAGTTCAATAATAGGAAAACTATCAGCATAATTGATCATATCACTAATAAATAATAATAATATATAATAAATAAATAATAAAAATAATATGATTATTTCAATAGATACAGAAAAGGCTTTTGACAAAACACAGCACTCATTCCTATTTAAAACACTAGAAAACAAAGGAAATAAATATGGCTTTTCTTAAAATAAGCAGTAGTATCTACCTAAAGTGCATTTGGGCGGTACAGTAAATAAAGCACTAGGCCTAGAATCAGGAATACCTGAGTTCAAGTCCAGTCTCAGACACATACTAACTCTGTGACCCTGGGCAAATCACTTAACCTCTGTTTTCCTCAGTTTCTTAATCTGTAAAATGAGCTAGAAAAGGAAATGGCAAACCACTTCAGTATCTTAGCCAAGAAAACCCTAAATGGGGTCACAAAGAGTCAGACACAACTGAAAGAACTAAACAACAACAAAAACACAAATCTATCTAAAATTTTCAGAAAGCATTATCTGTAAAGGCAATAAACTTAAACCCTTCCCAATAAGATCAGTGATAAAGTAAGGACATCCATTAGTCAATGAGAAAACAAAACTACCACTCTGCAGATAATATGATGTATTCTTAGAAAATCAACTAAAAAAGTAAATGAAACAATGAACAACTTTAGCAAAGTTGCAGAATATAAAATAAAGCCACATAAATCATCAGTATTTCTATATATTACCAACCAAGTCCAGCAAAAAGAGCTAGAAATACAAATTCCATTTAAAATAACTACAGACATGTATAACCTGTATCAGGTTGCATCTTGGAGAAGGGTATGGGGAAGAGGGAGAAAAAAATTGGAACTCAGAATCTTAGAAGAAATAAATATTGAAAGCTCTACTTGTAATTGGAAAAAAATAAAACACTTTCCAAAAAAAAGTTAAAAGAAAAGAACTTTAGGAAATAATTGGAAGTCTACCTGCCAAGATAAGCTCAGGAACTATATAAACACAATTACAAAAATACTTTTTACACAAATAAAGACAGATCTAAACAACTAGAGAAATATTAGTGACTCATGGATAGGCTCAGCTAAGCAGTTCCAGATTTCATAATATATTCACAAGGCAGTAATCATCAAAACAATCCGGTACTGGCTAAGAAACAGGGTGCTGGGTAAAGAATAGATCAGGTACACAATACATAGCAGTAAATGACCATAATAATCTAGTAATTGATACACACAAAGATTGAAGCTTTTGGAAGAACTCACTATTTGACAAAAATTGCTGAAAAAAACTAGAAAGGGTACATGACTTAGACATAAAGGGTGATACATAAACAAATCAGGAGGGCAAGGAATAGTATACCTGTTAGATCGGTGGAGAAAGGAAGAATTTATGACCAAACAAGGTATAGACAGCCTTATAAGATGTAAAATGGTTAATTTTTATTATATAAAATTAAAAAGGGTTTGCCCAAATAAAACCATTTCAATAAAGATTAGAAGGAATTCAGAAAACTGAGAAACAGTTCTTTTTTAGCAAGTATCTCTGATAAAGGTTTCATTTCACAAATATATAGAGAACTGAGTCAAACTTTTAAGAATACAAGCCATTCCCCAATTGATAAATGGATATGAACATGTGGGTTTCAGAAGAAGAAAACAAAGTTATCTATAATCATATGAAAAGCTTCTCTAAATCATTATTGATTAGAGAAATGCAAATTAAAATAACTATGAGGTACGACCTCACACCTATCAGATTGGCTAATATGACAGAAAAGGAAAATGATAAATGTTGGAGATGTGAGATAATTCAGACATTAATGTACTATTGGTGAAGCTGCGAACTGATCCAACCATTCTGGAGAAAATTTTGCAACTATGGCCAAAGGATCATTATGGAACTGTGCATACCTTTTGATCCAGCAATACCACTAAGAGATCTGTATCCCAAAAGAGATCTGTATCCCAAAAGAGATCATAAAAAGGGGAAAAGGACATACATGTATAAAAATATTTTTGGCAGTTCTTTTTGTGGTGGCAAACAATTGGAAATTGAGGAGATACCCATCAATTGGAGAGTGACTCAAGAAATTATGGTACATGGTTGGAATACTATTATGTTATTAAAAATGACAAGCAGGATGATTTCATAAAAACCTAAAAAGACTCACACAACCTGATGCAAAGTAAAGTGAGCAGAACCAGGAGAACACTGTTCACAGTAAGAGCAATAAGTATGATGAATGACTGTGAATGAGTTATTCTCAGAAATACGGACTCAAGATGAAAAATGCTATCGACACCCAGAGAAAGAAATAATGGAGTATGAATGCAGATCAAAAGCATACTATTTTCACTTTCCATATTTTTTCATTTTGTTTTGCCTGTATTTTCTCTCACAACATGACTAATATGTGGGAAATTTTACATAAAGACTCCAACTACCAGGAAAAATACCAATTATTTGACAAAAAAACACTATAAATATGGAAGAGATTAGTTTAGATCAGCGCCTCACACCTCACATAAGGATACATCACACCTTACATAGGGATAAGCTCCAAAAGATCCATGACTTAGATATTTTAAAAAATCATACAATAAACAAATTAGAAACAAAAACAAATTAGAAAAATATGGGGAAAATACTAATCAGATATATAAATAGGAGAAAAGCATATAACAAAAAGAGTAGTAGAATATCATGGAAGATAAAATAGGTAATTTTGAGTACATAAGATTAGAAAGTTTTTTGCACAAACAAATCTAGTAAAAGTACAATTAAAAGGAAGACTATTAAATGGGGGAAAATCTTTGCAGCAAATTTCTCTTATAAAGGTCTTATTGTCAAGCTATAGGAGGAACTTATTCAAATTTGTAAGAAAAAGATACATTCCCCAATTGATAAATGGTATATATATATACAGCTCTCAGAAGAAACCCAGACTACTTAGACCCATTAAAATGCTCCAAATCACTACTAAGTAGAGAATTGTAAATTAAAGCAGTTCTGAAATTCTACCTTAAACCCATCAGAGTGTCAAAAATGATGAAAAATAAAAATGATAAATGTTAGTGGAGCAATGGAAAAACAAGAACATTGTACACAACTGGTAGACTTGTGAATAGGTATTAGCATTCTGGAAAGCAATTTGGAATTATGCACACAATTTACTAAGAAATGTGTACCTTTTGCTTCATCTATACCATTGGCCTATATCCAAAAGAGATCAAACAAAATGGTCCTTTATGTATAAGAATATCTATAGAAGCTATTTTTGTGAGTGCAAAAATCTGGAAATTAAGAGATTATCCAACAAATGAGGAATGGATGAATAAGCTATGGCATATGAATATTAAATATTATAGGAAATTTTAAAAACCTTAGATGACTTTTATGAACTGATGATATTTATGAACTGAGAAATGAGTAGAACCAGAAAAAGAATTTACACCATAATATCAAAATTACAAAAATGAACAATTTTGAGGATTTTTATAAATGATGTAGAACCAGGAGAACAATTTACACGATGGCAACAACATTGTAAAAACAAATAACTTTGAAACTTATGGGAATTATGATAAATACAACTACCAATCATGAATCCAGAAAGCCAGTGATAAAACAAGCTATCCATTACAATGAGGTGATGGATTTAGGGGGTGGAATGAGATACATATTTTTGTGCAGTCACTGGAGGAATTTGTTTTCTTTAATTACATATAGTTCAAGAAATTTTATTTTTTCTTCTTTGCTTTAATGGTTTAGGGGTATGAAAGAGAGAAAATTGATTTCTGTTCATTTAAAAAAAAAGCAGGTAAGGGGTGCTACAGATATGAAATATTGTGCGCTGTTTTAGACGTTGTCACTGTATTATTAGTTTTACTTGTTTCACTTGTCACAAAAGACCTCTCTTGATGTATCAGTAATCTATAAATTTAAGTAATATAAAAACAAAATACAGAAATAAAACTGAAAGTGACTCCCCCAAAAAGGATATATAGTGTGTTGCTGGGACAATTCATGAAATCTCTTTAGTTTGATACAATCTGCCCAAATTTGTAAAGTCTTTCCTCTGACAACCTCAGCACTGTGAGAGCTGTAACTCTCCAAAAAGAAAATAACCTAATTAATGTTTTATTTACTTTTAAAAAGTTCTGCACTTCTTTTTGTTCTTAAGGGTAGACAGTTCTATAAAATTAAAATATCTTGATATGATAGTAAAACCCCAAAATTGATATAAAACACCTAGAGTTCTATTAAATTGAATTCCAGTTCTTTCATATGTGAGCAAAAGGATAAAAATACCTTGAAACTAAAGTTCTTCTAATACAGCTGTCTGTTCACAAAAGGATCTGGTGGTAATGAAACCCAGGTTTCCATCCAACACTGAAGAATTTTGAATGAGACTCTCCTAATTAGTGGAGAGAATGTTAATGCAACTCCTGCATGACAACATGAGAGTGTAGCTGGCAAGAAAGCTTTAGGGAAAAGAGACATTCTTTATTTCTTTGAAAGAGAGGACATAGATGGTTCCAGACTCTCTTCAGGACTGATTCCAAAGAGGAAAAAGAGGACTCTTCCAGACATATAGAGAAAGCTTGCTATTCAATATGTCTTTGATTTCCCACTTCCCTCCCTAGAGACCTTTGGAAATTTCCACTTACGTGAGCCCGGGAGTCTCTCTCTCGGTTGAGTGAAACTTTATCTTGGTCCCATTCAAAGAGCATATTCACTTTGAATATGTTAATCTGTATAACTTTTTCTGATTTCAGCTTGTGATTTGCTTTACTAAATGGGCTTTCTCACTGTTCACTATTTATGATGGTCTTTTGTGTAACCAGCATGCGGTAGGACAGGTCAAGTCAGTGGGTGTATCCTTCCTCATTTAAGAGTGATTGGGAAAGTGTTTTTGTTCTGACCAGTACTATCTGGGGTAGGGGTGAGGGGGCTGTTAGCCCAGTATTCCTCTCAAAGACTTAAGAACACAGTGGCCAGCCTTGAGGCCCTTATTCTTCCCTCAAGGTAAGAATCAAAATCTCACTTGGAGAAGAGTGAGTAAGATTTCAGAAATGTTTATCAATGTCTCCCCTCTGGCCACTTATCTATACATTTAGACAACCTGTGTGGATACAAAAATCTTACAGAGGCAGCCCACACTTTATAATAACATATGCCAAGAAAGAAAAGTTCTACTATTTGACTATAATTATTCTATAAACAATAACTTGCATTTGCATGGTACTGATTTTAAAAAAAGAAACAAGCTCCTTCATCTATTCATTTTGTCCTGTAGGAGAGGTAGGGCATGCAAGAGCATCCCTCTTTTCACATACATAACATTATAGGGCTTAATAAAGGCTTTTTCACCCATTCACTGGTGGAAGTTAAGAACGGAAGGAATAACCTGAGTTTATACCATATGTTAGCAGTGGCAGAAATAGTATTAAAACCAATGTGGAATACTATGGTCATGGCATGTCCATAATGCCTTCTTCTCCCACCCCCCACTGGTTCTGTCATTTCTTGCAGCTGACAATCTTTTCTTGTCTGCTCAAGTCATACCTGTGGATTTTCATATTCAAAGAACTTATTTATTTTTCATAGATCACCATGTGTTAAATCTGAATAAAGACAGACAACATAACTTATCCATTCAATATTGAATCTAGTATTTAAAAAGTATAGAAGACAGAGGAAAAATTTTGCTTTAGAAAGAGCATGGAATTACAAATTTCATTCTGGAAAGAACTTCCAAAGCTATCTAATCTAACTTCCTCATTTAATAGATGAGGAAACTGAAGGCCAGGGAGGTTGTGACTTGCCTAAGACCACAAAAGCATCAGAGGCAGAATCTGAACCCAGGTTAATTCCAGCCATCTTTTTACTATACCAAACATAATTTCATTGATATGGGTGTATTTTATTTGTATCCACCAAAGCAGATCACAACTCCATGACATCTTCTTGTCCTGTGAAATATTTATCCATGCATAAAACATCCACGGAGCACCCACACAATCTCTTGGCCTACATTTCCTCGTCATCTTAATATTTCAGGGTTCCCAGTATCATACTTAGGCCATCTAGCCATCGCCTTTGATTCATTTTAAAACATATCCCAGAGAATGACCACGACTGTCTTGATTTAAAAGAGCTAAAATTTTGTGTTTTTTTTTCTTTCTCATGGTTCCTCCCATTCGTTCTCATTCTTCTCTATGATATGACTAATGTGAAAATATGTTTAAGAGGAATGTATACAGAAAGCCTATATCAGATTGCATGCCATCTTGGGAAGGGAGGACAGGAGGGAGGAGAAGAAAAATTTAAACTTATGGAAGTGAATGCTGAAAACTCAAAATAAATAATATTTAAAAAGAGCTAAACTTTATATCCATTTAAAGAAAATGACGTGTCACTAAATGCAAGATTTCTCTTGCTGTACCCATTGTAACAATAGCTAACATTTATATAATAGCACTTTAAAGTTTGCAAAGCAATTTCATTTGGAGATCTTCAAAACAATCACAGGAAGTTCATGCTATTATTACTCTCATTTTGCAGATGATGAAACTGAGGCAGACAGAGGTTAAGTTATTTGTCTAGGTAAGGGTCTAAGGACACATTTGAACTCAGGTCTTTCTGACTCCAGGTCCAGTGTTTTATCCATTGAGACACCTAGCTGTTGCATCTTTCCTTTATAATCTATTTTATTTGAAAATTGATTTTGTTTGGTAACATAAATAGGAAAGCGACATGCATAGTGTAGCTGGAAGAGGATTGAGCTAAGAGGTAAGAGACGTAGTTTCTGGACCTGACTCTCTTCCACTGAGTAGCTCTGTGACTTTGGAGAAATTATTCCATCTAACTGGCTTCAGTTTCCTCATCTGTGAAATGAGAGTGTTGGACTACAAGATCCCCTCCCCTCCATCCATCCTAAATAGAGATCTATGATTTCACTGGGATAGGGATCTCCTAATTAGGAAACTCCCTCCACCAGAGAAGATTCAGGCTGGTCCAGCAGCTTATCTTGTTATGGGACTTCCCCAGAATCGCACCATCAATAAGTCAGAGAAAGGACTCAAACCCAGGTGATGATGGACCCAGGACTCAAGTGCAAGTGATAAAAAAACAAGATATTATATGTCTATCTTCCATGCATAAATCTCCATAGAGTATCCACACAACCTCTTGGCCAACATTTTCTTGTCATCTTAATATTTCAGGGTTCCCAGTATTATACTTAGGCCATCTAGGCATTGTCTTTGATTCATTTTAAAAACATATCCCAGAGAATGGCCATGACTGTCTTGATTTAAAAGAGCTAAAATTTTGGGTTTTCTCTTTCTCATGGTTCCTCCCATTCATTCTCATTCTTTTCTACAATATGACTGATGTGAAAATATGTTTAAGAGGAATGTATACAGAGAGCCTATATCAGATTGCATGCCATCTTGGGATGGGAGGACAAGAGGGAGGAGAAGGAAATTTAAAACTTATGGAAGTGAATGCTGAAAACTAAAAATAAATAAACTTTAAAAAGAGCTAAAATTTATATCCATTCAAAGAAAATGATATGTCACTAAATGCAAGATTTCTCTTGCTGTACCCATTGTAACAATAGCTAACATTTATATAATAGCTTTTTAAAGTTTGCATAGTCTGGCCATGTTACCACACCCACTCCACCCATTTGGTCAAATCCAGTGGCTCTCTTATCACTTCTAGGATCAAATATAACCTCAATTAGTATTCAAAGCCCTTCACAACCTGGCCCTCTCCTGTCTTTGCATTCTTGGTACACTTTATTCCCCTCCATGTATATATCGATCCCATGGCCTTCCTTACTGTTCCTCACACAATAAGTTCCATTTCCAAAAACTGGGCATTTTCTTGGTCTTTTCCCATGCCTAGAACATTCTTCCTCCTCTTCTCTGCCTTCTGGCTTCTTTGGATTCCTTCCAAGTTCCAATTAAATTCCCATTTTCTACAAAAAGGGGACTCTTTCCTGATCTCCCTTAATGCTAGCAACTTCCCTCAGTTGATTATTTTCAATTTGTCCTGAATATATCTTGTTTGTACATAGTTGTTTGCATGTTGTCTCCCCGATTGGACTGTGGACTCTTTTAGAACAGAGATAATCATTTACCTTTCTTAGCATCTCAAGTGCTTAGTGTGATGCCTGGTGCTTAATTAAGGCTTACTGACTGCATGCACACACGCATGTAACACAATTTTAATTCTAAAAGAATAGCTATATAGACTGGCTAGCACTAGTCTAGGTATATTGTTATTTCTATAAAATCTGATAAATGCTTGGGTAATAGGGATCCATATAGAGGACCACGATACAGTTCAGAGTATAAAAGCTATTCTTTCAGAAAATTTTATGAAATACAAATAAAAATGGAGGAAGGCAATTGGCTACTGTCTTTACAAACAAAAATAGAAATGAACTGGCTCTATGGATGCAATTTTAGGGCTCCCAAATAAAATATAACATATGGAAACTATAGATAAAAGAACCATAGGTTGAAAGATCTCACTTTCATCTTTACTACTGTAGCACTGAGAATAGTCACCTTTCCAAGACTCAGTTTCCTCTGTAGCAACATCCTCACTGGTCTCTCCGAATCAGGTCCCTTTTTACAATCTATCCTTCAAGACCACCAGTGTGAAACTGAAAGCCAGGGCTGCCCATACGGTTTCCCAGCTCAGTATACTTCAGTGTTTACTGAAGATTCTCTTTTCCTTCTAGAATCAAATATATAAACTCCTGTTTCACATTTAAAGCCTTTCACAACCTGATTCTAATCTTTGGAGAATTATTATATATTATTTCCCTTCGCATAGCCTGTGTCCTTCTTGTGTTTGTCATATATGACATTGTGTCTCCTGGCACAAGTGGGTAGGCAGAGCACTGGACTTAGGATCAGAACACCTATCTTCATGAGTTCAAATCTGGCCTCAGACACTTACTGGCCATGTAACCCTTGCCAAGTCACTTAACCTTGTTTGGCTAAGTTTCTTCATCTGTAAAATAAGCTGAGGAAGGAAATGGCAGACTACTCCAGCATCTTTTCCAAGAAAACCCCAAATGGGTTGTTCACAAAGAGTGAGACACTACTCAACAACAATAAATCTCCTGTCTTCGTGCCTCTATGCTGAATGTCTCCCATGTCTGGAATGCATTCATTCCTTATTCACTTCCATGACTTGGAATCTCCAGCTTCCTTCAAATACAAATGCCACTTCTTACATGGGTCAGGGAGATGAGTAGTATTTATTAAACACCTACTGTGTGCCTCTGCACTAAGGGCTGGAGATACCAAAAATAAAAATAAAGTCCCTGATCTCACGCTCACAGTAGAGCAGAGGATACACACGCAGAAGAGCTACGTACAAACAAGAAGCTTACAACAATAACTGCGGTCCTCTCAGAGGGAAGGCACTAAGACTACAGAGGACTGGGAAAGGTTTCTTGTGGAAGGTTGTATTTTAGCTGTGACTTTTAAGAGACTAGGTGAAGACGAGGAGACTAAGTTCCAGGCATGGGGGGATAGTCAGTGAAAATATTCAGTCTGAGTCAAAAGTGTGTCCTGTGAGAAGAATAAAAAGGAAGCCATATCATTTCATCTCAGTGTCTGTGGAAGGAAGGAAGATGTAAAAAGATTGGAAAGACTGAGGGGACTGCTTCGGGCACATTATGAAGGGCTTTGAATGCCAGAGGATTTTTATTTTGGAGTAAATAGGGAATCACTGGCATTTACTGAGAGACAGAAGGGGGAAGGGAACACAGTCAGACCTGCATTTTAGGAATAGCACCAACAGCTGAGTAGAGATTAGGCTGGCACAAGTCAGGGCTCGTGGCAGGGAGACCCTCCAACAGGCTATTTGTAATAGTCCAGGTGTGTGTCTTTTCTCTTTCTATCCAGCTGCTAGAATCTCCTCCCACCCACCCCTCTCTCAAATACATGACAATTATTTTGTATTAGTACTTATTAGTTCACAGATCTAATATTGAAAGGGATCTCATAGCCTGACCCCTTCATTTAATAGATGAGGAAACTGATACCCAAGTACATTAAAGGACTCCTCAAGGTCCCAGAGGTCCCAGATAGGATTTGAACTGAGATCTTCTGCCTAGAGAAACAGTTGTTTTTTCCACTACCCAGCTATCTCAGTGCAGCTAGGTGGCATGGTGGCTTGAATGTCAGGCCTGAAATCAGCAAGACTCATCTATCTGAGTTCAGATCTAGCCTCAGACACTTACTAGCTGTGTGATCCTGGGAAAGTCACTTAACTCTGATTGACTCTGTCTCATCTGTAAAATGAACAGGAGAAGGAAATGGCAAATCATTCTAGTATCTTTGCCAAGAAAACCCCAAATGGGGACACAACTGAACAATAAAATGCCCCAATGTTATCTCCCCAGTTGGACTGCAGCTCCTTGAGGGTTTGCATTTTATTTTTTAGTCTTTGGAACCCTAATACCTAGCACAGTGCCTTGGGCAGAGTAATTGCTTTTGTAATTACTTTTTGATTTTTCTTATTGATCTTTAAGGAAAATATTATTTATACTGTATTTATAGGGTTGCTGTAAGAAAAACATTTTTCATTTCTTAAAGTGCTCTATGAATGAGAACTGATATTAATCTTTAAAAATTTTTAATCTTAAGTATAGATATCAACTAAAATATTACTAAATTTGAAAGTACTTTTTAGGTAACTCCTCTACCCATATCTCATAGAGCTATGGCATCATGTGCTACCTCTCCCATAAATTCTTGGATACTTAGATACACAGTTCTTGGATACTTGGCTTTACCATGAGACCTGTCTACCATAAACCCTCCAAGGGAATCAACTCAAAATGCTGGGGGTCATTTCTCTAAGTCTTTGGACATCACATGGTTACATCAAATGAAGTGACCCATCATTTCCCCCCTGTCACACATCTCTCTGATGATTTCCTTTTTACTCCTTTTCCTTACAACTCTCAATGGCCTATGTTGCAGTATGCTGGCATCCACCATGTACCTCTCTATTGTCTTGTGAATGACCTTAAACTTTAACCACTTTTTCAGAATTTTTTTTATTCTAGACTAAAACACCAAATGAAATGCACATTTCCAAATATGTAGTGGAATAGAATAGGAGAGCTACACTTGAATCTACAGATTTTATGCTTTTCTTCCTAAGTATAAAATTCAACATATAACTTTCAAAACTGGTCTCCTTATCTGTGATCCCATCTGTTCTTATTTCTGTTTATTAAAAAAAATTCTTTGATGACCCCATGGGGGGGATCCTAGCCTTAACTCATCTCTCCCACCCACCCCCCTTAGAAAATAGATACAATAATAAAAGTCTTGCAATAAACATATGCTTCATTTTGCAACTTGAGAAAGCATGCTATCTCATGACTCAAATTATATAATATCAGCAGAATACTGTGGTGTTGTTGTTTTTATTTTAATTTTCAGGGAGAAGTTCAGGTTCATTAAAAATACTGTTCAATTTCTCACCCTTAGTTCTCAGTTCTCTTCAGTCAGTCAACAAGCATTTATTAGGCATTTACTATGTGCTGAGCATTAGGAATATAAAGGAAACCTTAATTCACATCAATGAAGTAGATTTCTCTAAGATGGGAGGAATTCAGAGTGACTGAATTTGGACAGGTAGTTATGAAATGGTTCATGGTTATGCCCCAAGCTAATGAGCACATCTCTCCGACAGTAGGTTGAATTCCCAGTACTGTGCCAGGAAAGGTCCCTCTCTCCTAAGTGGCTTCCACTGCACCCTCATGCCTCAAACCTAGAGACACTCAGCAACATAAGGTCAGGGTCAACCACAGGTGTTCATGATAAAGAACATTAAATCCAGAGAACGCATTTTTTTTTTTAACAGAATACATTTAAGAAAACCCAAATGGGAATAAGGTTGGGACGGGCAAAAACCCATCCCTTGTACTTAATTTTTTCCATGATACTGCTCCTGGGCAAAGGAACAACTGAGATGAAACACACACTTGGACACACAAACACACACACTGAAATACACACTCATAGTTCCACTCACCTCCCAGCTTTGACCAGTCAGATGGAGTTCATCTTGTTTTCCCACTGCCTTGCCAACATTTATCATTTTTCTTTTTCTTTAACGGAAGGCAACTGCAGATGCGGGAAGCCAGCTGCGGCTGTGGTCTCCTGCCCTTTGCTAGGGACTATTCCCCGTCCCAATCTCCGCTCCAACTTTTGCACGAGATTCGCACCTACTCCCGCAGACGATGGCCAAGTACGTGTGTAGGAAGGGAACTTTTGCCCCACACTTGTGCAAGTGTAGAGCTACACAATGCAGGGAGTTTTGTAAGTCATACAGCCCTTTACCACTGGGATATTAAACAAAGAAAAAAAAAAACCAGATGATACAAAGATTCAAAAAGAAAAAAAAAGTAGCCCCTGCCTTCAAGCAACATACTTTCTAATGTAGGGGGACTCGTCCATAACTAGGTACAGATGAACTATTTACAGAGGAGATTGAAGTTAATCTCAGAGGGCAAGGCATTAATTAATTAGCACCTGGGGGAGTGTGAGGTGGGGAGGGGCTGGACTGGGAAAAGTCTTTGGTAGAATGCATGATTTGAGTTTAGCCTGGGAGAAGGCGGGGATATTATGAGGCAGAAGTGAAGGGCAGAGCCTAGGCATGAGGGCCAGCCAATGAAAAGGCATGGAATCCAAAGACAGGTCAATGGAAGCAGGGAGTACAGCAAGGTCAGTTTAATGTGAATAATGAGTCTCCTGAAGGGATCACATGTATTCAAATTAGCATTACTCAAAGTTATAATTATATAAAATATGGTAATTAATTTCAGCCCTAAGGAAATATGCGGTGTGAATTCAAATAATATAACCCTTTGGGAGGGGGCGTGGGGCAGAGGGCAGGTGGGAGGGAAGAGAGGGAGATTCACTATTCATAATAACGGAACCTATAGCTAGATCATAGAGTTCATAGAGGGTTGGTAGGTTGTCCTTTGGCAAGAGGACCAAAATGACGTCACTATGCTAGAGTAGAGTTACAGTGTGTCCAAGTCTGGCTGATCAGCCCG
The DNA here is from genome assembly GCF_028583685.1 of Petaurus breviceps papuanus. Taxonomy (NCBI): domain Eukaryota; kingdom Metazoa; phylum Chordata; class Mammalia; order Diprotodontia; family Petauridae; genus Petaurus; species Petaurus breviceps. Next base: position 11,101,375 of record NW_027186492.1, on the reverse strand, counting down.
GTACAAGCTCAGAATGTTCTACCACAGGTCGGGCAAAAGTAGCTCATGTGAACATTTGGGTGGATTTAGAGAATCATGAAGAGGCTGGAAAAGTGAGAAAGCCAAGGTTATGAAGAGCACTTAATAATAAACAAAGATCCTGGAAGCGACAAGGAGTCAGTGGAGTTCCTCACTGGTGGTGGGAGTGGGAACTGATATAGTCAGGTCTGTGCACTGGAAAAAAAACCACTTTGGATGAGCTAAGGTGAGGATAGTCTTGAGGCAAGGAGACCTGTTTGCAGTAATTCTAGGATGGAGATGGTGAGGACCTAAAGAACCAGAATTGTGGCTATACTCATGGAAAGAAGCGGATGATAGCAGAGATATCGTGAAGGTAGAAAGTGCAAGATTTGGTAAATGATTAGATATATGGGGTCAGAGGGAGGAGTGTAGAATGGCACCACAATTTCAGACCTGGAAGAGTGGGAGGGTGGAAGTTGGTGAGATCACCAAGTGGGAGATGTTCACAGATTAAAGGGCAGGTGACATAGATGAAGAAACAGCCAAGAAGACTTAGGAGGAATAGGAGCAAAAGACAGATAGGAGAAAACATCCAGAAGGTGGGTGACAATGCCAAATGCTGTCGAGAGGTCAAGGATCAGGACTGAGAACAAGCCATTAGCCCTGGCAATGAAGAAAGCATTGGTTACTTTGGAGTTGGCAGTTGAATGATGGTATTAGAAAGCAGAAGACAAAGGTTTTTACAATCCAGTAAGAGGAGAGAAAGTATAGACACCAATTATATGTTTATTTCTTAAAGATAGCCAGTGGAATGATCAGATCAAATGGAGTTTTGTTTTTTAGGATAGGGAGATATTGGGTGTGTTTGTAAGCAGTGGCAAGGGCAAGTCCACAAAGAAACTGAATAAATGAGTGGAGATAACGGTAGAGACAATTTGCTAAAGAAGTTGGAAGTGGATAAAATTAATGGTACATGTAAAGGGGCTTTCCTTGGCAATAAGGGCCCCTTCTTTTTCTGAGAAGAGAATGAAGGAGGAAATAGTTGAAGAAGATGTCTGCATGATTTGAGATGAGGAGAAGAGAAGGGGAAGGAAACCCTTAGAAAACTGTCTGAATTTTTTCAGTGAAGTATGAGGCAAGATCCTCAGCTGAAAGGGCCATTGGTGACTTGAAGAGAGAGGAGGATTGGAATAGCCAATGATATAGTCAATCAATTTAGGGGAAATAGACTGTTTGTAGTGAGGGCCTAGTTGAGACTGTGTAACAAATTTATTGTGTATCCAATCATGGTTTCCTCATTTCCTCTAGTTTTGTTCAGTGATATGTAAACAGGAATGAAAGCGATAGATTGTGGGAGTAATCTTGGAGTAGGGCTGGGGTTTGGCCAACCATGATCAGCATTAGGGCAAGTGGGCAAGGGAATAGAACCCAGAAGATAATGTAGAGTTGAGTTGATTCACTAAGGAATTGAGATAGAGAATGGGGGAAAGTGTAGCCAAGGGAGATGGTTAGAGGAGGAGAAGAAGGGGGGGAGCAAAGGTAGAAAGAACAGAGGTCATGATAGGGGTGAAGTATAGGGCTAGGACATGAAGCATAATGGGAAAAAAAGGAATGATAAAAGATTGTGATCAGATAAAAGAATTTTAAAGCTAATGAACATAGAACAGTTGTGGTTGATACCAATGTCAAGGGCAGGACTACCTTTATGGGTAGCTGAGGTAGAATGAAGAAATAGGCTACTGGAATTGAGTACATTGAGGAACTGAGAAGTTAAGGTATTTAAGGGGTTATAAACATGCATGCTAAAATCACCAAACATGAAGGCAGAAGATAGGAAGGAGAAAGACTGTGAGCCATGTACTGAACTATCAGTGAATGTCCTAGGGATCAATAGATAACCATTCCCAGATCTGGATAGGGTGATAAATTTGAATAGTGAATCTCAAAGAAGGAAAAGTCTCTTAATCATGATAATTAGGGGACACTGGAAGAAACAGTGTTTTTATTTTACATCCATGACCAATGAGTTGAAAGGTATTAAAATCAAAAAGGGAACAATATCATTGGGAGGGACCCCTATCTTAGAGAGACATAGAAGATTAAAGGATAGAAAAAAGAGGTTTAAGATGAAAAAAAAGTTAATTAAAAAGCAGGTATTAAGAGGACAACAGAGGAAACAGTAAGCATATTTGGAAGATCTTGGGGATGGAGCTAGGGTTGAGTTTTGGGACAGGGCTGAAGGAGTAGTGGGAAGATGAGGTATGAGGTTCATGCATCAGCCACCAGAGGTTCGGGATTACTGGAAGTGAGTGAGCATGACGAGATGGGAGTATGCTAACCACTGAGCAGTGCTCCATTGTCGTGCTGTGGTACACAGGGTCACAAAGAGTCAGACACAAAGAACCAAACGACAGAATAACAACAACAAATTGTCCATTTGGAGTACGTCCAAGAACGATGTCAGCACTACAACTCTTCATCTAACTTAATATCATTTTTTTTAAAAATGCCTACAATTTCATTGGTGTAAGTAATGTCTATCAATGCACATCAGTACCTGCTCTGTGATTTATAGTATGAAAGTTATGTGAAGCACTATTTAAGTGACTTATCCAGGGTCAGCAGCCAGTGTGTCGCAGTGTGTGACGTGAATGCAGATCTTCGCGAATCCACAGCTGATTATCTAATTAGATGGTATCAAAGGTCAAACTTAGGGCCCCTGGGATAACAAGGGCTGCCAGACTTTCAGAACCAGATTAAAACATAATTGGTGAATGTTTAACAAATTAAATGAAAATACAATACAGCCTAGATAATGTTAACTTGTAGTTTTCTAAGTCAAGACTCCTGACATAGGGTTGTTGCCCTTTGAGTCTGACACCACTGGGCAACAGTATCTCCTTGTTCCATATCACAGTCTAGTTGTTATTCAATTGTGATTTAGTCATATCTGATCCTTTGCAACCCCATTTGGGGTTTTCTTGGCTGAGATGCTTGAATGGTTTGCCATTTACTGTAAAGGGTAAGGTGACTTGTCCAGGGTCACACAGCTAGTGCATATCTGAGACCAAATTTGAACTCAGGAAAAAGAGTCTTCCTGACTCTAGGCCCAGCACTCTATCCACTGTGCCACCTAGCTGCCCCATCATAAGTATTTATCATTTACTTTTTTTTGCTTTTTTTTCACATGGGAATAGATATGAACTCTTTAGAGTGTAGACAGATCACACATTGGAGGTTCTTTAGTTTCCTGGGTTTGCTACGAACAACACAAGGTCAACAATAAACAGGGACATCAGGAGGACCTCACCATCCAGAAGAATTCTTCCCTTTCGAACTCTCTCTACTCCATTACTCTTAATCAGTTGTCCAGTCCGATAATAAGTCAAGAACTATTTATTGAGAGAGCTAGGCCCTTTCATGAAAGGATTTAAAAGTCTAATACAGGAATTTTTATTTCCATCACAGAGCAGTAGGGAGCTACTGGAGTTTATTGAATAGGGTACAGAATTGCACTAAAGCGATGCCCTTGGGCAGCTGGGTTGTGCTTTGTCTTTCATTCTTTTTTTTTTTTTTAATGCTTTATTAACTTCTGATTCACATCATCCACTTCCGCCAGATTTTGAGTTACAAATCTTCTCCCCACTTCTCCCCCCCACCGCCCCAAAATAGCAGTCCCACAGGATATCCCCTCCTCCAATCCGCTCCCTCCCACATCCTCCCCCATACCACTCTTCGCTTTTCCAGTGGATTTCCATGCCCCAGTGCCTGCACATCCCACCTCCCAATTACATGTAAGATGGTATTAGTAATAGTATATATATATATATATATACACACACACACATATATAAACATATATATATATATATACATACATATATACACATATTTGAATATTTGATTTCAAAACTTTCAACTCCAGATTCATTCCCCTCGTTCCCCATTACCCACCACCACTGGGAAGATACGCAGTTCAGTATAGGTTGCACATGTGTGGCTAATGCAAAACAATAACATAGTAGATACATTGTAAAAGACTGACTACACTTCCCTCCCTCCCGCTCCACTCTCCACCCCATCCCGTCTATTTTCAAAAGTGAGTGCTTCCAACCCCTCCTCCCCCCCCCCCCCCCCCCCCCCCCCCCCCCACACTCCCCCCTCCCCCCCCCCCCCCCCCC
>NW_027186492.1:11081725-11097094 GCF_028583685.1 Petaurus breviceps papuanus | reverse complement strand
TTCAATGGGAATAAGGTTGACTCATTCCCTTTTGCCTTCCTATTCTTCCCCTCCATTGTAACCATTTTCCCTTGCCTCTTCTGTATGAGATAATTTATCCCAAACTGTCTCTCCCCATCTCCTCTCATTATATTCCTCTCACCTCTTAATTTCACCTTTTAAGTATCATTCCTTGCTGTTATATTGGATCTGTGCCCTCTATTTGTGTATACCTATAAACATATATACACATATTCACATATGTATTCATATGCCCATATATCCTCATATATATATATTTCTAATCCCTTCAACTACTGAGAAAATTTCATAAGTTACAATTATTGTTTTTCCATGTAGGAATGTTAATAGTTCAACTTTGATAAATTCCTTATGATTTCTTTTCCCTGTTTACCCTCTCATGCTTCTCTTGCTTCTTGTATCTGAATGTCAAATTTTCTATTAAACTCTGGTTTTTTCAGCAAGAATGCTTGAAAGTCCTCTATTCCACTGAATGACCATATTTTCCCCTGAAACATGATACTCAGTTTTGCTGGGTAGGTGACTCTTGGTTTTAATCCCAGCTCCTTTGACCTCCGGAATATCACATTACAAGCCCTTCAATCCCTCAGTGTAGAATCTGCCACATCCTGGGTTATCCTGATTGTGTTTCCACAATCTTCAAATTGTTTCTTCCTGGCTGCTTGTAATATTCTCTCCTTAATCTGGGAATTCTGGAACCTGGCTATACTATTCCTAGGAGTTTTCTTTTGGGGATCTTTTTCAGGAGGTGATCTGTGGATTCTTTCAACCTCCATTTTGCCCTCTGGTACTAAAATATCAGGGCAGTTTTCTTTGAGAACTTCCTGGAGGATGATTTCTAGGTTCTTACTTTGGTCATGTCTTTCAGTCAGTCCAATAATTTTTAAATTCTCTCTCCTGGATCTATTTTCCAGGTCAGTGGTTTTTCCCATGAGATATTTCACATTGCCTTCTATTCTTTCATTTGTTTGGATCTGTTTAACAGCATCTTGATTTCTCATAAAGTCATTAGCTTCCATTTGCTCCAATCTAATTCTGAAGCAATGATTCTCCTCATTGAGTTTTTGAGATTCTTTTTCCATCAGGCAAATTTGGCTTTTTAAGGCATTCTTCTCCTCATTGCCTTTTTGGGCCTCCTTTGCCATTTGAGTCAGTCTGTTTTTTAAGGTATTATTTTCCTCAGTCAGGCTGTTGACTCTCATTTCATAATTTTCTTGCATTGTTCTCATTTCTCTTCCCAATTTTTCCTCCACTTCTCTAATTTGGTTTTCAAAATCTTTCTTAAGGTCCTCTATGGCCTGTAACCAGCTTGTATTTTCCTTTGAAGCTTTTGGTGCACTAGTTCAGACTTCACTGCTTTCCTCCTGTTCCATGCTTTGCTCCTTTTTGTCCCCAAAATAGGATTGTAATGATGGAATCTTCTGTCTGTTTTGTTTCCTTTGCCTGCTCATTTTGCCCCTCAATTACTTGACTTTTGGGCTCTTTGCCACAGTAGGACTCTGCTACCAGACAGGGGAGCTTTCGTCCCAAACGCTGGGGTTTTCTCAGCTGCTGGAGCTATTAGATGGGTGCCCTCTCTGAAGCCTACACATGCTCCTGCAAGCTGGACACATACCCCAGGACCTCCACCCTACACCTCAATCCAGATCCAAGCAGGTTAAAGCAAGAGCGATTACCCCTCAGACTGGTGCTTGGTCCCCCTACACTCTGCAGGCCAAGAGCTGAAGCCGCCACGTGGCGCTGGCTGGCTGTGCCGGGTGTCTCAGCGGCTTCTTGCCCCAGGGGCCAAAAGCCATGCACTCCCACTTACTGGTCCCAAAGTCCATACTGCACTGGCCTCTCACCTTGTCCTTCGAATCTATGTGTTGATAAATCTGGAAACAGATTGATAAATTTATCTGTTGATAAATCAGCCACAGCTGCTGCTGATCTGGAGTCCCTCTGGCTGGGGCTGGTCAGGCCCGCCCTGGGGCTAAAGCCTCGGAGTGGGGCTGCATTTGGCTCCCAGAGCGCTGCGCTGGATTCCTGCCTGCCTGCCTGGCTGTCCTCAGCAGGAGGTTAGCTTCTCTGTGTCATTTTGTGGGTTCTGCAGCTCCAAAGTTTGTTTAGAGTCCCCTTTTTACATGGATTGGGGAGGGTGGAAGCTGGAGCTGTGGGAAGGTCGTGCTTCTACCGTGCCACCTTGGCTCCACCCCACCCCACCCCCCCTCGTCCTTCATTCTTGAAGAGGACCATGACATTGGAAAGGTGATGCTATGACTTGCAAGTGAATTGGATTTTAGTGAAGGAGGACTGTGCAAAGTTTCCAGCCTCACTTTCTCCTCCAAAGCCATCTGGGTCCAGTGACCAGATATTCATAAGGATGCCTGGAGATGGCCCCTGCAGCTGGGTGGAGGCTGGCTTCTAAGGAACAAGCTAGAGGAAGGGTGACCAGTTAGAAGACTCTTTACAGGGGTGACTAGGTGGTGCAGTGAATACAGCACCAGACCTGCATTCAGGAGGACCTGAGTTCAAATCCAGCCTCAGACACCTAACACTTATTAGCCGCATAACCTTGGGCAAGTCACTTAACCCCAATTACCCTGCCCTCCCTCCTCAAAAAAAAAAAAGACTCTTTACAGCAGTCTCAGCCAAGTTCTCAGTTTTCTCTACTTATGGGATAGTTTAACCAGTGGGGCCAGAAAAGATCTTGACTCATAAAATTTCTTCTACATCTGATTTTATATTGCACCTGTGAAGTCCAAGGTGAGCTGGAGGTAATAGGGACAGGAAAATTTGTAAATGGTGTAGTTTTCCCAAAGCACTTGTGATTGTTAAATAATTAGTCACAAAGGAGAGTTGAATATCATATTAATAAGTCTATGAACTACTTGTTAACTGTGATTTTCCTGTCCTAAAGCAGGGGTGGGGAACCTGTGGCCTCAAGGCCACATGTGGTCCTCTAGGTCCTCAAGTGTGGTCCTATGATTGAATCCCCTTAATAAAAGGATTTATTCTGTAAAACCTGCACTCAGTCAAAAGGAACCCAAGGACCTAGAAGGCCACATATGGCCTCAAAGCTGCAGGTTCTCAGCCCTGTCATAAGGCATCAGAATTATCCTTATAGTTGCTTGGAATCAGCCAGATCAGCAGGCTAATGATAACTATAAATTCTGAGTTTTCAAATGGGAAGAGAAGTTCACTGTTTGTGGTGTGTTTGAGCACCATCAAAAGTCCTACCTGTCCAAAAATCTCTCTCCTACAGTCAGGTGTTGCTAAAATCAGCTTGAAGGTACTCAAGAGAGCTGATTGTTAAATTTTCACAGTGAGCATTTACACCATTAAATCAGCAAATCCTGCTTATCAAGGCTTAATTCATTGTTCAGTTGAATGTCTAAACTTAAGAAAATTATAGAGAAAATGTTAATGATGCAGATTAAACCTAAAAGTATGTCTTGTGTTCTTCCTAGGGAGCCAGTTGTTAGACATTTACCATGACACCACTGCCAATGGCTTTACTATTGATATAAGCACCAAATCTGTGAGGTCATTGGCTTATGAAGCTCCCCAGGGAGGAAATAATTTCTACAGATGCCTTGAAGAATATAGTTTTTTAAATTCATTTATTTTATTTTTAATTTATGAAATCAAGCATTTCCATAACATAGAATTTCTTTAAAAAAAAACTGCAAATCTATTATGTGCAACTTGCTATTCCTTTTAAATATATAATAAAGTTGTCATGTAACTTCCTTTTTTGTTTTCCTCCCCACCCCTCCCCCCCCACCCTCCCCCCACCCCCGCCCATTAGAGAGCTGCTTAGAGCCCTGAGAAGGTATTAATTGGTTGGCCCAAGATCACACAACCTAAATGTGTGAAAGTCACAACTTGAATTCAGGTCTTTGAGGCCAGCTCTCCGTTGATCAAGCCTTACTATGGTGCTTGCAATACCTTTGGTTTAAGGCATTGTCTCTAGGAACTCCTGTTAAAATGCAAATATATTATCTGACAAGTCTAACAGATTAACCTATTAACACATTCTCATTAACAAATGAGACCCCATTGATGCAATTTATTTAGACTTTCAAACATTTTTCTTCTCCCTTCAAGACAGTGATTCCTCACAGAAGCCTATTAAGAAAACTTGTTATGAAAGGACAAGTAAAATCTTGTCAAGGGTTAAAAAAATTGAGAGGAAATAGCAAGCAAAGAGGGAACAGCCAAAAGCGCAATTCTCAGGGTGTTGGGAAATTGAACGCTTTACACCTTTTCATGGATTCATTTATCAGGTTATCAGAGCAACCCAACGAGATGGCATGTGGGACAAGGCAGTTGTGATGGTCACACTTGGGAAAAATCTGCTTTCTGGGGTACTTCCCAATGAAATTGAGCTGTAAATGTGGCTTGGTGAGCTAGAGGTCAGTCCAATGTCATGGAGAACAAGATACAGTCAGAGAACCTGGGTTCAAAATTCTAATAAGCTTCTGGTGCTTATTACCTGTGCAATCTTCAGCAAATCACTTAACTTCCTTGGACCTCTGCTTTCTCATCCAGAAAATGAGAAGGTTGGGTTAGATGACCTTATGGTCCTTTTCAGCTGAACTGATTTTTTTTTTTTTATTTGGAGGGGGGAGGGCAGGGCAATTTGGGTTAAGTGACTTGCCCAAGATCACACGGCTTATAGGAGGTGTTAAGTGTCTGAGGCCGGATTTGAACTCAGGTCCTCTTGACTCCAGAATCATTGCTCTATTCACTGTGACAACTAGCCTCCCCTGAACTGATTTACTGAATAAAGGAGAAGTTAGGCAGCAGCAACCAAAGATAAACTTGTCCTAATTCATAATTCAAAACTCTATTTGTTTCCGTGGGTTAAAGCTGTGTCAATGGACTATTTAAGGTACACCTAGTAGAACGTGAAGGAGTGGAGGGGTGGGACAGGATAGTAGAGTGGAGAGATGATGCCTCTAGAGTCTAGAAGACCTGGGTTCAAATTCCACCTCTGAAACTTAATACTTCTATAACCTTGACTATGTCATTTAAACTTCCTCAGCCTCAATTTCCTCATTTTACAGATTAGGAGGTTGAACTAGACAGCTGCTGAGCTCCCTTCCTGCTCTGTGTCTGTGCTCCATTGATACTGAGTCTAATGTCGTATCTTGACATGTACCACCTGTGTGGACCCGAGCAAGCCATTTCACCCCCATGGACCTCCGTTTCCTCATCTGTAAAATAATACGGTTGAGCTAGATGACATCTCAGTTTCCATCCAAATCTTGTGGTATGAGTCAGTGGTATTCGAAGCTATTTCCTGATATGCTTCAAGTGGAATTAACAACCATTCCTACGTTTTGCTGTTTAGTCATTTCAGTGGTATCTGACTTACTGCTCCCATCTGGGTTTTCTTCACAAAGATACTGGAGTGGTTTGCTGTTTCCTTCTCAAGCTCATTTTACAGATGAGGAAACTGAGGTTAACAGGGTTAAGTGACGTGTGCAGGGTCACACAGCTAGTAAATGTCTGAGGCTGGATTTGAGCTCACAAAGAAGATTCTTCCTGACTCCAGGTCTGGCACTATATCCAATGTAGCACCTAGCTGCCCCAGTCATTTGATAATGCTTTTAAACGTAGAACCATATGAGCCACCCTTCTCTAGAGCTCTCTGTTTCATATTCCCATACTTCAGATGAACTATCACTTTCCCTCCTCCCACCAGCACCATCACCCTCATCAACTCCCCAACCATTATCACTCACTCCCCATGCCTATCAGTAGTAGATTCTTTAGTCATATTTTCAATTTTTAAATCTCATAATCTAATATATGCAAATTCCCCCCACATCCTCACAAACTCATAAATTGTAACAGAGACAAGTATATAAAGAGACAAAGAGTCAGAGACATACAGCCAAAGGAGCTGAGAAGAAAGATGAAATGCTCTTCTTCCTGTTTTACCTTTCTTTCTGGGAGTAGCATCCTGGAGTTAACAACTGGAAAATAGAAGCTTGTGGTTCTTCCAAATGGCCTGGTTAAGCCTCCGATGCTTTCAGGTGGTATTATTTCTGACAGTAGAGTAGTGTTTATTACGCCCCTCAAATATTCAGCAGTCACTAGAAGTGAACAGCATCCAGCATGGGCAAGGTGCCCAGGGGCATTTATCCTGATCCCAGCACCATACAGAACATATCCAGTCACAAGCAAGCTCAAAAAGAGTCTGCCAAAAGAAATAAACTTCACCCACGCAGAATGCTAACTTGCAGCTGGTAACTTGACCTTTGGAATTCTTGGATTGTTTGAAATTGCTTTTCATCTCCTGAACTCTTTCATACATTGACTCTTACATATCCTTATATCCTTCCCCCCCAAAAAAGTATGCAAAAATGTGATACTTGAATAAGTTAGCAAAACAAACAGAAGTGTATCTTCCCTCAAACCACTTACCCAATTAAGAATGGGAAGTATTTCTTAGGATTTCTCATGAGACTTAGTTATAAAAATATAAAGACCCAGGGTCAGTTAGGTGGCAATATAAAGACCCAGGGTAAGCTAGGTGGTACGGTGAATACAACACCTGCCCTGGAGTCAGGCAGACCTGAGTTCAAATGTGGCCTTAACACTTGACATACTTACTAGCTGTGTGACCTTGGGCAAGTCACCTAACCCCAATTGCCTTGCCTTCCCCGATCCAAAAAAAAAATAAGAAAGAAAATATAAAGACCTCTGGTACCCAAAGTAAACCCAGTGGTTATGGTGGCAAACAGATTTAGGGAGGAGAAGGATAGGGTACAAGATGAAAGCGGAGTAATGGAAATGAGCATAATAATTATGATAATGATGAATCAGTAGTGTTATATTTATGTAGCTCTTCAACATTTTTGAATCATTTGACATTATTTCATTTGATATGCTGACTAACATCAAAGATAAGACAAGTATTATCCTCATTTTTTACAAATCCTTGGATCCACAAAATTACAGATTTAGAACAGGAAGGTATCTTAGAGGCCAACTTGATTAATGATCATTTTATGTTGTTTCAGACTGAGTTTCAAAGAGGTTAGGTGACTTGTGCAAGGTCACACAGCTGGTAAGTGTCCAAGGTAGGATTTGAACCCAGGTTGTGCCCAGAGTATATGAAGTAAACCATCCTTTTATCCACTACTTCCCTGAAAACAACTAAGAAGGCTTTCAGATTCAGCTGTCTCATAATTCAAGGGAATATGTGAGATTGTCCATATTTCCTGATTGCTTTGAGAGGTCAGTGCATTGGATTAGTATCCTCCCTCAATACTAGTGAGGCATGTTGTTGTACCCATAAAAGCCACATCATGGCAGTGAATCCATTAGAAAAAGACAAGCAGTTTTCTTGCTGAAATGAAATGAAAGGGTTATTTTGTTAACTTTATTGAAATCATGAGTGATGAGTACTAAACATAGCAGTGATTAATACACAATGCTGAAAAGATCTCTCTCTTTTTTCCAAAAAGCTATGCAGCCTAAGGTTCAGGAAATAGCAGCTAACTTAAAGAAAGGCTAAGGTCTTCATATTTTTGCAGAGAAGAAAATATTAGATAAATGCCAAATCTGGTTCAAATTAAAGCAGTTACTTCTTCAAAGAAAATATTGAAGAAAAAATACCCAAGGTTTCCCCCTTTGAATTTAAAATTATTTGTGGAGAATAGCTTCATATTCTTTCCTCTGTGGATGAACCATGATCTCTTTCCAAAGCTAGTTCATCTTTTGTGCCCTGCTCAGCATAATTCACTTCTTATGGCCCCCTTTACATGGGATCTAAAATGAATATAATAATGGTGTCGAAAAGAATAATAGCTGAGATTTGTAAAGCACTTTAAGCTCTGCAAAGCACATTACATTCATTAGTTCATTTGATTCGAAAAACACTTTTGTGAGATGTTACAAATATTCTCCTTGTGCAAATGGGGAAACTGAGAAAAGTTAAATGACTTACATAAGGTCACATCTAGAGTTCCTGAAAAAGAGAGAAAGGGAGAGAGAGAGGGAGAGAGAGAGGGATAGAAAGAAAGGGACAGAGAGAGAAAGGGGGAGAGGGAGAGGGAGAGATAGGGTGAGAGAGAGAGAGAGACAGGAAGAGAGACAGAGAAAGTGTGAGTGTTGAATTTGGAGTCAGAGAACCTGAGTTCAAATCCTACCTCAGCTACTTACTATTTATGTAAATTAATGAAGGGCTTGTTGTTCAATCATTTTTTCATTTGTTTCAGACTTTTCATGACCTTAATTGGGGTTTTCTTGGCATAGAACTGGAGTGGTTTGCCATTTCTTTCTCTAGCTCATTATACAGATGAGAAACTGAGGCAAACAGGGTTAAGTGACTTGCCCAGGGTCACAGTCAGTAAGTGAGATCACATTTAAACTCAGGACGATGAATCTTCCTGACTCTAGGCCCAATGCCCAATTTACTTTGTCACCTAGAATTTTACACATATTATTTGATTTAATTCTTACAACAGCCCCATGAAAACAGTCCAATTATTTCCATTTTGAAATTTAGTGATCTACAAGTTTTAACAGTCTGCAGTAGAATGTGAACCTCGATTTTCCTGACTTCAAATCTGGCATTCTATCTATACTACACCACCTATTTGCCTTTATAACAATTCCTACCAGATGTTATATTCACCCCTCCCCCTTAACCCAATTTTATCTTTGCTTCATTAAGTTGCTGCTGTGCTCTATTAATGGTCTAGTTTGGTAGAGTGCATGTAAATCTTGAGTCAGGTGCAATAGATACATTTGGTAGAACCATTTCAATTTATTTCTTTCCCCAAAGGGTTCTTCTTTCTCTATCTCTCAAAAAAAAGTACTGTTGTTATCTGAGAAATTCAAAAACTTATTTTTATCCAAAAGGCATTTCATCTCAACAACGTAATTTGGACTTGTATCATATAGGTATGTACACATATGTCAATATTATTGGACAAAGAAAGGGTGAACTGTGAACATTATACTTAGAGTATGTAGTAAAGGCATAAAATGATAGTCCCTTGGTGTTTTTAGGATGAAGTTGGGAAGATCATGAAAATATTTTCACAGCAGTTAAGTGAAGGGCAGACTAGTTTTCAACGATTTTACTCAAAACCTCTTTACTTGCAATTTTCAGAACCACACAAAGTACCTTCTGTTAGTACTTTCAGAATTCAGAAGTACAGTTATTCATTTGAGCTCCAAAATAATTGCCCTCTCCCTTCCTAACGTGCAAAATGGGGGTGGGGAAGGTCTACCTTAGAGTTTGAGAAAGAATAAACCAAGCTTGGAAAGCCAATGAATGGCAAAATGAAAGAAGGGAATAACTTTCAAAGCCTTACAAACTACAATATTTGTACCTCCGTGCAAAAGCCATCACTACAAGCACCAAAAACATGTCAAAACAAAATTAGAGTCTCCTCTCCAAGCATCTCCTCAGAGATCGCAGCCGAGGTTCTGGATTCTGTAACTCTGCGTTTTGATCATTTATTTACTTGTGGAATCTCAGTTCAGATGCACTGTGGGCTCTCGGCGAGGCCCTGCTGTTTAACTTGAAGCATGCCTTTTATTAGAGTTTTCTAGATGTGCCAAAATAAAACCCGTAGTGAGCACTGCTGTGGTTCCCTTCAAGAGTGTTATTTTTTTTCCTCTTCAGGGAAAAAAACTGAGGCTGAAATACTAAGCTGATGAACTATAGCCTTCAAACTCTTAAACTCTTTTTTAAAAAGAAGGGTGTGTGTGTGTGTATGGGGGTGTAGATTTAAAAACAAAACCAAAAAATTCCTACTTTTCATCAGCTTGAGTTGAGAAGCAGCCTAGTTTAAGGAAATCAGTTATAAATCATGTCATTCTGAAGCTCTTGAGAGAATTATTTTTAAATATTACTTTTAAACTTTGAGTTCCTTGCATGCATTGCATTCTTTAGTTCAAATTAACAAGCATTTTAAAAATGTTTGCTTTGAAACAGGCACTGAAAATTACGAAGACTAAAAAGAAAGAGTCCCTGTTCTTGAGGATCTTACATTCTACAGGCTAGGGTGGGAGCAAGGAAGCAGTTGAGAGCAACTTGTACGTAAATAAGTAGAAACAAAATAAATCATATGAAGAGGACATAAACTTCTTCACAGGACCATCTCATTTTTGTCGAGACAGGCAGGGACTATCTTTTCATTAATTGTATCCCTAGCACTTAGCACAGTGACTGGCACATAGTAGGCACTTAATAAATGTTTAATGGATTGGATTGTCCCCAGTATTTAGCACAGTACCTGACACAGGGTAAGGTGATTGTATGAATACAAAATATTTTGGGTGGAAGGGAGAGTACCCCAAACTAAGGAAATTGGGAAAAGCTGAACCTTGAAGAAAGTTAGGAGTTCCAAGAATCCAAGTTATTCTGGAATACATTAGTCACCATTTGAATGTACCATTAGCAGTTGAGAGGAAAGGATAATGAGCTCAGTTTTGGATGTGTTGACTTCAAGATGTTTCCAGGACGTCCAGGTTAAAATGTACAACAGGCAATAGGCAATGTAGGATTGCAGCCTAGAGGAGGGACTGGAGTTGGGTATGTAGATCTGAGAGTTTTTTGCAGGAAGGTTCTAGTTAAGCCTGTGAGAGCTGTTGACATCCAAGGGAGAGAGAGAGTGGGGTGGGGCGAGACAGAGACAGAAAGAGACAGAGAGAAGAAAAAGGAGGAGAAAGAGGAAGAGGAGGAGAACAAGAACATGAAGAATGAACAAGAAGAAAAAGAGAAGAAATAATAAATTACTAAATAACAATGAACTGTGACTCAGAGTTTCTCTCCAGTTGAGCTGGATCTATGATCCAGCCATGCCTTGAACAAAGGAGAATTTAGACAGTCACAGATAACTCACAGATCAATTTGTTTCCCATGAGGAATGGGAGAGGTAGTATAGGACTAGGAAAAGACAAATTGAAAACTAGAGGCCAGTGATCTTTATGTTGATTTCTGGGAAAATTCTGGAGCAGATCATGAAAGAGACAGTGAGCAAACAGAAGAGATGATTATGAAGAGCCAGCATGGTTCCATCAAAAATAAGTCATGCTGGACGAAAATCTTTTCTTTTTTTCCCCAGCATAACTACACTAGTTGATCAGGAGATTGCTGCAAAAACAATTTACCTAAATTAGAGCAAAGTACTTGATTTACAATATATTATTCTTATAGAAAACATGGAGAGATGTGAATTGGCTGATAATACAATTAGATGGATTCAGAAATGCCTGAGTGTTCATAATCAAGGAGCAGTTGTTACGGATTCACTGTCAACTTGGTAGCAGGTCTCCAGGAAAGGGTCCATGGATCAGAGCTCAGCCTTGTGCTACTTAATGCCTTTACCAATATCCTCAATCCCTGGAAAAGTGAAGCCACTCATTTTTGCAGCTCCTGTCCTAAGGTCCAACCAGTTGCTAGGTGACCAAAAGAATGTAAACTAGCTCACTTAGCCCACTATGATCTAGTGGCTGGTCCTAGACCATACTTCAACTTCCTATCCCATTGTCACTTAGCTATCCATCCAAGCCATTTCACCATTTGCCACCTGCTAACTCTCTACTCTTTATTTTTCTGGGCATTCTTCCCTCTATGTGTTGTGGCTTCCATTATTAAATTGCAAGATCCTTGAAAACAGGGACTGTCTCTTTAAAAAAAAAAAAAGCATCCTCATACCTAAGCATGTGCTGGCACTTAGTGGATGTATGCATGTGTGTGTGTGTATGTATATATATATATATATATATATGTGTGTGTGTGTGTGTGTGTGTATATGTATAATAATATACTTTTCACATAATAAATACTTTTCGATTCATTCATTTACTTATTTGTAGATGGTACAAACTTGGAAGGTTAGCTAACACACTGGATCCAATCAGGATCCAAAAAGATCTTGAGAAACTAAAACACACTGGACAAAATCTAATCAGATGAAATTCATTAGGAATAAAATCTTATGCTTGAACTAAAAATATCAAGTTCACACATATAAGTTAGAGCTGCACTCCTATGTCACCTATTTCCTATTGGACGTTTTAACCTGGAAACACCTTGAAGTCAATATATCCAGAACTGAGTTCATCATCCTTTCCTCTCAACCCTCCCTTCTTCCAAAGTTCTCTATAAACATTGAAAACATTCCCATCACTTAAGCCTACCAGGTTCAGAACCCTGGCATCACCCTGCACTCTTCTTTCTCCCTCATGCCACCTGTTTAATCAGTTGCCAAAGCTTGCCATTTCTCTTTACTACCTGTCCCAAATCTGACTCCTTCACTCCAATGACATAGTTACCACCTTTATTATGCCCATCATCACCTCTTGCCTAGATTATTGCAATAGCTTGCTAATTGGTCTCTCTGTCTTATGGCTCTCCCTGCTCTAGTCAGTCAATAAACACTTATTAAGTGATAATTATAAGCAAGGCTGTGCTAAGCAATGGGGCTACAAAAAGAGGCAAAGGAAGGTCCCTTTCCTCAATCTAATGAGGGAGACAAAAAGCAAAAAGAAATGTACAAACAAGGTATTTGCAGGATAAATAAATAATTAAAAGAGGAAAGGCAGTCCCTCCCTTCTTTTAAGAAAAATCTTAAGCATCTTGTTTTGCATGAAGTTTTTTCTCTATCCCTCTAATTCTGTTTCCTCTAAAATATACTTAAATATAATTTTCATAAATCTTTCTAATTTCTTCACTTTGTGCTTTATATGTTTTATGTATGTTCTTGTTGTCTCCCTCAGTTAAATATAAGCTCTTACTGAGGCAGAAATAATTTTATTCTTTGTATTTGTATCCCAAGACTCTAGCACATAGTAGGCATTTAGTAATTCTTGTTGCTTCACCGTAAGGGACAATGGAAAGGAAGATGGTAAAGCCTGGTAACCTCGCTCTGTCCTTCCAGAAGGATTTGAATTATTGACTCCCATTTCATCCAAGTGATATAAATTTTAAAAAAGAATTTATCAAATTACTGTAAAGGTAGTAGAAATTTCAGAGAAAGTACAAGACCTCTGATTGGAATGAATGGGACAAAAATGGCTGATAGAAGGGAGAAGGTAGGAATGTTGTTTTTCAGTTGTGTCTAACTCTTCATGACCCTTTTTGGGGTTTTCTTAACAAAGATAGTGGAGTGGTTTGCCATTTCCTCCTCCAGCTCATTTTACAGATGAAGAAACACAGGGTTAAGTGACTTGCCCAGGGTCACACAGCTGGTAAGTGTCTGAGGCCAAATCTGAACTCAGGAAGATTAGTCTTCCTGACTCCAGACCTGGCACTCCATCCACTGTGTCACCTAACTAACTGACCATGAAGGTAGGAATGGTCACATTTTATTTTGCTCCTGTTTTCTCTGTACATGAGAATTTCCTGCAATGAAAATGGAAGAATAATGAGTACAGGGAAGCTATAATAAGAGTGCATTGAATTGCCCTTGATGAATTCAAGTCACTTGACCCTGGTGGATTAGAGGAAACTGAGGCCCAGGAATGTTAAGTGATTTAGTCAAGATTACAGAAATAATAAGCTTCATTGAATATGTTTACATGTTGTTTCCGCCATTAGATTATAACCTCATTGAGGACAGGGGCTGTTTTTGCTTCTTTTTGTATCTCAACACTAAGCACAGTGTCTGGCACATAATAGATGCTTGATGTTTATTGATTCATTGTTGATTGATGCATACCTGCCAACAATAAAATCATTACTTTTTGCACTGCAATTTGGCCAGCAAAAAACATTGTCTTTTTCCCCTACACTTTCATGCCAGCAATCCCTAGATATACTAGATTGTCTTTCACTCATGAGATAATGTGATGGCTTATAGTATGAATAAAATGTGACTTCTTTGTTCCTTGAAAAAAAATCAGTAAAGTTTAAGAGGTAGAATCTGAACCCAGAACCTCTAGATTCTAAAAGCACTTATTCTTCCACTTTACTCTTCTTCAGTCTTTTATATTCCCCTATATCTACCTTTAACAGTCTATTCTTGCTCTGTATCTATGATCGATTCGTATTGATTCTAATCCTTGCAATCAGTGTGAATGTGAGCAAGTCACTTCACATCGCTAGACTTCAATTTCTTCATCTGTAAAGTATGGAGATTGAACTAGAAGGTGTCTCAGATCCCTTCCAGTTCTAGAGGTACAAGTCAGTGGTATTGAAAGCCTTTCCCTGACATGATCCAAGCCAGAAGGAAGTTTCTTGTCATTGTCCTATTGGTAAACTGAAAGACTGAAGACAAAGAGCTTTCCTAAGTGCCCAGATGGGTGCACTGGAAGGATTTGTTTTAATGACTTATGTGCTGCCTCCGGGTAGAAAGTGCCACAAGGATTTATGGTTTCTAAATCATCAATTCTCTCCAAGGGGTTCTCATTCATTGATGACTCAGAATGTATATTTAAGGGACATGATTGAGCTTTGTTTTTGTTTGTTTTTTCATTTGTTTTGTTTATTAAGGCTTAAATTAAAAAAAAAAAGAAATAGGAAAAGGAGAGACCTCTTCCAGTTGAGTCTCTTCGTTT
The DNA here is from genome assembly GCF_028583685.1 of Petaurus breviceps papuanus. Lineage (NCBI taxonomy): Eukaryota > Metazoa > Chordata > Mammalia > Diprotodontia > Petauridae > Petaurus > Petaurus breviceps. The sequence continues at coordinate 11,082,559 of NW_027186492.1, read as the reverse complement.
CACAGGTGAGAGTCAGACAGGTTAAATAATGTGCCTAAGGTCACATAGGCAGTGTCAAAGAAAGAAATAGCTGACATTGAAGAAAAAAAAACACTTCTATTTTTCCCAGGTGTCCTAAAACGGTCTTCCAACAGCATCATGGGAATTCCTTGCAATTCAAACATAACCTTCTTGTCTATTGGGTCCACATTTTCATTTCCTTGTACTCTATGAAAAAAAACCAACTAGAGAAACAGAGGCAAGAGAAGTTTATAGGATCATAGGATCATAGATTCTGTTAGAAGGGACCTCAGAGGTCGAACTGAATCTAACCCTTTTACTTTATAGAAGAGAGAATTGAGACTCAGAGAATTGAGACATTAAGTAACTTGCCTAAGGTCAAAACAGCTAGTAAGTTGTTTTATTATATCTCAGCAAACTCAATGAAAGACCAGAAACACACTTTTGCAAATCAGAGCAATTTTATTGCTTAGGGCACTTTTGGGGTGGGCAGAATAGGGAAGAGTGTTGAAAATGAAATTGCCTTCCTGGTAAAGTAGAACAAATCCACTGTCCCTATTGCTGAGAAGGCTGGAACTCTGAGGTATAGTGGGGATAAATCTCATTAGGTATCAGTACAAAGTCCATCACCAATATGGTGACCCCAGAATATCAGAGGACTGAAAGGCAAAATGCGTCAGGTAAGAAAAGCATAGCAAGTCAAAGCTTCTGTGCTGATCAGTATTGGAATCAATTCCCCCATGAGTGGGACCCATAGCATTTACAGTCTAGGTGATTATATATATATATATATATATATATATATATATATATATATATATACACACACACATT